>NC_041397.2:241755920-242087865 GCF_900747795.2 Erpetoichthys calabaricus
TCAGCATCTCTCCTCTGCACATGTCCAAACCAACACAATCTCGCCTCTCTGACTTTGTCTCCCAACCCTACAACTTAAGCTGACCCTCTAATGTACTCATTTCTAATCCATTCCATCCTCGTCACACCCAATGCAAATCTTATCATCTTTAACTCTGCTACCTCCAGCTCTGCCTCCTGCGGTCTGGTCAGTGCCACCGTCTCCAACCCATATAACATAGCTGGTCTCATTAGTGTCCTGTAGCCCTCCCTTTCACTCTTGCTGATACCTTTTTGTCACAAATTACTCTTGACACTCTTCACCACCCATTCCACCCTGCCTGCACTCTCTTTTTCACCTTTCTTCCATAATCCCCATTACTCTGTACTGTTGATCCCAAGTATTTAAACTCATCCACCTTTGCCAACTCTACTCCCTGCATCCTCACCATTCCACTGACCTCCCTCTCATTTGCACACATGTATTCTGTCTTGTTCCTACTGACCTTCATTCCTCTCCTCTCTAGAGCATATCTCCACCTCTCCAGGGTCTCCTCAACCTGCTCCCTACTATCGCTACAGATCACAATGTCATCAGCAAACATCATAGTCCACGGGGACTCTTGTCTAATCTCGTCTGTCAGCCTGTCCATCACCATTGCAAATAAGAAAGGGCTCAGAGACAATCCCTGATGTAATCCCACCTCCACCCTGAATGCATCCGTCATATGCTTCCTCCAGGTCCACAAAGACGCAATGCAACTCCTTCTGGCCTTCTCTATACTTCTCCATCAACACCCTCAGAGCAAACGTTGCATCTGTGGTGCTCTTTCTTGGCATGAAACCATCCTGCTGCTCACTAATCATCACCTCACTTCTTAACCTAGCTTCCACTACTCTTTCCCATACGTTCATGCTGTGGCTCATCAATTTTATCCCCCTGTAGTTACTACAGTCCTGCACACCCCCCTTATTCTTAACTATCGGCACCAGTATACTTCTTCTCCACTCCTCTGGCATCCTCTCACTTTCCAAGATTCCATTAAACAATCTGGTTAAAAACTCCACTGCCACTTCTCCTAAACACCTCCATGCTTTCACAGGTATGCCATCTGGACCAAAGGCTTTTCCATTCTTCATCCTCTTCATAGCTATCCTTACTTCCTCCTTGCTAATCCGTTGCACTTCCTGATTCACTATCTCCACATCACCCAACCTTCTCTCTCTCGTTCTGTTCATTCATCAGCCTCTCAAAGTACTCTTTCCATCTGCTCAACATACTCTTCTCGCTTGTGAGTACGTTTCCATCTTTATCCTTTATCACCCTAACCTGCTGCACATCTTTCCCAGCTCGGTCCCTCTGTCTAGCCAATTGGTACAGGTTAAAAATCAATATAGCCAAAAACGTTTGTTAGGGTGGAAGGGTGTATACTGCTCAGAGTGTAGAGGTTTTATAGTGTTGCCATTATAGGCACAACACTCAAGTGCAATTCTCTCAATATGTCATCAGTATCTCCATCCATCAAAGGACATATCCCTATAATCTAGTTCACACCATGTCAGAGGTAATTCTGTTAAGCACAGGAGATGATTTCAGATCGTCACGAGGCCAGTTTTGTAGTATTCAAGATAGCCTTTGAAAATATATCATGCATTTACTCTGACAACAAAAAGACTGATGTTTCATTAGCTGCTATTCACTTAGTTTATCCAAAATATTAAGTTTAGATTTGCAGTAGGGCCTCTGTCAAATATATCATTAGGGAACTTGTTTCATGTGTCTGTAGTTTTCTGCATAAAGCAATATTTTCCAACACAAATGTAAAATTTTTTCTTAATCTGTCACTGTTTGTTCAAGTTGAAGTCATTTTAAATAAACACTTAGTGTCCGCCTCTCTATCTCATGTTTCTATCATGTTACCTTTCAGGTCCTTTAGTCTTTCCTTGTTGTTCTTACTCTTCAGTCTTGCAGTAAGTCTGGTTGCTCTTCTCTTGACTTCTTCTGCTAATATGGAGGCCACAAAGGCACATGGTATTCTCACATACACACGACCAACCACATTACACAGCATAAGCTCAGTTTTCTTATCTTGTACCACAAACATGATGCTATGTAAGGTAACCCACCTGTTGCCATTTATAATCACTTCTGCACAGTTTTAATTCCTGTCTGTGAAACCCTGCATCTATTTCTATTAAATATTACTTTTCCACATACAGATTGTCTTGATTCAAATTATTTGCTAATTTAGTGTTGTCTAAAATATAATCAACCTGTTATAAAGTTATTTTAATCATTTATAGAATTGAAAAATAACATCATGCACAGCATTAACTCCTATAGGATCACAGTTCTACCACCTTATTTAACCATGTGCCTGCCATCTTTTGTTGATACTTTTAATAGGAGTAGTAGTAGTTTCCTCACATGTACAGAATACAATTAAATTTACACTTCTACACATGACCAACAAGTTGGCCTTTCCTGTTGTTCTTAGTGAAAGGTACAAGAACAATTAAAGGCTCATCTAGGAAACCATGAAAAATCACATTTACTGTACAGCCCCACTGCGGTGGGTTGGCGCCCTGCCCGGGATTGGTTCCTGCCTTGTGCCCTGTGTTGGCTGGGATTGGCTCCAGCAGACCCCCGTGACCCTGTGTTCGGATTCAGCGGGTTGGAAAATGGATGGATGGATGTACAGCCCCCAGGTGTGGGTGTGGAGGCTCATGTTGTGATGAGCCCGCAGGGCCATGGTATGGGAATTGGGATGAATCACCTTCATATTGTTGAAGAAGACCACTTCATCTCAATTGCTGAACAGATCCACCAGGGGAGATTCACAGGTTCCCCTCACAATTAAGTCAATAGAGTTGATTGTTATACATGAGAGTAGAATAGCATGTCATACAGTACATGATAAAACAGAGCTGGCAGCCTGCAGACATTCAGGAGGCACCTTTGTCTTGACTGCCAAGAGGTGCCACTTGCCACCTATTCTTTTTTACTATCAGATTTTCTTACAGAGACACTTGTCTGCCGCTTTGATCACATATGCAGATCTGCTCAGGGAATGTTGGGACTTTACGCCTTTTTTAATAAATTTCTCTGTTACTTGAGCTGTGCCATGGACTCACTGCAACATTTCATCTTGTTAGTTTTCTGTCTTGGAGACCCAAATCAGAGCCATGTAACAGGACAAAATTTTCCCATTGCCACATGTCCGACTCTGGGCTTCTCACAATTAAACAGCAGAGTGTTCACTTTGTGTGTGCATGTGTGGTCAGACTGTTCCCTGATGGTAAACATATTGGAATGCCCCCCCCCCCCCCATTGCTCTTCATTAATTACACGTGTTTGTTCTCTATAGATGACACCAAGCTTCAATATAAGTTTGTTCAATTAGATGTTTGTTGATGAATAATATTACTTTTAAGTGTGCACATCGATGGTTCAAACTGTGCACCCAGTCACTTGAGTCCTGTTATGCTTCAAGTATTCTTTTATGTTCCTGTATCCCCCTGTGCTTATGCCCTTTTTATTCATGAAGGTCTCAAGGTGTGTGTACATCACTTTAGTTGTGTAGATACCACTTGTGTGCACCCAGGCTCCACTTCAGCCATCACCCCATGTGACCCTTCCAGTGTTCAAGGTTTGAGCCAGGCTTTCTAGACCACTTATACTAAAGGCTGACCTTTTGTGTGTGTTTGTGTGTCTTTTCTCTCTATACAAATTACCTTTTATATTTCCATTATTTATTTTTTCTCAGCCTAGGACATTAATCAACCTTGGATGGGACACCAGACTATCAAATAGTAAATTTCCACACACATCAACATATTTTAGGGGGTTGCTGAATGGTGCCCAGAGCACTGACCCAGATAATTGGAGATTTTGGGGTGCTGTGAGTGTGTGTATTTTCTATTAATGAGAACTTACTTGTTTTCTGACAGCAGTACACTACTATGCAGTAGTCGTGAACCAACCAAACCAGACTGATAAGCTTGCTGAACGTCTCAATGTATTCCTTATATTTGTGCATCCTACTACAGCGCACAAAAGCCTAGGAAAGAAATTCTAACCGAAAAATGCACTTTCCCAGCACTATCTCAGTGTCAGGATTAGCTATTTTGATGGAAACCAGCTACTTGAGAGATTGGTCCATCATTTCTAGTAGGAAAACCTTTTAAGTGCTGTCTAGGGAATTCTTTCAAAGGTGCTATTTGTAAGAACTATTTTTTTTAGAACATTAGAACAATCTAGACAAGAACAGGCGATTCAGTCTAACAAAGCTCGCCAGTCTTCACCATTTTCTTGATCATACAAAACCAGGCCACCTCAGCATTACTCCCCTGTCATGAAGCTTTCAGGCAATCAAGTGTGCAAAGTGCACAAATGCTGAGCCAAAGGTGCTGACAGCCTATGAGTAAATCTGAGAAGCAGTGTGTCACCCAGATGTTCAAAATGTGATACTGAGTCAATCACCCAAATAAATAAATGATTACGTAGGAGGAATTTAAGAGTAGAATGTAATCAAAACACTGACTAATGCCACTTAAGGTTAAGCACACTGTGTCACACAAACTAAAAACAATGACCTAATGTCATCCAAATAAATGCATGCTAATGTAGAAAATAACTGCAAGTAAAATTAAAGCCAAGCGCTGACCAAAGTGACTTGAGTGCAGACGTGTCCAGTAACTGCTTGTAGCCTAACTGTACATTCATGTCTTTGAGGAGGCTGTCCTCTAGTGTTGGCTTATGGTAACACAAGATGGGTATCCCTTAAAATTAGAATGGATTAACACAACATTTTATCATAAAAGCAGAATGTTAACTAGCACACCAGGTCAAAAGTTTTAAAATGAAAATCAGAAAACATAAATTAGAATGGTGTTCTGTCATTCTGTGCAGTCAATGGGGGCAGGCCAGGTTTTGTTTCCCCTTGTGCTGCCCCAAGTACTTGTGAAATCAGAATTATTCTGTATACTTTTCCAGGCCTGCAATTTCAATTCAAGAATTTCCCAGGTGAAAAAGAGAAATGAGAAACAGAAGAGTCCCGGATCTGAATCCTACCACTAGTACTTGCCTGTATGGGTTATGAATGGCCTCCCCGTACCTGCATGGGTTTTCTCCTGGATATTCCAGTCTTCCTCGTACATCTCAAAGATATGTGTGCCAGTTTAAATGTCCTTTCTGACTTGGCCCTGTGTGAGTCTGGATGTGTATATGAATGTGTCCTTTAATGGACTGGCAACCGGTCTGGGGATTACTCCTGTTGCAGTTTGAATAGTTTCTGGCCATCATGACCATTAACTGGAAAAAGTGGGTTTGAAAATGGATGGACGGAGATAATATTGAAGAAATGAATCAAGCTTGTGAAGTGGAAGCTTAGTATGTGGAAGTCTGACACAGAGTAAGGGTAATCACTCTGAAAAGACAGAATATCAGTAGACATGCACAGACAACACTCTTACCAGAATGAAACCTTGTTACATCTTCATCTTTATTGTCACCCATTTATGTCCATGGCTGTGTCATTATAGCCATAACTCTTCAGGCTGTGTTAACCAGCATTTGTTCACTTTGTAATAAGCTCAGTGGTGAAGACTTGTTACTCTTTCAGCACCTCTGCTGAGTGAGGTGCACAGTTCGCTGGTCTTGACCCCTGGATCATCCAGTCCCTGCCTAGTGTTGCATAGCTTTGTGCTGCTATTGGAGTTTCATTGGCCAGCTTCTGGAATTTTCTCTAATGGGTGGAGGTTCTGCTCAAGCTTTATAATGCACTGGTTAGACATCATCTGAAGTACTTTGTGCAGTTTTGGTCTGCAGGCTATAAAAAGTACATTGCAACCTTGGAAAAGGTCCAGAGAAGTGCGACTAGGCTGATTCCAGGGCTACAGGGGATGAATTAGGAGGAAAGATTAAAAGAGCTGAGCCTTTTCAGTTTAAGCAAAAGAAGGTTAAGGGGAGACATTACTAAAGTGTTTAAAATTATGAAGGGTATTAGTACAGTGGATCAAAACTGTTATTTTAAAATGAGTTCATCAAGAACACAGGGACACAGTTGGAAACTTGTTAAGGGTAGTTCTTTTTACAAACATTAGGAAGTTTTTCTTCACACAGATTTTCTCAATTTGTCCCTCCTCCTCCATGTAATAAAGTCTTAGGCTAGCTGTTGACTTTAAATTAGCTGTGTGCACAAGTGTGTCATGCAGTGAACTGGCACCTCACCCACAGTTGAATCCTACCTTGCTCACGCTGCTGCTCTGATAGTTTCCAGTTTCCCACAACTCTCTAATTTAAACAACATGTTGAAAAAAGTGGATGGATAAATATGTCAGTTTGTGACTCAGTATGTGTAAGACCAGGTGGCAAAGCACAGAGGAGCAAGTCGAGAAAACGCACTTATTGACTTCTTGCAGCATACATCTGGCAAGGGCAAGTGCAGCAAGGTGAATTAATCTGTAGGAGTATTGGAGGAAATGACAAACTAGCAGTAGCACCACATCACCCAGCCTGGCGCAAGTAATTTACATTATCTTACTGGCTCTGGAGGCATCTTATGCCACCGAATTATTTTAGGTATCAGGCTGGCTTCCCCTATGTCTTATCCTACTCAGGTTCTCCTGCCAAGTTCATTTCATTGTAGAAGAAAGGAAGAAACAAAAAAAAAACAGACACTTTAATAAAAGCTACTGAGGAGAGGGTCTCATATATAATCGATCTCCAGCTCAGCGGGATTCTGCTTTTACATTCACAAAGCATTCTGCGCACCTGTCAGGCGGCGACATTTTGGAGAACACAGCCAGCCCCTTTGTGTAACAGCTGGTCCTATTAAAACATTTAAAAAACAAGCCGACCCCTGGGGAACTGACCAGAACCTCTGAAATCTAATAAATGTTTGACGATTTGTTAGAAAAATGTTTTGAAGTTGTGAGTTTCAGTTTCTCCCTAATTGCTAGTTCTGGGAACCGTTGATTGGAAGTATTCAGCAGAAAAGTAAGTTGTAGCAGAGGCAGGCTGCTGACCAAGATCAAACTGGACATTCTTACACATAAGTGCACACAGCAGTGTAAAAGGTACAAATATGTAGCCTGGACAAATGTTTTAGGACCAAGCTACCAACCACAAGGGTACAAATCTCACCTTTGTCTCACTGTGTATGTAAATGTGCCATTTCCTAAAACAAATGCAGTCCGGGTTTCAAGTTCAAGTTCAAGCACTTTATTGTCATTGTGTAACAGAACAAAATTACTTTTTGTGACAGCCACAAGGTGCATTTAAAGAAAAGTCAAATAATTCCAAATATGTCGTATACAGTGTTAAGTGATCAAGTAACCAGAGCAAATTATCTATCTATCTATTATTGCTCAAAGTACAGCAGCATAAATTGTTATTGCACCTGTTCATGAATAGTACATTACATATTCTATATTGTATTACATTAGTATATTGCACATGTTCAATTAAAAATGATCTCAGACTGAGGAGATTCAGAGTTCAGAAAGTTTAATGCAGATGGGAAAAAGCTATTTCTTAGTCTGTCTGTGCGTACACGGATTGACTTAAAGCGTCTGCCTGACGGGAGGAGCTCAAACAAAGAATTTCCAGGATGAGTTTTGTCCTTGAGAATGTTTTTGGCCCTTCTCACACAGCGAGTCTTATACAAGAGTTCGAGTGATGGCTGTTCAGTCCCAATAATGGCCTCTGCTGTTTTTACGACCCGCTGTAGGACTTCTTTAGCAGCCTTGGTGCAGCTGTTGTACCAGGCCATCATGTAGTTAGTTACGATGATCTCTATAGTGCCTCTATAGAAATTACCCAGCAGCTTCTGGGGGAGGTCAGCTCTCCTTAGCTTCCTGAGAAAACAGAGGCATTGTTGTGCTTTGCCTTTTATTGCCAAGTTGTTGTCAGCCCATATGCTTTGAGGTGATGCTGAGGAAAGGTGCTGTATAGAAAATACCCACTTATACTCTTCATGGTCATACAGAGCGAGTGTCCATCAAGCAGCATGGGGTGCAAGATAGAAGCCAACACTGAGTTCATCACAGGCCTGAAGAAGCACAAAAATGTCTACAGATGTACAACATGTAGTACTGTATGTGCTTAGTTTGACTTGGCAGGATACTTTCACTTAGAGCACTCATTCCTTCACAGTGTGTCCTTTATTTATTTATTTTTTCCTGAACATTGTATTCTTGAAGTTTAAGCATTGATATATTCTTTGTTTTCACAGATCATTTTTATTAGTGTCTGCCACTTTTATATGATGCTATTGAAATACCAATGCACTGTTACATATGGCATGACATAATATTTTCAGTGCCACCTAAACCAATAAAGAGTTAAGGAGGGCTGGGGGGCTATCCTAGTAGTCACTGGGAACAAGGCAGGATCCATTGAAGAGCTCAGTCACACACACATCATCATCATCTGATTTGTGATCTCCAATTAAGCAAACATGCACAGGTTTGGGATGTGGAAGGAAAACTGGAGTGTGTAGAGGCACGCAGAGAGCATGCAGATGTCATGTAGAAAGTGACTAGACACAGATAGATAGATAGATAGATAGATAGATAGATAGATAGATAGATAGATAGATAGATAGATAGATAGATAGATAGATAGATAGATAGATAGATAGATAGATAGATAGATAGATAGATAGATAGATAGATAGATCGAACCCCAATTCCAATGAAGTTGGGACATTGTATAAAACGTAAATAAAAACAGAATACAATGATTTGCAATCCTTTTCAACCTATATTCAAATGAATACACTACAAAGACAAGATATCGAATGTTCAAACTGATAAACTTTATTATTGTTTTGCAAATCTTCACTCATTTTGAATTTGATGCCTGCAACACGTTCCAAAAAAGCTGGGACAGGGGCATGTTTACCACTGTGTTATATCACCTTTCCTTTTAACAACACTCAATAAGTGTTTGGGAACTGAGGACACTAATTGTTGAAGCTGTGTAGGTGGAATTTTTTCCCATTCTTGCCTGATGTACAACTTCAGTTGCTCAACAGTCCGGGGTCTCCAGATTCTTTGAATCTTTTGATGATATTATGGACAGTAGATGATGAAATCCCTAGATTCCTTGTAATTGTACATTGAGAAACGTTGTTCTTAAACTGCTGGACTATTTGCCCATGCAATTGTTCACAAAGTGGTAAACCTCGCCCCGTCCTTGCTTGTGAACGACTGAGCCTTTTGGGGATGCTCCTTTTATAGCCAATCATGACAAACACCTGTTTCCAATTAACCTGTTCACCTGTGGTATGTTCAAAACAGGTGTTTTTTGAACATTCCTCAACTTTCCCAGTCTTTTGCTGCCCTTGTCCCAGCTTTTTTGGAATGTGTTGCAGGCATCAAATTCAAAATGAGTGAAGACTTGCAAAACAACAATAAAGTTTATCAGTTTGAACATTCAATATCTTGTCTTTGTAGTGTATTCAATTGAATATAGGTTGAAAAGGATTTGCAAATCATTGTATACTGTTTTTATTTACGTTTTACTCAATGTCCCAACTTCATTGGAATTGGGGTTGTAGATAGATAGATAGATAGATAGATAGATAGATAGATAGATAGATAGATAGATAGATAGATAGATAGATAGATAGATAGATAGATAGATAGATAGATAGATAGATAGATAGATACTTTATTAATCCCAAGGTTTCTTTTATATAGTATCACAAGAATAGACAGGAGCCATAAAAAGGTTTGGGGCAGCCACCCGTATATTGTTTCCTGGCTGCAAAATTGGTTTCAAAGGTGTACAGTTGTGTGCAGGTTTGAGTCCAAAACAGAACTGATTTGCTGGCACAAAGATGGCGACTTTAAAGGAGAACTGCGGAAGTGACGTCATCTTTGGGGCCAAAACCACAAGTGGTGTCATTGGGCCTGGGGGGCCAGAAGTGACGTCATCAGTAGAGCCAGAACAGGAAGTGGTGCCATTGGGCCTGGGGCCAGAAGTGATGTCATCAATGGGGCGGGAACCAGAACTGGCATCATCAAGACCAGACTGGATTTCCCGTAACTGGTCTGCAGAGAAGTGAAAGAAGGAGTTAGTGCACTCTGCCACCCCCTGGTCTGGCATGGAATTACTCTCATTCAGGCCCTTTAGCTGCCTCCCGTGCGCACATGTGTGACAATGGTAAAAAAGCAAAAACAATGTAATATGCACATTGATTAATGTAGTTGTACTGCCCACAACTGGGGGTGGCGCAGTGGCTGTAGCTGCTGTTTTACAGATCCAGTGTCCTGAGTCTGAATCTCACGCCTGAATGTTGGAGTGTGAAGTTTGCATGTTCTCTTCTTATTAGTGTTGTTTTCCTCCCACATTCCTAAAGATTTGGCACAAGGTAATTCCTGAACTAAACTAGCTACTTTATATGTAAAACAAACAAAAAAATACATAAAACAGTGCATTTTGGATGACATGGTAACACAGTGGTTCAGAGATTCAGTGTCCTTCAATTGAATCCACAGCGTGGTTGTTCTTTTTGAGGGTTTTCCTTCCATATCCCCAAAGACTCACAAATGGGTGAGACAGACTGGCATCCTGTCAGAGGGTGCTTCTTGCCTTGTGTTTAGTTTTACTCAGGTAAGCTCCTGCCCCCAAGACCCGGAGTTGGATTAAGCAGGTGTGAGAATGTATGTATACCTGCAACTACAGCTGCCCCAAAGTCCATACCCATACCCAGTGATTCCAAGGCTTCTCAGTTCCTTAGTCTGTCCCTTTTCTGGATTCCTTCCTGCCTCATTTTGACTTTCTTAAATTTTGCACATCATAAGCACCTTCTCTCCTCCTTCTGATTCTTTGCTCAGCTCTTCTCCTAAACCTGTATATTTTGGACATCCTCATTAGGAGCAGATTCAAGAAGAGGGACAGAAAAGGCTTCTGGCCTTCTCACTAATGATTTCTTGATCAGTAAATCAAGGATTTTTCTGATCACTTGCTTAAGCAGTGTCCAGAGTTGCTGAGGTCACAGCAGAGCTGTTTTCTGCTGTCCTGTTTGGTTTCTACAGGACATGTACAAGGATTCAGTGTGGCAGGTTGTTGACATATGAAACTAGTGGATGTGAGATGAAATAAAAAAAGAATATTCATACCGATGTTTGTGTCATACTGGCTTCTAGCCAGTGTTATTCACTGAGCTTTTTCTGTGCTTCTATTCCTATTGTACCCTTTTGAATATTTGCAAATCACTTGGAGCAAAGGAAAGGTGCTGCATAAATATAATATTCTATCATAGCTATTAATGCTCCAAGTCTTTGTGTTTAAGAATTTTATTCTTTCTCCATCTCCACACACTTGATATTAGCTAATTACTATAGCCAATATTGAAACATACAAATGGGAAAAAAGAGAGCTGCTTAAAATGTAATGCAGCAGCTTGTAAATTTTATTTTTGCTTCAGGTGATCCCATAACCTGTCTTTACATTAATGTCCTATATAAATTATAAACACTTTACATATTTAATCAACTGTAGTGTGGTACAATTGCTAAATGACTCCTAACTCTACGCCCAAGTCATTTTCTAGTCTCCGTTTTATCTGTGATGCAGTAGCACCTCCTTTCTAGTCCACATAGACCTACTCCAGTTTGCCCCCCAACCCCAAAGACATACTGGCTTCATGGATTATAATCTTTAAATTGGTGAGTGTGAGTATGCCTCACGGTGAACCAATGTCCTGGCTACGGTTGGTCTCTGCTGTGCACTACAGGCTGCCAAGATAAGCTCTGGTCTCCAGGAGTCTTCCAAAAGATCAAATGGATTGAGAAAATGGGTGGATGGATTTAATCAGTTATGATGTAGGTATTATAAAAATACCATGAAATTAAAGTAATTAATGTATATATAATCTGTATGAGCCCTCAGGCTAACACTGGAATCAGTGACACAGTATATTAATTTATATAGATTGTGTGCCATGCCGGCTCAAGCATATTCCCACATTTATAAAGCAAAAGTGCCTGTCAGCTGCATTAGTTTATGTTATTTGAAATTAGTTTTCGCCTCGTTTGTTATACTTCATCATTATAATTCAATGAAAAATGTTTTATCCTCTGTTTAAAAGACTAAACTGGGCCACCTATGTGAGTGGTCCTACAGTTAAACCATCCCACCCCCCCCACAATCTACAGCATTGACCACCAGATTCTGAACCCAGAATTGTGCCTGCCCCATCTGGTAGTTGTTAGCATTATCTGTAATTACATCTTCTTATCTTCTGTTGGTGAAAACTGAATTCTCAAGCAGACCATCTTTATTTTAAGAAATGCTTTCCTGTAGTTACACTCCAAGTTGCTTTAGCACTGCTTTTTGTACCTTCTTTTACAGGGTCTCACAGTGAGGCAAAAATTGAACCAGTAACCTTGTGGTTTAAAGTTCTGTGTAGACATGCATTCTGGCTTGACTTGAGTCTCACCCCTGTCGCACTCTGTGTAAATCTACGGTTGACTTGCCTAAAACAAATTCACCATGTCTAGCTTCTTTCATGGAGAGCGTTGCCTGCCTTGTAAAGCACCATACGGATAAAAAAAACATCAATCAGCTCTACACTTGTTGTGACACTTTCTTATTAGTGTCTTCTGATGGATCTTTCCGTGAAAGGAGCGCTGTAAAATAAAAATTGATTGATCAAAGTTGAAATCTCTGCCAAGTTCTTCTCTTCCTTACCTTAATCTTTTCCTTCACTTATGCTGTGATTTGCCTGTCCACATCTTTAGACTTCTTTAGCCTGTCATATCATAGGCCTTTCTTATACTTTTGCTTGACTGTCTATGGCTTCTGCGGTGGGCTGGCAGGCTGCCCGGGATTTGTTCCCGCCTTGCGCCCTGTGTTGGCTGGGATTGGCTCCAGCAGACCCCCGTGACCCTGTGTTAGGATACAGCGGGTTGGATAATGGATGGATGGATGGATGTCTATGGCTTCTCTTCAAGGCTGGCTTAGGATGCTGCTGGTTATAACCTTGTTATAAATGACACACCAATACATTTATTTAAAAGAGTGTTGAGAACTCAGGATTATGAAGTTATTCATAAAGAAGAAAGCAATTTCTTTACCCCTCCCATTTTCTGCTGCAAGCACTATTTGTTGGACACTCATTATTAATTACTGAACACATCTAATAGCAAAGGGATGGAAACTGTAGTGAAAGAATTCATTTCCCAGCTTATTGAGAAACACCTGTCTTCCGCACACTTTAGGTCACAGTGCCTTTCATATAAAGCACTGCTATAATACTCTACAAACATGTTACAAGTATTACAGGCCTGATTATTGTTTTTGAATTATTAAATAATAGCACACGATGACCTTTGCTATATGCTTTAAACGCTACTCGTTTGATTTTCTAGATGAAGGTTTGTCAGGCACCCTGTGTGCTTTTTGTTATAATTGTAATTTAAGATTGCTTATCTCTCTGTTCAGGCACCTCTTAATAACTTTCTTCACTCACCTTACAGAAGTGATTGACTTTCTTTCTTTCTTTCTTTCTTTCTTTCTTTCTTTCTTTCTTTCTTTCTTTCTTTCTTTCATTCATTTGTGTCTCTGCTGTAAACATGTGTGTCCTATGCTGCTGCAATAATATTTTAAATTCAGCAGAAGGGTCCAAATCTGTGTAACACTAATATTTGCAAGTCAGTCTAAATTTGGCTTAGGAAGCACTTTTATCTGTGGGAATGAAAACAAACTCTGAAAAGCTGACACTTGAGTTTGTAAGCTTTGTCCCGGAAGGCTCAGACTAACTTTGTGTAATATGTACCATAAATAAAGCCTCAGGTTTTTTTTTTTTTGTTTGTTTTTTGGCAAGAAGATAAATTGGGCTTCCAGATGCATCCATGTATGAGTCTCTGTGTCTCAGTCTGCATTTCAGACACTCTGCTGGTCTCTCCCTTTGAGGAAAGCAGCCAAACATTTTGAAAGATGCTTTTCAACTAGTGATTTTGGAGTGAAGGTCAGTGGTACAAACTTGTCTTATTTAAACCATTGCGCCATATACGTGTGATCAGTTACAAGGCGGAGATTTACTTTGGCGTGACCCTAGCTCTCAAGAGAAGTATAGCACTCTCTGGCTCCACTGCTTACTTGAGAAAACTTTCCAGAATCCTGTACAGGTAATTCTGGGAGAAGCTCTGCAACGTTTCTTTTACAATTTTCAAATAAACATGAACACAATATGTGTCAAATTGAATACATTCTTACATGCAGGATCTATTACAAAAAAAGAGGCAGGGTCTTCTACGTGTCCCAAACGCTTGCTCCAAGTGGTTTCCATGAGTGGCTGTCAAGAGCTTCATCAAAGCCCCCCAATACCCACCTGAATCCAGCCCATGAACTACTTCTTTCTTATGTTTAAAATCTGTGAGTCACACTTAAAAAATTGATATACGATGTCCCAACAATTCATACGCTCTTTCATTGCTTACAGTATAGCCAAAGAATTTTAATGCTAGGATTTAAATGTTTATCATTTGGAATTTAATAAATGGCCTTTTTTGTTTTTGTAATTCTGTTCAGTCACACGCTGTAATGTCTGTATTCACACAAATCCTTCCTATATTATGAATAAGGGCCTTCATCTGATGGGTCTCAGGGTGTTATCTTATTTTACAGTAGTCTCTGTGGCCCAGGCCGGCTTAGTGTCCCTTAGATCTCGAAGCTTTGTGATCTTCCTCAGCTGATTTTGATGCTCCCTAACCCTAAGTAAAGCTGGCAGTTGTCTTCAGTTGAGTGATATCAATGATATTAAAAATTGGCAATTTCACTTTGCTTCTTCAGCTCAAAAATAAAGAGAATTAAAGGGACCAAGGTCACAATGGCCATAGTAGCAATTCACTGTGGCAAGTGAAGGCCTTAAGTAGTCTTCTCAGGTACCTGTGGACCTGATAACCTCAGCACCTGTGAGTCGTAATTCAATGCAGGGCCCTGTCCATTTAAAAACAGAAAAGAATTCAGGGTTAGGGACCCAGGAAAAAGAAACTGTTCACAGCAAAATGTTAACCAGACAAAGAAATAGGACTGAGGGACAGTGACAAATGTAACGAAAAACAAAAGCACAGTCGGGTCACTCCTGTAACCCTAACATCTCAGTTCAATAATTATCATCTCTTAATATGAATTATATTGCTTACTTTAGTTTTAGTTCAGTAAAATCAAATGTCAACCTCCAACAAATAAATTGAATTATATTTTCTGTTCAGCGATATCAATGATCTTCCAAGTTTTTGGCGGTGATGTTATCTCTTTCAGTAGAATAAAAAACTTCAGCGATATCAGTGCTAACTCTGCTAATGTCAATGATCGTCCTCTATCTTGTAATAACAGTGAGACTTTAATATGAATGATTTTTTTGTGTCCTGTAATATAAAGGGCATTGGTAATAAGAATGACATGACCCATTTCAATTGTATCAATAATCTCCGGGATATTGCTGAACTTTCACAGTTAAGTGATATGAACATTAATTCATTATAACCAATGTTTCTTATCAGTTTAATAAGGGTGATCGTTTTCGAAAGAATATTTTTTTGCAATATAAATGGTTTTTTTCAGCTCTGCAATGCCGCAATCTTCTGCTGAGTGTTGTACTTCATGTTGATGCTCTTCTTCATCTCAGCAACTTCTCTCAGCTTACAGATGTTCATCACCCCTTTTATATCAGTGATGACATTTGAATTTCCTCTATGGCGGACAAATTAACATCATTCAAGCCTTGTTGGCACACCTGTAATTGCTTTATCTCTCATCAAATCCACCTCTACCATTAAACATCCCCCCATTGCCCACCCTTCCATGTCCATTCATCTCTGTCTGCTTCTAATGAGACTGAGGGCGGCTATGACAGACGGGGACTTGCTGCTTTTTCTTTCACATAGGTTAAACAGTAATTGCACTTTTGACAGGTACACTTTCAATTGAAGGCCTTTATGCTCTGAAATTGGTTGCAGCTTATCTCTGCATAGACTGTGTGAAAGGGTTCAGATGGTGATTATTGTGTGCACAATTAAATGATTTGGTTGCATTTATTTTCACAAATAAAACTTTTTAAAATGGCTAAAGCCTAGAGGATTCATTAAATATGTGTATTGAATATTTTCTTAAATCGGGCATTTTAATATAAGTGTGACACTTTGTGGCTAGCCCACAGGCTAGATGAATGGCGATTCAAAAGTGGCCTAGTATGGAGGTGTGCATGTCTAAGACTGCTACCCTGTTCATTCAGGCTTGTTTCTAATGCTATAATTCTAGATTCTGGTACTCAGTGACCGCGTAATGGATCTTGTGGTGTTGAGAGAATTAACAGAAAGCTTACTATTTTATATCTTTAAGAAACAAATATTCCCTTGAGTGTCAGTGTCTTCACTTCTCTTTCACAAGCCAATCCAGCAGGGTTCATCTCCCATTTAAAGAATCAGCCTCCAGTCGGTGATGTGGCCTTTGGAATAATTGAATAAAGTAGCAAGTTCTCTAAGGTGACCTGTCTGGTAAGCGATTCCTGGCTGACACATGTTCATGCCTGCTTGCTATTAAGACACTAATATACAGGACTTGAACGCTAAATAATTTTGAAAGCAACACATGTTTCAATCAGTTTGGTCTCAGAAGGATTTTCTTCGTTTTTTTTTTTTTTTTGCCCGTTTCTTCTCCTCTCCAGCTCCTGATTGCCCTTCTCTCTCTGCTGCTCATGCAAGACATGGCTTCAGTGCTCAGCCTGTGTGGACGGCTCACATATACTGAATTCAGCAATCACGTTGTTGCTGAGGGACCTGATGTCTGAGGTGCAGCTTAGTAGGATTAACCACTCAAAATCCCAGGGTTGGCTTGCTTGCTTACATCAGGTTTTCATCAGAATTAAGAAACACACCTCGGTTTTTCCAATGTGTCATTTTTAACAAAACATGTAAATCACACACTTAAAGAAGACACTTTACATTGTTTATTTGATCTGTGTTACCAGTATTCATTAAATTTTATTTTTACAATACAATCATGCCCTTAAAATATATTTTGAAAATCTGTAATAGATGATGTTGGCTTCCAATCACTATGCCAAGGAAGCAGTACAATGCCATTTGTTTTGCTGTTGTGTTTGAATAAGCTGACACTTCTCTAAATGCTTATATAGGAGCAAAGAATTGTTTTCTCATTAAAAAGAAAATGTACGCACACACACACGCACACACACCCACACACACACACACACACACACACACACACATGCAACAACAATTCTGAGCAGGTACGCTGGTATTTGCTTTGAGTCCTCAGAGCCCTTTTTATAAATGGCAGGCATCATTCCAGCCCTAACAATTACCAGCCACTTAATCTTTAGGCTGATTAAGTGCTGCTTCCCTGTGGTATGTCGCTATTA
This sequence comes from Erpetoichthys calabaricus, assembly GCF_900747795.2. NCBI lineage: Eukaryota > Metazoa > Chordata > Cladistia > Polypteriformes > Polypteridae > Erpetoichthys > Erpetoichthys calabaricus. The sequence goes on from NC_041397.2 coordinate 241,773,301, forward strand.
ATCTGGCAACATCTCATCATTCACTTTTAACTCCGAGTAGACAACATGAATGTGACGCTGTGCCATGCATTAAAGTGTGCATTTATGCCCTGCCTGTCATCTGCCCCATCAGGCAGGCAGTCAGTGGATAGTCGTTGGACTGGGCCTGCATAGCTAGGGAGATGGGCTGAATATATTTTGATCTCTGCCCTGCAATCACGTGGATACAAGTTCAGTTTCACACTAGTAATACTCTCTGTGTCCCTTTGCAATACTCTTTTCTTTCTAGTACTTCACCTGGAGAAGTATGGATATGTTTGTGATTTGCAAGTCACTTAAAAGAGTAAATGGAAAAGTAACTGTTGTAGGACTTCGAGACAGAGTTCTACACTGTATTACTGTGCCCAGCAGGGAACTCTGACTCCATGAATGGACTGCTGTAGGCTCAATGTTGAGAAATGTTCTCTGGAACGGTTATTACTATATGTGCTGCTGCCTCAAAGCCATAACAGCAACAAAATAACCAACAACAACAAAAAACAATCACGATCAAATAAGTTTATACTTAGCTTGCATTAAAAGATAATTCAGCATATAATCTCTCTGAGAAAAACCATATTGGAAAAATCAGAAAAATAGATTGAAGCTCAGAGGTTAGGGCACTCTCTCTCACATTTGATCTCTCTGTGTCTGTTACCTGAGGCGCCCTCTCTGCCCCAGCCATTATCTTCTCTGGGTGCTGTCAGAGTGTGCACAAGTTTGGAGGTTGAAAGGTTAAAGGAATATTCCACCCAAAATGACATTCTCTTGATATATTATTTTCCAAATGTAGTTGTTGAGATGGCCAGGAAAAAAAAACATATCTTTTCTTCATGAAGAATGGGGGGGAAAATGTTTCTGATATAATAATAGCCAATAGTGACCAATGTTGTACAATGACAAACAATGTGAATAACGCCCTTGGGAGAAAGAAAAAATAATCTCAAGTTATTCATGTAACATACTCCACATGTCAGTTATCCAGTCATACGCTCAAAACATGTCATTGTACAACATTGGTCACTATCGGCTTCTATGATATTTTAAAATGTTTTCTCTCCATTCTATATGAAAACACGTATTTGCATTTTTTCTCTGCCATCACTACACAGTGGTTGTGGGGTTTTTATAAATTTCAGATAATATTGTTTTGGTTAAATAAGTCAGTCAGTGTTTAATTAGGAGCTTCACCGGCTTTTGTTAAATACCTCTGGAAACACAAAACCTTTCCCAGCATTTGTGCAGCAGAGCCAAAGAAATACTTTTCTCACAGACTGTTACAACAAGAAATGTAACATAATACAAAGAAGAAATAAAATGTATATTGTGTATGAAATAATATTTCATAAGCAGGATATACACACAGACCAGAGTCATGTCGTTTTCCAATCCCGGTTAATCTAGAGCAGGATCAGGATGGGTTGCTGAAACCAGACCCAGCTAGGATAAGGCATAGAATAAGAAGAAACCCAGGACAGGACACCAGTCCATCACAGGGCAAACACACACACACACACACACACACATACTAGGGCCAATTTAGAGTCGGCAATTCACTTAACCTCAATTTTTTAGGAAACCAGTAGTACTAGGGTGTTGTACCATATTAGCCATTATGATTGTAGTGAGAAGTCAAGCAAAATGACACCTTTTATTGGCTAACTGAAAAGATCACAATATGCAAGCTTTTGAGGCAACTCAGGCCCCTTCTTCAGGCAAGATGTCATACAGAAACTGGAGTTCCCTGTGTTTATATACACACTCTAGGACAAATAACATTCTCCTCTCTTGCTAAATGAATCTTAGCCCAAAGAGTTCTATTAATTTTTTACATCTGAGATGTCTCACTTAAAGGTTTTCCAATGCTGTATGTGTCCTAATGTCTATATAAACACATGGAATTCCAGTTTCTGTATGACATTTTGACTGAAGAAGGGGTCTGAGTTGCCTCAAAAACTTACATATTGTAATCTTTTTAGTTAGCCAATAAAAGGTGTCATTATGCTCGACTTCTAACTACATTAGGAAACTAGAGCACCCAGAGAATCAGAGTGAACATGCAAGTTCCACGTAACGAAGACCTGGGATGCAAACCCTGATCTCCTTACTGCAAGACATCAGTACTACCACTGCACAACTGTGCCTCCCCACAGACCTGAGTGACGTATTGAATATTGAGTGAACTTCACTACTGCATATAATCAAAAGGCACTTCCAGAAATGACATTTTGACGGGCCTGTTACGCAAGTTGATGGAGTGCACTGAGAAATGTGTATCTGAATTGGAAAAACAGGGTTTGGTTGATGATCCTTTACCAGGTGGGTTCTAAACACGGGAACTTAAAGAAGATAAAGAGAAGAGGGACAGCTGACAAAAGAACCAGAAACTAAGTCTAGAAGGAGAATGGTTTCAAAGAGAATTTCAAGTCATTGTGGATACGATGAAATATTGTTTAGATACAGTCATGTGAAAATACAGCACATTCTCTTCTTAGTTCCATGGTTTGGATATCAGGACATAACTAGCTACCTCTAGCCCTTGCCAGTTCATAAATGAGAAAAATCTAACCTTAGGTGACAAACATCACGTAACAAGTTTATGTAACAAAAATAATTGAGTCATTTGTTACATAAGTTGTATACAACTTATACATACACATAAATGCCATTACAATCTATGACAAGAATAAAACTTTGTTATTCCCAAATTATTAATTACTACATTTGGTTATAATGAGATAATGTGCAGCAATTGCTCCAGTATGCAATTATAACTAAAACACACAAAAAATCCAAAAACAATTGACTGTGAAACAACACAAGTCTTTACCACCATTGGCCAGCAGAGGGTAGCATTTGGCAAAACTTAAAAACTTTGACGTCGTGGTAGGTCAGGGGTGCTACATTGTCCATATGGAAATGAGCCCAAACCCTCTTAAAAATCTTCCCCAAAACAGTAGTACAGGAAGAAATGATTCTACAATTCTGAACTTAGCTCCTTTAAAACAAGTTAAGGGGAATGTGTAAGAAGACCGATATGGAGCAGGTGTTTCTTTTTGATTTAAATACTTTTTAAACATTAGAACAATTTTGATGGGACCAGGCCAGTCAGGCCAACAAATTCATCAATCCCATCCACCACCTAAGTTCTCTAAAATAAAATCAAATTGAGTTGTGAAGGTCCTCAAAGACCTACCGTCTACTAAGTACAGTACTTGTTAGTTATTCCATTTGTTAATGGTTCTTTGTGCGTAAACTGCTCAATTATGTGCAATATCTTCCGGTCATGCAAGAGGAGGAGGAGAAGGGAAAAGGAAAGGAGAAGAGAGATTGGGGAAAGGTTTAAGTTTTGGGGGTTAAAGGTTTTGCCTGGTCAGGCACAGGAGGGGAAAGGGGACAAAAGATTGGCTCGAGGGCTGACTTTCAATCGATCGCAGCGAGGGAGCTGCTCTGCTACGTATGACACCCCGACCCAGAATCAGGTCGTCTACGAATGATTTAGCACCGGGTTCCCCACGAACGTTTAAGGTTCTGTTTGTGTTCCTGCATTCTTCTTGAAGAAATCATTTTGAAGTAATAGCCTGGTTCACTGTAATAATTTCCTTCATAATATTAAACACTTCTGTCATGTCACCTCTTAATCTCTGTTGGCTTAAACTGAAATGGTTTAACTCCTGCAGTCTTTTCTCACACCTCATACAGCATCTCTCGATGCACCAGAAACAATTCTAAAACTACTGCATAAAATGAAAACAGCTGAACCAATTCAGTAGTGCTCATGGTGACCATGGTCCTGTTTTTAAACCCAGTTGATGGAGACTGTTTCTTTCCTTCTCAAACAGTGTTTTACAGAGATGTTCAGTTGCTATGGACTCTAAATGAAGTGTTGATTTACAGTAATCTGACATCTCATTTCTACATGTTGTTTTTAGAATCAGAAAACCTACAATGTTTTTATCACAACAACTCAGTTAATGTAAGTTTTAACTTCAGCTCAGTTCTCTTACACATCATAATCTCACCCCAAAGCCAAGTGCAAATAATAAGCTAAACTGCACATAAGTGACTCAAATCCACCTATGCATGTTTGTTCCAAACAATTAAGGCTTAAAAAAAAATTATTGAAGCTACACGCAAAATGACAGTGGGACACCTCACAGCTCTGGGAGGATATGCTTCTTTCCCAGACAGGTCAGTGTCTATGCGGAGCTTGCACATTCTCCCTACTCCTTGTGAATTCTTCTCCAGATGTCCATTTTCTTCCCACATGCCAAAGATGTTTAGAGTAGGTTCTCTGTTCTCAGTAATGTAGTAGAGTATGAATATATGGGGATGTGATGTGAGTTGGCCCAATGATGAATTTACATATTGTGATTTCTAGCCTTGCACCCAGTCCTGCCTGTACAGCCTTCTATTGGAAAAGTGAGCTATCCATCCATCCATCCATTTTCCAACCCTCTGAATCCGAACACAGGGTCACGGGGGTCTGCCGGAGCCAATCCCGGGCAGGGTGCCAACCCACCGCAGGACACACACAAACACACCCACACGCCAAGCACACACTAGGGCCAATTTAGAATCGGCAATCCACCTAACCTGCAGGTCTTTGGTCTGTGGGAGGAAACCAGAGCGCCCGGAGGAAACCCACGCAGACACGGGGAGAACATGCAAACTCCACGCAGGGAGGACCCAGGAAGCGAACCCAGGTCTTCTAACTGCGAGGCAGCAGTGCTACCCACTGCGCCACCCTACCACCACATTCAAACATACTGTTCATATATTCTGTAACCTGCTTAATATTATTCAGGGTTGTAAGGGGCTGGAGTCTAATTTACACATAACATACAATTTAAATTTCAGTGTTAAAAAAAACACAGTCAACTCTTAAACAAATGTGAACTGGTGTCTGTCCTGTCAAGTCTAAGGGATCTGAACATCCCATATAGCCCACAGGCAAAATTTTAGGCGCTTCCAGCTCTCTGGTTCATATGCTATGCAGTCAAGTGATACAAGCTGGCCAAGGTTTCTTCAAAAGGTTCATTTTGAGCAGTAAATATAGACTTCCAGGACATGGCCAGGTATAGTCCAATTAGGTCTCCCAACTGTGAGGCAGCAGCGCTACCCACTGTGCCGCCCGGAAAAGTGAGGTATAAAATACATTAATAAGTGGGAGAGCAAAATCAAAGAAGCAGTCTACCATGCATAAAATGCATACTGTATATTGCATTCCTTAAATACATGAAGCACAGTCATAAAATAACTGACTACAAGCAGATGCAGGCCTGTCTAATTAAGCAAATGCAGTGACACCCAGGACTGGGAGGAGAATCTGACTGGCTAGCCTTTCTCCAGTCTTGTCCTCTGCTCGGTAATTCAGTTCCCCTTTCTGCTGTAGTTTCCTTGTAAAGTAACCTGTGATGGTGGATTGAATGAAGATTGCCATAAAATAAAAGCTGTTGCATTAATAAGAATAACATACAGATTGTTGTAGAAATTGTTTAAAATTGAGAGATGAAATAATTAACTGACCTTGGGCATCTGAATTAGATTGACCATGGGTGGCCCATGTTAACTCATTTTCTTGCATTACTTTTAACTAAATGTTTGATCCACAAAAAATGAGAAGTGTCTCACATTCTTACATCTCCGAGGACCTCTCCAGAAAGCTCATACCTGCCTCTACTTTCTACGCAAACTGAGGAGAGCACAATTTCCACCCACCACCACCCATCCCCCGCCCGCCTCCCCCAATCATGTGCTCTTTCTACTGGGGCACAATCGAGAGCATCCTCACCAGCTGCATCTCTGTGTGGTATGGAGGCTGCACTGCCTCCTGTAGGAAGTCCCTGCAACGCATAGTGGATGCGGCCAGTAAGATCATTGGTGCCCCACTGCCCTCCCTCAAGGACATTTTCCACACCCGTAGAACCATCAGCATTGCTGGTGACTCCTCCCACCCCTTACACTCCCTTTTTAGCCTCCTCCCCTCAGGGAAAAGTTACCGGAGCCTTCAGGCCCGCTCCACAAGACTGTCTGACAGCTTCATCCACCAAGCTGTCAGGATGCTGAACTCTGTCCACTACCTTCCCCCCTGCCCCTGGACCATAACAAGAGTCACGATCTACCAAGTACCCTACCTCAGCTGGTATTATATAAAGACTCAATATTACATCTGCTGCTGTTTGTCTTTTTGTACATCTCATAAGCTACTCTATAATGCACCTTCTCATTTTTTACTGTAATTGGCTTTTGCACTACTGACTGTTACACATTGTACACAGGTCTACTTTACAAGTTCTAATGTTATTTATATGTTATACTTTTATACTTGGGCGGCACGGTGGCACAGTGGGTAGCGCTGCTGCCTCGTAGTTGGGGGACCAGGGTTCGCCTCACGGGTCCTCTCTGCGTGGAGTTTGCATGTTCTCCCCAAGTCTGCGTGGGTTTCCTCCGGGCGCTCCGGTATCCTCCCACAGTCCAAAGACATGCAGGTTAGGTGGATTGGTGATTCTAAATTGGCCCTAGTGTGTGCTTGGTGTGTGGGTGTGTTTGTGTGTGTCCTGCGGTGGGTTGGCACCCTGCCCAGGTTTGGTTCCTGCCTTGTGCCCTGTGTTGGCTGGGATTGGCTCCAGCAGACCCCGGTGACCCTGTATTTGGATTCAGCGGGTTGGAAAATGGATGGATGGATGGACTTTTATACTTTTTTTTTCTTTTTTATATTATATTTTATTGTACTACAAAGATGAGAGAGAAACAGTATTTCGATTCTCCTGTATGTTCTGCACATATAGTGAATTGACAATAAAAGGCTATTTGATTTGATTTGATTTGACATTGTGATTAAACATCATGAATTATTTGCAAATGTAAAAATTTATTGTAACTACTTAAAAAGTTCTGAAAGGATGGATGTTGAAGCAGCAACATGACATCAATTTGAGAGTCGGTGCACTGTGTACAGCACTGTCAAACAAGGATAAAGCACTTAAAAACAACAATTTAAGGGATGAAACAAAGTCTTATCAATTTCAGAAGAGTGCTTCAACATTAAGGTAAAGTATATCAATAGGAAGTATTCACATTCATGTGTCTAAAATGAGAAGTTTGACTGCACCATAAGGCCACTGAAAAAAGAAGAAAGAAGAGTCTTTTTAGACCTGTTTGTATAATACGCCTGGGGCATACTGATTCTGGATGAGTTGGTGTGAATGTGAGACTATGTTACTGATCTGAACATAACAGGTCTGACAGACGAGAGGAGACCATTCAGTCTTTCTACCTCATTTGGATACCCAGACTTTTTAACAGCTGTCTCCTTCAGCTACTGTAATGTATAGTAACAAGACTTGGTAGTCTGTCCCAGGTTCTTGTGACCTTTTGTATGTAGACCTGTTTCCCAGATTCACTCTTAAAGTGCCCTTCACCTTCATTTTAACGAGGGTTCTCAGTGAACTGATTCTCTGTTTAATGGGAAGGATTTTGATGGATTAAACTTATAAATGCCTTAAGAATTCAAAAGACTGCATCAGTCCCGACGTAGCTTGTTTTGCAATTTAGTCCAGGAATGATTGGTTTTCTCTTCAAAGCCTTTATGTGTTTTTTGTCGAGTGTTGACTAGAACAAGTATGATGTGCCTCTTTTGCTTTCAGCCTATTTTCACATTCTGTACTCATATCCTTTATGTATGTTTACATCCAGGTTACTGGGAAGAAATAAGCCATCCATCCATCCCACTATATCCAAACTACAGGGTCACGGGGGTCTGCTGTAGCCAGTCCCAGCCAACTCAGGGTGCAAGACAGGAAACAATCCCCGGGCAGGGCGCCAGCCCACCGCAGGGCACACGCACACACCCAGCACACACTAGGGACAATTTAGAATCGCCAATGCACCTAACCAGCATGTCTTTGGACTGTGGGAGGAAACCAGAGCACCTGGAGGAAACCCACACAGACACGGGGAGAATATGCAAACTCCACGTAGGAAGCGAACCCGGGTCTCCTAACTGCAAGGCAGCAGTGCTACCCACTGCGCCACCATGCTGCCCCAGACGAAATAATAATATCATAATTTCTTCAAAAAAGACAATTAAACTATTTAGTTCAGACCCATCCAGTTTCCTTCAGGCTGCCAGTGGTAAGAAATACTTTGGTAAAAGTAGCAGGCACTTGATTCGCTGGATGTGCTTTGGGAGGCTGTATGCGTATAGTGACAGATTATTCGTTATCCTCCTACTGTTTAGCAGAGAAAGCCTCATATTAACCATGTAAGGGCAAACCGGTTAAAATAAACAAACAATTCCATGAAAACTGTTGAAGAGCTGGCAGCATTCCCTTTGATTAATGTCAGCGATCAGCAGTTGGACGAGAGATGCTGCTGTTTGTGGAAGAGCTTGTAATCACAAACAAGGTCTCTTGAGCCAAAATGCAGTATAAAAGATAACTGAGCTTGGTGCATGTTAGAAAAAGATAACAAAAGTTGAAAGAGTTATAAAGGGTAATCCTTTTGACCAGTACATTGTACCATACTGTATATCAAATGTCCAGTCTCTTTTGGGCAATCACATCTACCATAGCATTCTTACACTTTAGTAGATAATGAAGTGTATACATTTACACATGGCATGCAGTTGCTTGTGCTTTCATATCAAAAGAGCTGTTTCTGTTATTCCTTGAAGCCATTCATGTCTGTCGTATTCACAGTGCATGCACAGTCAACACAGCTGGTCAGGTTCTGCTGGTTCACAAAAGCTTGGACATGTGTGGAAATGTCTGTGGAGACTGCTCAAACTGCTCTGTAATTCACATCATTTTTTCTGTGTGTAAGGAGTGTACATGGAAAGTTATGGTATAGCCAGCAGAGCATTGTCCCTTATCCAGGGTTTGGGGGAGTGGAGCCTATTTTAGCAGCACTGGAGATAGCAGAAACAGGCACCGAACAGGATACCAGTTCTTTCCAGGACAAACATGCAGCCACAAAGAGCAATATTAAAATAACCATCTAATTAATGTAACACCTTTTAGGACGTGGGAGATAAACAAGTGGGCATCTACTCAAAAGTGGGGAAGCCATAAAAACACCACACAAGCTGGGCCAGGGATGCAAATCTAAACAGTTCTACACCTGGCGATGTTGATCTCAAGTGGAAGTTTCACTTACATTGGACAACTGAGCTTATCCAAAGTTCTTTTCACAAGCCTGTGCAAACTCAACACAAAAAAGCATCTGTGTATGGGTTTCTGCGCCAGTGAGGTAACAGCACTGATCACTGTTGTCTGCTTTAAATATTAAAAACAATACATATGGCGAAATCTGCGCACCTTCTGAATATGCTTAGTCCACTACTGAGCATGTACACCAGTTAATCCATTTTTAATAAGGTTTATCCAGTTCACGATTACTGAGCCAAGTTTACTTGGGCTTTGAAGCAGCAATGACAAATCCGGCCCAACTGTTCTCCCCCTGAATAAATTCAAAGAACTTAAATAAAAAATTGAAGTCTCCAGTGTGACACATGTACTGCCATTGTCTTGAAGTAAAAGTACAAGCTTGTGGCAATGGGAAATGCTGGTAACTAGTTTTATGCTTTGTTCAGCTAGAAATACAGCACGTTTCATTTTGACAATAAAATGGTTTGCTTTAAAGGTTAAAAGGACAATGTTGTTTATGATGTAGGAAGATGGCTTGAGGTGTGGTTTTTGCTAGCTTTGCAGGAATTGTGTTTGCCTCAGCATCCTGAATTTGTTTTTCTCCCACTGTACATACATGCTGCAATGTATGGCCTGATTTCCTGCCCATTGTTCTGAAATGACAATAGTATATGCATGTCATCGTTTTCAGCATGAGGTTACATTTGTTGTAGTCTCTGCACAGAGCATTTCTCCCTTCATTGCATGAAGCATAACCACAGTGGTGGAAAATCTGTTGTATTGAATTGCCTTCAGTGTGGGCCTGTTTCCACTGGCTTTTTAAGGGTTAAGTAATGCTCTGATTGTATTTGTTTTAGTAAGAAAATGGCAAAGTTAACCTTAACATTGTATTGATTAAAGAACTGAAAATCTCTGCAAAAAGGGAACCAAAAAATCAATGTGTAGCCAGCTGTCCATTTTCATGGCATTCAAATACCATTAGGGGTCATTGGGTGACAAAGCCTGGGCTGTGGTGCAGCTCCCACTGACATGTGTCTGCCTCTGGAGAGGAAACGTAATGACTGTATTTTGGAAAAATCTTCAAAAATTCAACACATGCACAGACAGGAAGTACAAATTCACGCAGAAGCAATTTAAGGCCACCAGGAGCCAATAGTGCAAACTGCCATACCACCGTGCAACTGAGTATAATATGACATTGCCACAAGTGCGGTGGCAGCACAATTAGAGCAGTGCTAGTCTATCCAGCTCCATTTCAGAAATAGCATTTTGATGCTCTATTTCTGCCTTATGTCACCACTTAATGATATTTTTGGCCATCTGCTGCAGAAATGCTAGAATTGGCACACATTGCTGCAGTCATTTTTTTATATGACTACTAAAATAAATGTGGTGGACGAGATTACTAGGTAGCAGGTAAATGCTGGTGGAAAAGTACAAACACTTTAGACCATCCAGTCAGGACAATGAGGAAAGACATACAAAAAAGGCTCACTGTATTAGAAGCATAAACGAAACATTTGTTATTGGAGTACACTGGAATTTGGATTCATATTTGGATATTTATATGAATTTGGATTCATATTAAGACTTCTGATTCATGAAGTGATAGCCCTGTGCTTCAGTAGTTAGCATTGCTGTCTTAGAGATCTGGTTTCTTGGGTTCAAATCCCAAGTCCAGTCATTATCTGCATGAAGTTTGTGTTCTCTTCCTGTTTGGGTGGGATTACTTCTCACATTGCTAGACTTGGGTGGTAGGATAATTGATCAATTGACTTGAGTTTGAGAATTATTAATATGTTATGTTAAATATGGAAGTGAATATGGTTTATTTTACAAACAAACTGAGTTAATAATAAGTTTATATAAAATATATATTTATTGGCTGTACATTTTACACTCAATATATACAATAATTATAAGTAACCAGTGTAAGAATGTAGACATAATACATACAGTCATAAATAAATGTTTCATCAATTCAGTAACTTCTTAGCTTATCTAGCTCTAAAAGATGGGGTAGCTCTTAGGTAATCCGTAAACCCAGAATGACCCCAAGGAGGTCAAAATTTAGTAAAAGGGTACTTTAATTGCAAATGAAGCACACAAAGTAGGGGAACAAAAGAAGAGTAAGTAATTAAAAAAACTAAATACAAGAAAACAAAATCATCCTTTTTCTTCTTTTGCCCTTTCCACATTAATTAAATACCCTGCCTTTCAGTGAAGTGAGTGACCCACGGCCACACTAAAACGCTTCTTTCTCGCCTCCATTACTTTTTCCCATGATGCACTGGCCTGACTTCCAACTGCCCAATGAATCCTTGCCAAAATGAACCTCCCAAAAGTGTTATGCCAGTAATGGAAATGCAAAATGGCCCAAAAGATCCTTACTTGAATGCCCGCTGCCCATCTCTTTACCCATTTGACTTACCTGACACCATGTGTTAGGATGCAAGCAGTGTGGTGTAGTTATTAAGGCTTTGGATTTCAAACCCTGATGATGTGATTTTTCAAATCCCGCTACTGGCACTGTGTGACCATGAGCAAGTCAACTGACGTTCATGTGCTCCAATTGAAAAACCAAAAGAAATGTTACCAATTATATCATAAATGTTGTAAGTCTGCCTCAGCCAACCAAGTAAATGTAAATGGATGTTAAAAGCAGTTAACCAGCAGATGCATATGTGTTTCAGTAATAACACAAAAGGTTTATTCCTCAGAGACTAGGAATAAAATAAAAACTATTCTGAACAAAGAAATCTATTTTTCCAAACTAAAAGGCTTACCCATAATCATTCTTGCAAGGAAATCATTGTAAGGAGTAGTTCACCAGTATTGTATAATACAACCAGAGCCAAAACTCCAAGACTAAGACCAAGTCAAAATGAAGGAGCCAAAGTCAACAGAAGAATACTGAAAACGAGACATTCTAAGAGAACTTGTTTACTTTTTGAATTCGTACCTTGACCAAAGGAGCTTGTACCACTGCCTTGCAATTTGTCAGCATTCATCAGGACGGCGGACCCTAGCAACAGGCAGAGTTTCGTACCAACCATCATCAGCCAGTAGCAGCTCTTGAAATGGTGAATGGTATAATTTAACTGAAAGCTTTCAATATGTAACATTTATTTAAACTAAAAAAAAAATATTCAGGGCACACAAAATTTTCCAAACAGTCGAAATGGGTTTTCCAATTCTCAAAAAGAAGGAGCATTTATGTCCCAGCTAGGGATTATTCTGGGGTATATCCCTTAATCAGGTGTAACCCAGAAAATGTATGTGGATAGGATGTAAACCTAGGACTTTGGAGCTCTGAGACAGCAGTGCTAACTATTGCTTTGCCAGACCGCCCACAAATTTATGTTGTACCGTCTAAATATGTGTGAACATATGAAACTAAATACTCTAATATATGTTTGTGCTTCGACCTCCTGGGATTCTCTGAAAAGCCATATTAATGGCACTGAAGCATAATATTACAGAGTCTTGGTCTGGTTGAGGTTATCAATAATTACAATAACATTATGATCCTTAAGTATACAGTATATCTGTGCATAATGTATTGTGATTACTAGAATATGAATGGAATAGCATTACAGGCATTACTTTAAACTGATGTTACATAACTAAATTAGTAATACTGCAGCACTAAAATGCTAAAGTCATCTCTAACATACACACATATAAAATATGTAGCAAATAACAACTAATAATTACCGCTCACAATATTTGTAACAGAAATTAAACAAAATGCATGCATTTAGCCACACAGAATGAATTCAAACACAAGCCCAAACTGTCTGGCTGAGAGGAACATGCAATTGGTAATCCACAAAATATGTTTTAACTGAATTCTCCCTGGAAACCTGACTGTATTTTTACTCTGACAATGGAAGAAGAGCACTTATGGGGATCCCGCCTCGTAGATCTATCAGCTGGGATTCAGTTCAGCCTCGGTGGTAGACAGACGAGTTACCACCAGCCAACAGCCATTCCAGGCAGTCCTGAGACTAGCTTTCTCATACAAGTTATCAGTAAACTGTTTTACACTGTGGTCCTTATGGGTGGGTAGCCTGCAGTCTCTGATCACTGACTTCACTCCACAAGCAGCCTGTCTTTTCTAAACCTTTCCAGGATCTTACACTGCAACAGGCATGCATTTCTCATTGATGGAAATCTGGATCAGTGTTATTCTGCAATTTAGTTTAGATTCAGAATCCAGGGTTTCATTGACTTTGAAGTTACAGCCTTAAAAGGTTGTCTGTAGTAATCATGGTACAGAATGTGTGTGCTGGTGAGTCCTTCTGAAAAGTAAGCCTCACATAAAATGATTAGTTCTGAGCGTAACATTGCTGCACCTTCCAGTAAAATCTGTGTTTTTTGGAATCTTTATTGGTCGCATTTAGAAATTCCAGGGCCCACTGAAAAAAAGGTGAAGATTATAAAACAGCTTCATCTGAATGTTCAAAGTGAATCAGGGCAGAAGATGGCAAATGTCTGATAAAAAGGCGCTGCCACACTCCGGATCAGTGCTCTTCAAAATTACATTCTGCAAATAGTAAGCTTATCAGATATTTTCATTCGTGGAAGTTCTTTCAGCTCATTTTTCTTCTGTGAAGGCATCTTATCAAGTACTCAGGAGCAGTTATTATTATAATGTGTTCCTCTCCTATCAGAGTGTCGTTTGTACCAGAGATTCAGACTGTGAAGTTCAGAGCAGGCAGAACTAGTTCATGATCTGTGTAGCATTCAGGTAATGGAGTTGTTTTTGTTGGAATTTTTACCCTTGTGGCAATTTAAATTACATTCTGTATGTCTTAGAAATAAAAGACAATGGGTCTTCATTGTCTAACTAGCCTTTTGCGATAGATAGATAGATAGATAGATAGATAGATAGATAGATAGATAGATAGATAGATAGATAGATAGATAGATAGATAGATAGATAGATAGATAGATAGATAGATAGATAGATAGATAGATAGATAGATAGATAGAATTTGTCCCCAGGAAGAAACTTGGCTTGATATGAAGTTATATGAAAGGTGCTGTGTAACAGACTTCTACATCTGTATCTCGCTAGTCTTACTGTACAGTGTGGATAGATATGAAATGCACTATATATTTAAATAGCTATACCTAACTACTTTTCTGTTGAGATAGATAGACAGTACTGTGCCGTATTTATAGTTAAAAGTCTAAAAATGACTATAAAACATTTCATCCTTATGTGCATTATTATTCCACAAAGTGTGTCAGTACATATGTCACATATGTAGATACATACAGCACCTTGGTGGGGAGCCAAGGATCTTTCAAATAACCTTTCATTCTCTTAGACTTTGTTTACCATATTTTCTGGTTTTCAATACATGTATGAATATATTGATATGTAACATTTAAGAAATGAATGGATGCATATAATATTCTAATTATGAACAGCCCTGTCACATTAGCCATCTATTCAGCAGCCCACCGCAGTGACATTTGCATTTATTATTGAGCTGTTTTGAGTAATGAGAGTTAACGCTTAGAGGCATTATCCTTCTGTAGTTTGGATAAATCCATATTTATTTCGCAGTGGATGGTTGTCTTTCTTTGCCTTGCAGGTACTCATTAATTTTGCTTGCCAGCATCTTTCTTCTGCTTCCATCTATGCTGTTGCTTCACAGTCCCTGACACATGGGTTGCAGCCCCAACTCTGTCACTATCTTTGTGGAGTCTGCTTGTTTTCCCAGTGTATGTTTAGATTTCCTCTCTGTACACATTTTCTTCACCCATCTTAAGAACATGTATTTTAAACTAATTGACAGTAGTGCATAGCCATGTTATGAGCGGGTTTACATGTTTTAAGCATACCTTCAGGAGAACAGACAAAGTGTACAATTTAGTTCCTCCTTTGCATGCCACACTTCTAGTATCAATTCTAATTTGGAAAATGTAGGTTCAGAAAACCAATGAATAGGCGGTTGGCTTTTACAATTTTCAATCTGCATGAAGGATTTGTCAAAATTATTTATCTAGTGTTGTTTAAGTGCATGTCTGCTCCTAAAACTACTAAATGAGTGTGATTAGAATTTCACACTAAGAGTTCACATGAAGCATAAAATCGTGAGATTGAAAACATGCAGAGAGACTTTGCATAAAATGGTGTAGGTGGGTCTGTGCATAAACTCAGAGGCATTTCATGTATGAATGAGCAGCAATAAAACAGTCGTAGTGTAGGAGAAGTGTGTTAAGAGTAGTAAGGGAAATATAATACAACATAAAAGTAAAAAGCAAATGCTCTTGACTGTTTTTTCCTTCTAAAGTAACCTGTGAAGAAAATGGAAGTCTTCTGGAAACTGCAGGGAGTCATAATGGAGTACTAGATGATTTGAAGATTACAAAGAGAAAGAGAGAAGATCTGCTTCAGTTATCAGGAACTGAAATCAAACAAATCACCAGAATAAAATAATATTTAGTCAAGCATACTTCAAGAACTTGTAAAATATTAGACCAGTGGCTTCAGATGTATCACAAGTAAATTAATGGAACAAACTATTGAATACAAATTTTAGCACATTAGGTATGAGTATTTGAGCCAAGAGGCAACCATTTAGATGGTGGGGGGGTTGTGTTTAAGAAAAACAAAACAGGAAAAAAATCTGGTCAGAGGGGCACATACATATTCTTTTTTTTAACAAAGGTTTTAGGTTAATTACTGCATGAGAAGCATGTGATCAAAAAATTTCACATTCAGAAGTGTGCATTGTTGATAAGAGCAAAATAAGCTCAAATGCAGAAAGCAAAGGGTTATGATTTGAGGAGATTTTTCTAAATTCTATGATGTTAAGAATAGTGTCCCTCAGGGATCATTGCTGGGGCCACTACTCTTTTTGATTATGGAAATGTTGTGATGAAAATGTAACTTACAAGCTGATTAAGTCTGCTGATGACTCTAAACTAGGTGGAACAGCAGATGCCCTAGACTCAGTATACAATACAATATCATACAATACAATTTATTACTGTATAGCCCAGAATCACACAAGAAGTGACGCAGTGGGCTTTAATAGGCCCTGCCTCTTGACAGCCCCCCAGCCCTGCTCTCTAAGAAGACAAGGAAAAACTCCCAAAAAAACCCTTGTAGGGAAAAAATGGAAGAAACCTTGGGAAAGGCAGTTCAAAGAGAGACCCCTTTCCAGGTAAGTTGGGCGTGCAGTGGGTTTCAAAAAGAAGGGGTAATTACAATCCAATACACAGAACAGAACACAAGTAATCCTCAATACAATATAGTGCAATAGAAATATTACAAGTACAGAACAGAATTCAATAATAGAATAAATGTACTACATAATACAATTTGGATTTGTTCTGAGTCCTGGAGAACTTGGCCATCAGGCTGCTTCCCCCTATTGGCCATTCCACAGATGAGATAGTGCTGGGCCAGCCAATCTGATGACAGGACCCCTCTACCCGATGATTCCTACAATCCTTCATCAGAGATGACTTTACCTTAGGCCGGCAAAACAACTTGGCAGGTGGGCAGTGGCACCATATGCCACATATGAGTACCAAGAAGAGAAAAAGAATAGGTGAGGGTTAGTAACAAATTATAACTATCATGTTACTTATGTTTTGGTGCTAATGACTAACAACAGAGATGCAGTCTGTACTGTTAATCAGCACTTCTAGTCAGGATATGCTAAACTGAAGTAATGAGTCTTCAGCCGGGATTTAAAAGCTGAGACCTAAGGGGCATCTCTTATAGTAGCAGGCAGACCATTCCACAGTTTAGGGGCCTTGTAACTAAAAGCTCGACCGCCCACTGTTATTTTATTAATCCTTGGAATCATAAGCAGACCGGCATCTTGAGATCTTAATTTGCATTCTGGTTTGTAAGTCATGATAAGTTCAGACAAGTAAGCTGGACCTTGGCCATTTAAGTTAAAAGGAGGATTTTGATTTTGATTTTGTTCTTGTAATAACTCTTGCAGCAGTATTTTAGATTAACTGTAGGTTGTATAAAGAACAGTTTGAACATCCAGTGAACACCACATTGTAGTAGTCAATCCTACTAGAAATAAATACATGAATTAATTTCTTAGAATCCTGCTTATTTAGAAAATGCATTAATTTCCCAACATTTTGAAGATGGAAGAAACATGATTTAGACAACTTTGTAATGTGTGCTTTAAATGACATGCTAGAGTCAAAGATAACTCCTAGATTGCAGGCTGATTCAGTAAAATTAATGGTGATTCCAACTGAGTTAAATGATGACAAAATATTGTTATGATCAACGTCATTCCCTCCAATAATTATCATCTAAATTTTATCTGCAATTAAAGATAGGTAGTTCTCATTCATTCACCCCTTTAATTCACTAACACAACTGATTAAAGACAACATCGGAGAAACTTCATTTGATCTAAATGAAAGGTGTTATGTTATGTTTCCTAATGACAGATCCCAGTGGAAGCATGTAAAGTGAAAACAGTAAAGGTCCCAGTACTGAGCCCTGCGGGACACCATATCTCACTTCTCTGTATAATGATGGAGTACTGTAAGCACATTTTTGTACATATTGGAATCGATTTGATAAATAAGAACTAAACCAAGCGAGCACAGTGCCTGTAAGCCCAACATCATTTGTAGCCTGTGCAGTAAAATAGAATGGTCAATGGTGTCAAATGCCGCGCTTAAGTCTAACAACATATATACAGTGGAGTTTCCTTCATCAGAGGATATCAGAATGTCGTTTACAACCTGTGTTAGTGCAGTTTCTGTACTAGATAGATAGATAGATAGATAGATAGATAGATAGATAGATAGATAGATAGATAGATAGATAGATAGATAGATAGATAGATAGATAGATAGATAGATAGATAGATAGATAGATAGATAGATAGATAGATAGATAGATAGATAGATAGATAGATAGATACTTTATTAATCCCAAGGGGAAATTCACGCCATCACTATAACCAGTGCGGAAACCAGACTGGAATTTCTCAAGTAAATTGCGATTCGTAAGGTGTGACTGAAGCTGATTGGTGACTACTTTTTCTAGTATTTTAGAGAGAAAGTGTAAATTTGAAATGAATCTATAATTATTAAGTGTATGTGGGTCTAGGTCTGACTTTTTAAGTAATGGTTTAATGACTGAGACTTTTAGTGCATCAGGTACTGTGCCATGCAGTAATGAACTATTGATAATGTTTAGAATAGGCGCTGCAAGGACATCCATTGCACTTTTTCTAGTTTTGTTGGCACTGGATCTAGGGAACAAGTAGTGGGTTTCATTTTAGAAATTAAAGTCAAGACTTCTGCTCAGTTACTGGATTAAAATTTCTAAAGTGTTGAATGCAATGTGAGACAGGGTCTGTCAAGCTAGTTATGCTGAGATCTGGGATCTTATCTTTTTAATTTTCTTATTAAAGGAAGTTCATAAAGTCTGCACTGCTAAGTAGAAACCGTGTAAGACTTCCTGCTCTAACAAACAGGGTTGAAGGGATGGTTTGGTTCTTACTAATTATAAAAAGGTGTACTGGTATCTGTTTGTGCAGTGCTCTTCCTCATTGTTTTGTTATAAAGATTTGAACTAAAATATTATTAAACAAATGATGATGTCATTAACAGCTAAACATATGCATTCTGTGCAAACTTTTGATGGTAAATAGTTGGTAGTTTAAAGTTAGCTCTTCAAAAAGAACACAGGGGCGCAGATGAACGTCTATTGAGAGTAAATTTCTCACAAACATGAGAAAGTATTCCGTCACTAATATGTGTCATACACTGCTAGGCTGTGCAGCAGATAGCAGCTCTGTCACAGTGTTTAAATTATGATTAATGAAAGAGTTAGGTGACTAGAGATTGGTGAGCGTGATTGAGTTGAATGGCATGTTCTCATCAAACCATTTGTTATGTCCGATGTGTGATTATGACTTTCCTGGTGATTTGTGAACTTCAAAGTGCAGAAGCGCTCTGAAACATTTTCTGCAAACTAGCATCATGTGACAAAGGTGGTGTTAAATCTTATAATAGGAGGTTTGTGACTATGCAAACATTTTGGGCAGCCCCTCCCTAAGTCTCTGTGATGGGCACCAGACTAATAAGACTACTAAGATTGAGATGGCAATTAATGTGTGAGAATGTAATCATTACAGAATAACACTAGGAGATAATGAATAGGTACAATAAGGACTGTATAGAAAAAAACTACAACATTTAGCTTGTTAAATCATTGTGATAATGTGAAAGGAGGCCATGGCAGTGCAATCTGTGAAGCTACCTGGTGTGTACAGAAAGGAGACAATCATACATGTACAGTAAAGTCAAAGTAGATTTTGCATCTATGTGATGAGTACTTTGTGAAAAAGAAGGATATGCATGGTATAATTGTAAACTGAAGGACCCAATTTCTTTGATTGTGAGTGTGATTGAAAGGCTAACATGGGATCAAAACCCAGCACACAAAGTAGAGGCACACTGTTTATAGTGTAGCAGTGACCGGCATCCGTGTCAGTTGGTTGGTTGTGACCGCACAGATTGCCAGCTTGCTACAGGACCTTACCTAATAATGGTGTGATTGGATTTTTGAACATTGTATTCTGCCAGTTGTATCTGGCTAGGTGCCCTGTATTCATTTCTCTGTGACTTCATTGGTCTATGACGTACTTAGTGAATAAAATTTTTATATTGTAACATGTTCTAGTGTAAGACTCCCTAGTTTCTCTGAAAAAGCTTCCCAGGACTGCCTCTCAAAATTTACTTTCATTTTTGGTATAGATTCACTCCCAAGGCGCTCATACAGGAATGCACTATCCATTCGTATATTTCTCATTAAATGTAGAATGGATCAGCAACAAACCATTCCAGCCCAACTATCTAAAAGTTTTGCCAGTTCTTTATTACCATAAAATGCTCCTTTTCCAGATGAAATTTAATAAGAACAATTCTTTACAAGTTTGAAACTTTAAAGCAGTTATTAGGAGAGCTCTTTCTGTGGTGGTTGAACTGGTTTATGTTGGGGTTTTTCATTTTTGTAGCTTCTGCAATTTCTGCTTTGTTTTGATTGCTGACTGGTTACTTTGTCTGCTGCTTGTTTTCTTTTGTCTTTTATAGAAGAAACTGATGCCACGGTGCTTTGGAGACAGCCAGGTCAGTACAGCCAGCCAGCCTGTAAATAAAGCTCAATGCTCAACATCTGCCATTCATACAGGACATGTAGCACATACAGCCCTGGTCACTTTTACTTTTCACAAATTCAAAGTTTTAGCAGATGGACACTCTCTTTCTTTGATACTCTTATGCCAAAATCTGACTGAACAAATTGCAGAGGCCTTTACATGTTGACATGAATGCTCAGGAAGGCTGGAGAAGCTAACAATTTTAAAATCAAAATGCAAGCAGAAAAAGGAGTAAGACAGAAAGGAGCCCAAGGGTTATGTCAGAATTTATGGCTTATATTACATTGGCAAAAGGGAAGGTGACACCACCGCTGAAGTGTAATGGGGGAGGCTCCTGCATATAGCTGTCATGTCAGTTGGACTGGTGGTCAGCCGCCTTATAAAAATTCTCAATTAGTTTCCCTTTTTTCATGTGCTGCTTTCTTTTTCACAACCAAACTGGAAAAGATGAGAAGTACCAATGGCGAGCATCACATGAAGAGAGGGATCTTGACAAAGCCCTGTGTGACACCTGATGTATTTGGTGCTAAGCAACTCAAACTGTGGAATGGTGTGTGGAACACGGCTAGCCTCAACTGGCATGCTGTGAACTGGACAGACTGGCCAGCACACTTGGGTTATTAAAGTCAGGCTGCACCACCTCATATTAGCTAACAGAGGATTTGCAAACTGCCTGTAGAAGAGCTAGATTAACCTCAGAGAAGGAAAGAACAAAAAAGACACACGGTGTAAGATACAGAAAATATGTAATACAGTGGACAGCCTAACCTGCTTTGTTAGCTTGACAGATTTCAAGAATTCTTGATCTTCGGGGTGTGTACCATCAGAATTATCTTGGGGACTTTCTGACTGAATTATTTAGTTTAAGCACGGAGTGAGCAATATGTTTGACACCTTTATAATCAAATAGAATATGGAGATCTTAATTCATTGCACAGTGCATTAACACCGTGTTCATTCTAGTCCCAGTTTATTTGTATCAAACTTGAAATTCAAATGCTTTGAGCTGGAATTTATTTTTCTTTTTTTTTCTATTTTCAATTTTTTTTTCAATACTAAAAACTATGATGTTGTTTTTAAATCAACCCTTTGCTCTAGGTCACTAAAGTAAATGCTAATTCAACCAGTTGTCTTTAGAAGTCACATAACTAAAAAGAGTCTGACTATTGTTTAACTAAAGTGTACGACGTGATTTCTGGCTAAATACATCCATCTCTGGGATTTCATCCAACTTATCTGTCAGAAGATAAAGGAAGATTTAAAGCAAATCCATGATATGACTATTGAAAAGCACAAATCATTGTAAGAGAACGAAACAATTAGTTCTACTAAAAACTCTCAAAGCCACAGTTGAGTCCATTATAAAGAAATGCAAACAACATGGCACAGTTATTCACTGGAGTTTTTCAAAACATTATGTTTGGGAACAAGTCACCTATGGTGTCTCTAAATTAATTTCAGCCTTCCATGGCTACAATAGGAGAAACTGTGCATAACCGATAATAACTCCTGTGGTTCACAGAATTACATGTCTTGGGAAAGTGCCAAAGACAGTGTGGTTGTTGAAATAAAATCAACTCCAGTTTGCCAGAAGATGTGTGAGTGAATTTTCTCTCGACTGACGTGATCAGTCATAGACAGGGTGGCAGTCCATCATAGGGCATACTGTACTTACTCAGGTTGCCAGTCAGCATAACACCCACTGCTCTAGCATGTGAGAGGAAACTGGAGTACTCAGAGAAGACCCCTGCAAACACAGGCAGGGCATAGGGCATGATTTGAACCTGGGGCCTCGTTTAAAAAAGCAGTTGTAAAAAAGATTTGTTCTTACATTTTATGGATTTGTGTGTATGTTGAAGTTGATGTACAGTCGGAGATTTATAAAGCCTGAAGTCAACATGAAAGCATTCATAGATGTACACAAGTTGAAAAGCATGTGTATGAACTTTGCATGATGGCATAAGATTTACAGACAAATAAATAAGTAGCTCATTAGCTTAGGCTAACATCAAGAGCAAAAACCTTAAAATCTAAAGACAAAATGATCATCCAAAATAGCACCACCAAAGTAAGAATGGATTAACATATTGATATGGGCAGCAGAAGAGCAATGCAGAAAGGCTATTCAGAGCAAGCTGCAGAAGAACTGTTTAATTCCATTGAAGAAACAAATGCAATATTAAAATGCATTTGATAGATCCTGCTGTGGATTATAATAAAAAAATAATTTGTGACTCTTTATTTGAAATGTCAATTATTAAAATATGACATTCATCTCCTTGGTCTGGCATCAATAGTCACCAATTAGGGTTGTGTGTTCAAACAGTATATACTGTGTGTACTGTACTATATATATGCCGTGAAATCTTTGAAGAGTAAAGGACTTCACCAATAGCACATTACTTATAAATAATTTACACTTTTTTGCTCATGATGTTATGATGATGAGGCTCACCAGGCATTTTAACCTACCAAGAGCCATCATTGTAGACTTCTACCAGCAGTTACGTCCCTTTCTAAACTGCTACTATGTGAAATCATGCTATTCCTTTGGAGGTCCCTTTGTTCCTTGTGATAAGGATCTTTCAGGGAGATCATGCAGACAGGTTGGGAGTCTGCTGTCATGTCATTCACATGTCTCCATAGTTCACGTGATTCTCCTATGTTGAAAGAGCTTAAAGTCTGTAAGGTGCTAAATAATAAATATGAAACTCAATGTATAATAAATTGATTTATTGATAGGAAGGGTGCTAACAGTATATGATAGATAGATGGATAGATAGATGGATGGATTGATTTCAGATTGGACAGCCAGCACAGACTCTACTATAGGAAACCCAAGATTTATCTGATGTCTCCAGATCTGTGACTCTTTTTGCTTTCTCATATACAAAGTATAGGAAAAGTATTGTAATCGTCCAAAGATTCGATGTCGACATTTTGATGAATCTCGACGTTTTAGACCTCCCTAACTTTCTCGTATATGAAGTATAGGGAAAGTATTGGAATCCTCCAAAAATTCCATTTCGAGATTTTAATGGATCACAACGTTTTAGTCCGAAAATATTTGTTGGTTTGTTGGTTTCCATTTATGTTTAATCAGTTTCTACCATGTTCTTTGTGTGTTTTAACAAATCTGCATTTATATGTATACCAGTTCTGAATTTAATGATTACCCTGTAGTATAATCTTGCATTTTAACCAAGAATTGTTCACAGCACTCTGCATCTGCACTCAGTGGAGAGCGCTATGCAAAAACATGTTGTATAGACAGATGGATATGCTGTTGTTTTGCCAGTCTACATTTGTTGGTTGGAAAATAAGATTAAGTAAACTGGTATTTCCAACTTTTGATTACAATTGAGAGACAGTTTCAAGTTTGGTAGCCCCTAACTGAACTCTAGCTGGCAATATACTCTATAGAATGTAATTGCAAGCATGACACATAGCTAACTTCTCAAACCATTCTAGGCCAATTCATAGTCACAAGAGGCTGGATCCTATCCTGGCAGCAATGGGCTCAAAAGAATCATCAGTCAGATATACACACAAGTCTTTGAGATGTGGACACCAGAACATCCAGAAGAAAAAAAATCTTTGCAGACATCAGGAGAGCATTTAAACTCTCCACATGCAATGACTAGAAACAGGTTTTGAGCAGAGGACACTAAATCTCTCATGCAGCAGCACTAAACACTTTTTTATTATGTTGCCCTTGACATCAGTGGGCACGGAGAACTGAGCCACTGCATTGCATGTAAGTGAATTTCCTATGTATGGGTTATTTCTTTGTTAATCTGCTATCAGGTTAGAATTGTAGTATACCTCATAAATCAAACAGTCACATCACGTGTAACTGGAAACGCATTGGCTTTCATTTATCACTTACAGATTCAATATTACAGAGACACATATATACAAGTGGTGTCACATTCAGTAATGTTAATATTGATAAATGCTACCAAAGGCAACTGTTTTAAATATATTACGTAATTCAGCCTGCTAGATAAGGACATAGTTTTGCATTGATAGTACAACAGCAACAATGGAAATGGTAAAAAGAATCATCAAGGGAAGAAAAAATATTACATAAAAAAACACCTTCCTTAGCCAATCAGTAATGGTGAGTAAACTAATAAGTAAAAGGAGACTTGTAGAGTGAGACAGCAAATGTCACCCGTTGAAAGTAAAAGAGTACTGGGTGGTGCAGTGTTTATTGCTACCAACAGGTCTGCAAGCCTGGGTTTGAATCTTGCCCCCTATTGTTATCTGTGTACATTTTTTATGTTTTTCCTGTGGTTGCATGGATTTTCATCTCCAACTATACTCCCACGTCCCCATAGACATGTATAGGTGAATTAATCCTTCTGAACTGGCCTGAGTGTGAGAATGAGAGTGTATGTGAGTGGAGCCTGTGATGAACTGGCGCCCTGTCCAGAATGTTTTCTGCCTTACATCCTTTTCTGCTAGGACAGATTTGTTGACCCTGAATTGGACCTGAGAATGTATGTATAAAAAAGGCCAACCATCCTTTAATACTCTATACCCTCCTGTTCTATTATAGATTTGTAGAGGCGTAAGCTGAGAACATTAGGTATTACAAGTAAGACAAAACCAACCTCAACCAGGTTGCCTGCCCATGTCAAAATGCACAAACTCACACCTGCTCATGCTGGCACATACTAGATTTCCCTGTCAATATAACCACATGTCTTGGACTAGAAGAGGAAATCCACTCAGTAGGCAATCAGAGACCACACGTTCAACTGAGATTAAACTGGCTGGGTTACAGTGGCACCAGAAGAAGTGGCTTGATTTGAAACTGGTTTAAAAGAGAAACACGTGGTAAACGATGGCCAGTGAAATGTAAGTGCGGGAGTTTTGTGTGTAGTAGCTGTCACAGTATGGTCACCAAGTGGGAGATACTGTACTTATTGCATTTGAGTACATTACAGGAGGGCACCAACAGTTTTTGGTGGGACTTCCTTGATTTTTGCCCGGTTGTGCATTGTATATGGAAGCTGAATATAATTTGAATGTAGTGAGAAGAAGAAACAGGGTGGAGAAAAATGTGTACATGTTAAATATAAGCTGAAAGAGCATCAAGTGTTTTCAGTTACAAGATTTTGGTTCCCTCAAATATATATAATTTAAAATGTAAACAATAATAAACCATAAAATAAAATTTTATTTTTCAAAATGTAACAAAACTTACAGTAAGATGGAAAATAATATTTTTGTATACATCCACTTTAGTTATATTTGAAAAGTTTTCTTTTATTTCTTCTAATTGCTAAGACTTTGATTAGATCCTTAAAATTAAACTTATGTAACAGATGTACTTCTATACTTAGTAGAGATAAGGCGTCCAGCCTGCCTCTATTATTAATATCTTATTATTATTTTGATTATTGCGTACACACAGTATATGTATGTGATTTTTTTCATTTAATTTGGGATCCCCCTTTTGTGGAACACATGCACCATTTGCAGTTTTGCACCATATATGGTAAATATATGGTAAATATATTAATATATATAAACATATGGTAAATCCGGTAAATTTCTGTGGTGCCCCCCTTCCCTTGATGCCCTAAGCACATGCTTATCTGTCTATTATATAAAAAAATCTTGGGACGAGTTGAGACTTTTTCAGAGAGATGAGACGTGACTTTCTCAGAGAGACACTTTCACAAAAATTCAAAAGTCTCCAAAAAATGATAGTAAAGATCGCATTAGCGCAAACAAATGGAAATTATTACTCGGTGAAATAACAGAACAGTGCAAAGAGATTGAATATATTGTTCGGATTTAAACTTTAAGTCAGAGACTTGTAGATCGTCTAATTCATGTTGCCATCAGGGAAAAGTAGTGCTTCTTCCCAATGAAGAGGCGTATCCACAAGAATTAAAAGATTTGTTGTTTGGTGAAAGTGAAATCCACATACGCTCTTGGGCCACAGAGTTGCACAGATACACAGGAGATTTTAGAGACAGAAATGTTATTTGAGAAGCGAGCAGTGGGTGAAGCCCCCTAGTCTTGCTTAATGATTAATCCAGCCCTATACATAATGAGTTCTGAGGGCGCTGTCACATCGCTGGTGATGGCTGTTACATTAGTAGTAGATGCTTCCATCCAATCAGAAGCGTTGACTTAATGCCATAGGGTCTCTTTACAGTGGCAGATAGGTGAGCAGGGCTAGTGGGCAGAGCCAGGTTATGGTCATTGGTGATCTTCTGTGTCAGTGACTGCTAGACTCTGAAGGAAGCAGGCCAACACTTTATTTCCAATGATATCAACATTATGCTACCTGTGTCTACTTTAATTTAGCCGCACTGTCTCAACTATATGGTTACATTCTCGACAACATGTATTGGGACAAAATGAAACCTGTTGGTAGTTCCTTTCATTCTGGATTCCAGGATAATGTAGAAACTCATTATAATTCTCCTTGACGACCAATAATGGCTGAACATCAACTCACCATTGTTCATAAGTGAATCTCACCATACTTCTCTCCTGAAAGCCACATTCTCTCTAACATCTCAAGATCACCTACTGTCATTAATCATTTTGTATCTGGTAAGCCTTTATTCTTCTGTAAACAGTGAATCTAATTGGATACGTTCACTCACAACCATATTAATTAAATTCATTAGAAATAATAAGCTAAAAGAGCTCATAAATGGTTGCTATATAACTGAAAGTCCTAATTAGTACTGTGTAATTAAAATGTATATTTAGTAGCATAGTTTTTATGTATGCAAGAATCAATTACTCAAATTTGACTTTTTAGCAATATAAAGATGCGAATTATAGAAAGAGAATACAAAAAGTATCTACCTTCATCTTGTTTGCTTTTGCATGTGACATAATTTGCAACACTGCGGTGGGCTGCCGCCTGCCCGGGGTTTGTTTCCTGCCTTGCGCCCTGTGTTGGCTGGGATTGGCTCCAGCAGACCCCCGTGACCCTGTAATTAGGATATAATGAGTTGGATAATAGATGGATGGATGGATCATTTGCAGCAATAGAGAACAATGTGGTTTGTACACTCTCTGTGTGTTCTTCTTGTGTTTCTCTAGGTCCTCCTGTTTTCCTCAAACATTCCAAAGACATGTGCCAGGGGAATTAGTGACTCTAAATCAGCCAACACTGAGCGATTTATGTGTGTTTTTGTGTCTTGTAGTGGCCTGGTGTAAAAACTGGCCTCCATTCCTCACTTGTGTCCACCACTGTCAGGATAGGCTCCAACACAATGTAACCCCAAGAGGGAATAATCAGCTTGAAAAATGGATAGGTGGATGATTGGAAAAAAAATAACAGCAATATTTGGCAAAACTGTCCAAGTGCCCTTTCAGCAAAAATAACTGATTTGTGATCAAGGCCTATCCTGTTCCTTAAGAAATATTTGTGGGTCTTATGGTATGAAAGTCTGGGGAACCCTGGTGTGATATCCTCAGCTTCCATTAACAGTGATCAATATTTGCCTTCTCCTAGATGAAATGCACTGTCACCTTACTTTCACTGTCGAATCCTGTACTCTGAAATTATTTGCTTCCAGCAGATGGTGCTGCTGCACTTTTTATACATTGTAAAGCCTGAGATTGCACAACATGTGGTTTCAACCTGTCTTGTTTGGTCCCTTCTACTACAACTAGTGAAAATGAATAAACCATTGGGACACTTCAGTTACAGATATTTCACAACTATATGTGCTAGGTCTCAGGGAAAACTTATCCAATTTTCCATTTAAATTCCATATCTGGTTAGCCTTATTGGGGTGGCAAGGTGCTTAAGCTTATCCAAGAAATAATGAATGCCAGGGTGAAGGGGGTGCTTCTGAAATCCATCACAGGGACACTTGTTGATCTTGGAGCAAATTAGAGTCATAATATAAACTGATAGAATGTCTTCAAATGCAGAAGAAAACCTTCAAACATCTCACACCCTGTTTAAAATAAAATCAAATCTACTCTTCAGTTTACCATCCTACATTTTCGATCCACATCCAGGACAGTACAAAGCTGGGGAGCATCATCACACACCACTCTTGGCCTAGACACCACACATGACTCTCATGATTGCTGTTTGTCGTCACCAGCTTCATAGCTTCTCTGAACAAGCAGTGTGGCCTTTTGACTGAGCTGATTCAGATGGGCTTTGTAAGCCCCTGTATGTTGCATGGTACTGACAGGTGGTATTTGTAATGAGAGGCACAATAGCAAGTTAAAATGGATTATTGGATTGAAATACTGCATGACTATCACATAACTACTTTATCAGTTTTGTCTTTGGGCACTTACAAAACTCATTACATTGTGTAAAATATAAGTTTTTGCAAAAATGCTTATGATAAAGGATTCAAAACAGCTTCAGTCGTCAGAGTGGAACATAATGAAAAGGCTGAGTTCTTTTTTGAACAAGAAATACAAGTGCAGGAGTGCTTAAGAAAATGAAAAGTAAACATTATTGTCAATGGATCATTTCTGAAATTCAAAGAAACTCGGATTTGTTTAACTGGTTTTAAGAATAGCACAGTGGTCAGCACTGCCACTTCACAGCTCAGTTCAAATATGGAGTTTGCATGGCTTGTGTTTTTTGCCATGTGGGTTTTCTCTGTGTATTGCAGTTTACATCCAAATCCCAAAGATGTACATGTTGTTATTAAAAGTTATTGTAAATCGGTGGATGAGTAGCACTCATGGCTGGTTCATATTTAGTTCCAGCATGTGCCTGAATGATACAGTCAGAATAGGCTCCAAGAACTTCTCTTGTCATCCTGGATGGGTTATAAAAAGAGAGAAATGAATGAGTGCTTTTATTTTTGGTCAGCAAGCTCCAAACAAAGGCTGCTTTCATAAAAATTTAATTTCTTATAATGTCTTTCTATAAAAGGGTAATACCCACAAAAACCCATGCAGGCACAGGGAGATGGTTCAACCTCCAACACAACCAAGGGCTAAACCAAGAAGCTAAGACGCATGAGGCAGCTACATTAAGCACTAGGGCACCCCACCTTTAGAATCATCTCCTGTTATGCTATGAACATACAAAGCTCTAAATGTACCAAGACCCCAGAATGCCTGTTGTCAAGGGCTGGCACTAGCCACAGCTACAGTAGGGCCGACAGAAAGACTCTGGATGAGAGCAAAGAGTGAGACATGGGAGTCACAAGAGACAGGACCAAACCCTGAACTGAGCTCCAGTCCATCGACAGGCACACACACACTGGGCCAAACAGAGTCCAATCGTGCAGAGCAGTGAACTGGACTGTGCAGTATATCCCTAGGGACTCTGCAGTAGCCAGGGTCACACATTAAGTCTCAAACTGAAGTTTGAAATGTAGGTTGTTCTAGAGGCAGACACACAAAGAAAGTTTATAGAAACATTTGCCAGAATGAGAACGGAAATGCTTGGCTCCAGAAGATCTCAGCTGCTTCCTAGGTTTATACAGGGAGTGTATTCCTGATGAGTGTTTAACTACAAAGCTTCACTCTTTATAACATTTGGGAAACAAAAAGAAGTCCTATGTATGCATTTACACCACAAAACATGTATGACTTTAAACCAGAAATTTATACCAGGTGTGGGGTTGTGTGCACTGTTTGTGGTGTAGCATCTATTGACGCTGCGGCTTTTGTTCATATTTTCTTTCTTATAATGTCTAAAATGTTAAAAATTAGAGGATAGCACTTTTAGTATAATACTGGGTTTTGACCCACTTCAGCATCTGTCATCTGCAACCAGTAAATGAAAAAGTGGTGCAAGTTCTGTAAATTACACCCCATGTAGAATGGCTTTCTCATTAAGGGGTACCCAGTTCCAAAGTCCTCTGCTTGCAGACCCTTTGCCCAATGACCAATCCCAAAGTGTCAATCTATTACACTTATGCCCATGCAGTAGCTGAAGTCACTCCATCGTATAATTTTCTCATGATTGATGGACATTGCCATTGATTACTATATTTAAAACATAATATTCTTACTTAATACAATACAGAACTGCACTGGATACAAGGCAGGAAACAGCCTTATACAGGACACCAGTCCATCTCAAGACACTTCACACCCTAAGTGTGGACCCAGAATGCTGGTTCCATGAGGCAGCAGTGCTACCCACTGCCCAATATTCTGCATTTAAAACATATGGTTTACATACTGCGTATGAGAACTGATGAAATTCCATCCCAGCACTACATTGTGATACATATTATAGGCTTTTTTGGCCCCTGCCTAGACTGAATGTTTCAGTATAAGTGAAGGAGAGGTTAAGTTATAAAAATGTAGTCTCAGTAGTAATTTAATGTAATATAATCTCAGTAGTATCATTTAGTTGCATTATCATCTCAGTATTTATACTGTTTGGTCAGTTCAGGATTTCATTTTGGCAGGGCCTGCACCCTATGAACTTAATGTCTTTTCCTGAATTTGTGTTTGTCTTGTACCCAATAGCCATAGCTTTGGAGAAGATTCACACAGGGAAAAGGGAGAAAATGGATATTCCATTCAGATCCTGACTTGGCTTGTGTTCAAATATGGGTGACTGGAGCTGTGAACAACCACAGTCATGCTTTCCAATCAGCTATTTTCTGTTTTATAATTTATACTGTACTTACTTCAGAGTCATTTGTGGAATTTTGTTTACAACTTGACATTTTAAAGTTTTGTCATGTAGATTAGTGGTCAGAAAATGCCAGTTTAATTCAATTACGTTCAATGCAAACAACTTTATAAAAGTGTAATACGTTTTAATAATATAATAATACATTTTATTTTTATAGCACCTTTCAGCTATTCTATACTACTACATTTGTGTCATTACTTTACTCCATAGTGGCTCACTGGTTAGTGCTTTTTACCTCATGGGCCCAGCATTCTGGCTTTAAATCCTGTGACTAGTTGAGGTCTCTCAGGAGTCTGCTTGTTCTACTTTTGACTGAAGGGGCTTTTCTCTGGATACTTATACGTCCCCACATATAGAGTAACTGGTAACCCTGAATTGTCCCTGTGTGGTCATGTGCATGAGTTGGCCCTGTGATGGACACAGTTGGTTACTGTCACGTACTCAGTGCTGCTAGGAATGGACCCAGTCCCCTGTGATCCGTGATAGAATTAAGCAAGTTTGACAGTGCTGTGTTACCTTTCTCTGCTTTAGATAGATAGATAGATAGATAGATAGATAGATAGATAGATAGATAGATAGATAGATAGATAGATAGATAGATAGATAGATAGATAGATAGATAGATAGATAGATAGATAGATAGATAGATAGATAGACACTTTATTAATCCCAAGGGGAAATTCACATAGTCCAGCAGCAGCATATTGATAAAAAAAAAAAAAAAAAAAAAGCAATATTAAATTAAAGATTGATAATAATGCAGGTAAAAACAGACAATAACTTTATATAATGTTAACGTTTACCCCCCGGGGTGGAATTGAAAAGCCGCATAGTTTTATGACAAGAGGCCATTATTTAGAAGAGATATGTACCTCACTAGCATTCAGAAGACTGATCTGCTCATCACCAAGGTTACAGCTGCATAATAATTTATATGTTTCTGTGGTGCAGAAATTTTCTGAATGGATTTTTTGATCCTGTAATTTCCAAGAGGTGTGATACAACACTCTGTGCACTAGAGGGCAGTAAAGGCTTTGCAATAGTCTCCATTTCCTGAGCATCATTAAGGATTCTTGAAGTCGCTAAATTTACAGCAGTGCAATTTTTCCCTGCTTTTTGCAGTTTCTCCACTACACAATACGTGTCAAGGAACAACAAGTTTATGTTTGCTTTAAGAGTTCGTGGACACAAGACTCCTTTGTTTAAGAAAGCTTAAAGAAACAAAAGGTGGTTAAGGGTATGGCTCCTTAAGCTCCCCGCTATATCCTAACGCAGTGTCACAGGGGTCTGCTGGAGCCAATCCCAGCCAGCACAGGGCGCAAGGCAGGAACAAACCCCGGGCAGGGAGCCAGCCCACCACAGGGCACACACACACGCACACACAGCACACACTAGGGACAATTTAGAATCGCCAATTCACCTAACCTGCATGTCGTTGGACTGTGGGAGGAAACCTGAGCACCTGGAGGAAACCCACGCATACACGCGGAGAACATGCAAACTCCACGCAGGGAGGATCCAGGAAGCGAACCCAGGTCTCCTTACTGCGAGGCAGCAGCGCTACCACTACGCAACTGTGCTGCCCCCTCCTTAAATGTATTTAACTGTTTAATCCTTTGTGACTTTCAAATCAAAAGTGTGCAGATCAGATGTTTGGAATGTGTTTACCACTAGATGACCTTCAGGTGAAGGAGCATGCAGAGGGAACTGAGCAGGTAACCTTATGGTTTGCTCTTCAATGCCTTGAACTGCTAAGCCACACTGACATTTTTCTCTGTGACTAGAGGACAGGTGTTGTAAAGTGATGCCAAAACGTAGGGGCCACCTATGTGCCTCTGCTGGGGATAACAGTCCTATGCTTTCATTCTGCTTTATCTTCTCTTGGCCTTCTTGTTCTTCTCAAGTGTTCCCTGGCTTAGGGTTGTAAAATTTGGTAAGTTAGTACCATTAGCAGTATTTACAGCTAAACTCTGAACCTTGTTGTTGGGCGTCCAGTTTTCACATGGCTTTGCACCAGAAAGTGAAGATTGCTGACTAGCTACAGCTGCGCTGCTATAGGAGACAGTACACTCAGTCCATTCATCTGACAAACTAAATCCTTGGCTCGAATTCAGCGACTTGCATGTGCTCCATCCCAGTTTATCATTATGAACTTGCCAGATGTAACTTTTTTTTTAAATA
The DNA here is from genome assembly GCF_900747795.2 of Erpetoichthys calabaricus. Classification (NCBI taxonomy): domain Eukaryota; kingdom Metazoa; phylum Chordata; class Cladistia; order Polypteriformes; family Polypteridae; genus Erpetoichthys; species Erpetoichthys calabaricus. The sequence continues at coordinate 241,806,450 of NC_041397.2, forward strand.
ATCAAGCTGTTTCATTGTTCAGCATTGCAGATAATTGTCTTGATCATTACTGTGTCATCTTTGAGGAGGCCTTTAGACTTATCTGTGTCCATACCATGGTGAATGGAGAGAGGGGGTGATAAGGGATCTCTGGGGTTTGTAATAATATTTTTGATTGGCTCTGCTTCCAGCCATTTTCATTTCTTCAACCATGAAAGTTTACGTCCTATGCAGAAGCTCACAATCCACTACCCATATATCAAACTGACCAATTGAAACTCCTCAGTCTCGCATAATGTCAAAATCTGCCAATCTGTGAGTGAATATGATACTTGAGGTTGATTTCTTCTTACATTTTCACTATGGATTTGACACACAGAGATATAAAGAGCTGGAGATCTCGAGGAGAAAGGCCAGCACTAAGCCCTCCACCAGGGGTTAGAAAGTAAAGGAATGTTATGAGAGGAGAGGAGTTAAAATTTTGAAAGTGGTGGAATGGTGTTCTCGACCTTTCCTGTCCACGTCAAACACAAAGAGGTTGTAGAAACATGTGGATATGCCCATAAAAGACAGTGATCCATCCATCTACAGTGTTTTGCAGAATGACCCTCACTTGCGTTGTGACAGTGTCCATCTGTTCAAGGAATGCACTGTTTACTTTGGCAGTGCTGTGCATTTTAAACATTGGATCAAGCAATTCACAGTACTTGAAGAAGAGAGGAAAATTCACATAACCTGCTAGACACTCCTGATTTTATCAATAGCTGTACCAGTGCATCCTCTCTCTTGGTGTTCAGTCGACTGAGGCCATCACTCTGCAGCTTTCGGCAGACACGAAGTTAAGGTTTGTTGACCAGCATTGCCTGTCATTTTACTGCCTTCAGAGAGTTTTGTGTTTTTTTGGCACGTCACAATTTTCAACTTTATAAAAGCAATTGTGCTTTGTTTTTACATTTGTCGGGCTTTTCCCTTTAACTGAGTTTCACAAATGCTGTCACCATTTCATTAAGTTCACACTTGTTCTTGTTACTGCTAGTTACTGTTACTGTCATACCGGAGGTCCTGCCAGACAATACCTCCCCAGTCCTTTGGTGTGTGTGTCAGTGTTCAAAATCAGGTTCTGTCTACACAGCTGATTCCCGCCCGTCATGCATTTAGTGAAAAAGCAATGTTGGCATGAATAAAAATTGTTCCTTTTGAGCAAACATTTTCAGTTGCATTACCCTGTGAGTACAGCTTACTATTATGCAAAATCATTATCAATATCATTATCTACTCGTATGTAATAATCTGAAATGTTTATGCACTAGATCCCACTTGAAAATATATTTATTAAAGTGGCATGTTTATGTAAATGGTTCAGGCACAGATAATTCATCCGTTCATTCGGTAAGCTGAACAGATTCACTGCATGATACTTATGACAGGAAGTAAAAATTTTGTGCAGACAACCAAATACATTTCTTAAAAGTGTATTTCATTCAGCTAGATTATTAAAAACATTAAAACTTCATTTTAAAAACTATACAAATCACAGCTCTGTATTTGCATTAGAGTCTGAAAGCAGAATTACATTCTGCACTTGCAAAAATGACTAACCAGGTAGAAACAATTTTCATTTTTTTATCAAGCAATATTTTCCATCCATTCATTCACTCACTTGTGACTCTACCAGTGCCTAACCAGATAGCATCTGGTCCAGTGAGCTTCGTACTTCACATTATTAAACCTTTCATGCCACTGTGTACTTATGTTTGTATTTTATAGAATGCTATTCCGTCTTTAAACCATTCATACTTCACATACAGTACGACTGCAAACTAAAATAGGATGTTTTCGCAGAATATTGACATTGTTACAATTGTTGTCAGCGTGATGGTGGGCCTAATTCATCCTTGCTATCTCTAAAGATGATCTCTGATTCAAAAGCTGGAGTTCAGATTAAACATTAGATCTTTCTACTTCAAATCATTGTTAATTGTTGAAATATTTGGTCATTGAGATAGGGTTTGCGATGTTTCCTAAACCAAAGTTACTTCAAAGCAAATTCTGCACAAATATTGTTTAAGATAGGTGGGCATAAGACAAACTAATTGGGTCAAAGATGTGATCTTTGACTACCAGGAGAAGGGCTGTTATGCTGCCCTTCTTTTGTCATTTTTCATTAGGGGATTTCATTTTGCACTACTAGAAATTGTTGTATACTAAAACTTGCATAGTAAAATGGCAATTGGTATTTAAAAATATAAACATCAGGTTTCAATTATTGCAGTTGCCATATCTGTCTGCCTGTTCACATGAAACAACTGAGCTCCCAGTGGATTAATTTTGTTGAAATTTAGCACACTTATTCTTCAAGGAAATTTCAACTGGGACAGTTCAATTGTTATTGTAATATTTCGAATAAAGCATGCAGTACAGTTTTGAAATTTTAAAATCTCCCATTTAAAAGCATTGGCAGATTTTCAGAACCCGCTATTTTAAAACAGAGAAACATTCAATTATGCATTAGTTGTAAATTTTGTATAGTTTCATCTTATACTCACCCAATTGCCACATTGTGATGCCGAAATTGATCCCCGATACAATGCTGAGAGATGCGCTCACTTCTTCTGCTGCTTGAAATAAGATAACCATGAAAGAGAAAAAAATGATTTGTTATGAAATGAACGTGTGAGGAAAGGAGTTATGTAAGTGTCGGAGGGAACAAACGTGTACTCAGCATTTACATTAAATTACAAACAACCTCATGGATACAGTATATGCACATTCTAATGTTTCAGTATTTACAACACTATAATTTATCAGAAAAGCTCCAGTCCAGTCCTTCATGGTCCAAAGTAGCCAACAATTTTACCTTGAAATTGTGATTTTAAATCTGTCAATGTTATGTTTAAGAAATTTGAACTACAGTTAGACACAGAACCTACACAGCCAACAACTAACAACAGAACATCAATTAATTTTTACATCACTTACTTTTTAATCTGCTGTCTTAGAAAGCTACTGAGCCATCACAAGCCTATTTGAACTATGTCAATAACTAAGTGATGTTGTAAAGTACTGTTGAAAAACATGCATGTAGTCTAATAAAGCATGTAATTACATTCTATTATCAGTTGTTTTTTAAACAAGACTCATTGTTCCAAAAATATTTAATAAACAAAAATATGGCATAAGAATGACACAAAACGAGTCCTAAGTTGTGGCACTTTTTTGATCCCTGTATATCCTAAGGAGCGAAAAAAATAGTGATATGATCGTTAAATCTGTTCACACTGGAGTCCAAGATGAGACTGAGGTGAGGTTGAGTAGAAGGTGTTTATATGGGATCCAGGCAGGAGGAGACGGGTCCTGGAGGGCATATGATAGAAGAGATGTCAGAGGTGGAACAGATGTCAGTCTTCCAACCTGCGAAGGGAGGAGAAGTAAAAGCATTACGCAACAGTGTCAACCTCAGTCTGGAGGACAATTACCATCATCAGAGCCATTCAGCTGTCCCCTAAATGCATATATGTGACAATGGTAACTGTCTCACTGATTAATTAAATTAAAAAAAAAACTTAAATACTACAACTTTCAAATCAGTTAACTAAGTCCCTGAATGTTATATCAACAGTACATTTTGTGATGTGTTAGTATTTTTTACAGTTCATTTTCAAGTATTTGGTTTTAATTTTACTTTTGTTTTTCACTCATCTTCTAGTTTCATTTTCAATTCTGCATAACAAAATTTTTTTTAGGTGTTTTAGTTACAGTTTTCATGAGTGATAATAACCTTGTGCTGAGCTTCAATCCCTGCCTTTGTGCACTCTGTGTGTCTACAAGGCCTGTTGTCAAACAAACTTGGAAAATAGCTTAGCATGGTAATTGTTATTATAAGGAGCTACAGAACATAACATAAAGGCACTGTTGCAAGAGGGAATCTATGGTGAAATCACCTCGTAAAAGGCACTGTGCTCTCCCTACTGTCCTCTTGACCAATGACTGTCATTTATGGTTGAACAGGGTGACAGAGAAAAAATGACATAAGATACCAGAGGGTACCTAAAAGTCTAGTCTTTATTTTATTTTCTGGCATGCTGTTGTGCGCACACATGGCAAAAAGACTGATATGACACAAATCAATCAATCTCTGTTTTATATAGCACCATTAACAGCAGGGGCCATTACAAGATGCTTTGCAGAGCAAACAAGATTACAGTACAAGAGCAGACCGAAGCTCGTGAACAGAATACTATTAAGACTGAAGGTCAAGTGCATACAACAAAACATTATTGACAGGCACTAAGAGGAACTTGAAAAGGGCCTGACATTGAGAATGGAGAACAGTGCACTGGGGAAAGGCAGAAATCAGCTGAACCCAGAGATGCTGAAGCACACTGTAAACTGTGCTGGAGCCCATTTTTGAGAATTAATTTGTGTGAACAGGCCTTCATTTAAATGTTATCATTAATGAAGCCTTGAGACTGGGCCAAGAAGGAGAGTCAAAGAAGCCAAAGAGCTAAGTGAATGTTCAAAAAGAGGCATTTAGTGAGGTTTTAGGAGAGCTGGGAAATTGAAAGCAAAATATCTTGAGGGTTAACCAACTCTATGGTTGCTGTGTGGAATTTGAATTTTATCCCACAAACCAAAACATTTGTATTAGGTTTGATTTGCATTCCTGAATTTATCATGTGGGTGAGAGTGGGTTCAACGACTCCTATCTGTTCAAGATTGGTTCCTGCTTTATACCTAGTGCTGTCAAGATAGGCTTGCAGCTCCCTGGACCTTAAATTTTATAAAAAAAATCAGAAGAAAAACATCAGTGTGGTGTGAAATTTGGGCCACTCAAAGACAAAAAATGTATCACAACTAAAATTAAGCCTCAGATCTCTATGCATGCCTGGCCTTGAAGTACAAAATTAAGACTGTGGCCTTCACTCATGAAATGATCTAGGCCTATAAATCCCATAAAATGGAGAGGAAAACCATATAAACACTGACACAACGAAATAAACAGAGTGTCTTAAAAATGGCATTTATTTACGTTCATACAACAAAACAAAAAAGTGAATTCAAACATTGACGAGGATTTTACAAAAGGTTACACCCTAAGTGGTAATTCAAAATAAGCAACATGTTAACCCAAAACCAAAGGCAAGAGAAAATATCCAAAAAGTAAATGAATCAAAATGAGAATTTACTAATATTCAAAAGGGGATCAAAGAAAGGTAAGCCAAATGACAGAATCAGGGGCTAATGGCTCAGCGCCAGACTAAGGCATCCCAGGCTGTCTGCAGCCACAGCAGCAATGTCAGGTTCAACACACGAAACACAGGAACAACAACTTACCGAATTAACATAAGATAGTAATACCCTTTTGATTATTAATTATGCAAAACAAATTGAATAACATCAAACACAAGAGATTTAATAAAGAACAAAACAAGCAAATATAAAAATGAAACTCAAGCTAGGGATGGAGCTCTGGCTGAACCATGACACAGTGAGGAGCCTTGCCAAATTGTAGGTTTGAAGAGATGAATGTCTGGTTAACCACAGAGCACCACAGCTTCATTACATCATTATGACCAGGGGCCTTATGCATAACGCTGTGCGTAGAATTCGCACTATAACATGACGTAGCACAAAAGCGGAAATGTGCTTACGCACAAAAAAATCCAGATGCATAAATCTGTGCGAATGCCAATTTCCATGTTCTTCCGCTCCATAAATCCTGGTCAGCATGAAAAGTAACGCACGTGCACGCGCCTTCTGTCCCGCCCCAACTCCTCCCAAAATTACGCCTCTTTGAATATGCAAATCAATATAAATAGCCCTTAAGCTCAGCCTTCTGTGAAAAGGCAATGGCAAAAGCATGGGGGAAAATAGAAGAATTTCAGAGAATACCAAGTGGAGGCAAAGAAAAACGTACTATTTGTTGGTTTAAACAGTGGTTTAAACAACAAAAGGAAGTTGATCGAGTGACATAGCGTGTCGGAGAAACCTGACAGCTCAAGTTCACAAAGTCGCATAGTGCCCGAAATAAAAAAGAAGTTGCCACATATCAAAGTCGCCGTGAAAAGGCGAGTCGTAGCCCACCATCTGAGTGTCATATGAAAGCTTATTAGGGTACAGAGAAAAAAAAAGGCACACAGTGGGAAAAAAGCTTGAAATGTCAACTTTAATCTCTAAATTTCCACTTTAATCACATAGTTTACTTTGTCATTAAAGTAGAACATCATAAACTTCATCCTAAATTGTTTAATTTACTAGTTTCTCGATCCCATTATAACTAAAGTAGCACGTTAAATGCTTTGTTTTGTATTTGATCTTCTATGTGCTCTATGTGTGTGAATCACTACGTGCTTCCGGGCTTTCTCTTCCTCCGACAGGACACAGAATCCATTACATTTGTGATATTACAGCTCTCTGAATAATTAAAATACTGAGATGTATACGTGATAAGGCATGTTATTAAACATGGGAACACGGTGGAGCAGTGATTGTTCATGTCTCACGCAAGATGCTTGCTGCGCCATGCGCGACCTTTGATGAAACACTTTATTGTAGCAGTACTGTCTCAATCAAACATACTAACTCCCAATTCCTGTCCTTACTTTTCTTTCTCCAAATACCCAATCGCCACACAATCAGCTCTGTAATAGACGTTAAGCCATCTGTAAGCTTAGAATGCCGATTCTTCAAAACTTTTAAGGAACATTGAAGTATCTTCGTAGTATGTGTTTAATTATTCTATCCATCTATCCTTCCAGTGTCGTGCCAGTCACATCAAGAATACAGCGCGAGGCAGGAACAATCCGTGAACAGAGTGCCAGCTGCTCGCAAGCGCTGCGGTACCATGTGGTTAAAGTTAAAGTTTTATCTGTATAATATAATAAACATATTTTGCTGCATTTCATCTTAAAAATGATATTGTCACCATATGTAAATACGCACTTTATAAAGTGGCTCAGGTTGTGCAATATTATAACTATCGCAAGTTTACAGTGAGGTAATTGTACTTACGTATAAGTATAAACAGTTCTACAAAGAGCACTTGATGGACTGATTGAGTGCACTTAGAGTTCTTGGGATGAAATTGTTTCTGAACTGCGAGGTCCTTACAGGAAAGGCTTTGAAGTGTTTGCCAAGTGAGAGCAGTTCAAATAGGCAGCATGGCTGAGGCAGCGTGTGCTTGATGCTGTATATCGATAATTCTCTTTCCGATCAGCTGCTGTACAGCTGTGATTCACACTCAGATACAGTGATATAAATACTCCAAGTGGTGCAGTGAGAGTAATAGAAAAAGATGATCCACTGTGGCAACGCCTAATGGGAGCAGCTGAAAGAAGAAGAATATGGTGCAGTGAGAGTAACAACGCTAAAGCAGTTATGGTATTTACAATAGTTTGACCACTCTGTGGACCATTATATTGTTACAGGTTAATTACAATCAGATCCATTAAACTAATAAACAATATGTGGTTAATTTCAGTGTATTTATAAAGCAGTGTCAAGGATGTGGATCTACAAAAGAATGGGTAACCACACAGGGACAGTAACACTGCTTTGATGCTGGGTGTCGCCAGTCTGCAAAACTGAGCGGTGAACTTGCATACAACAGGGTATGAGCTACCGTGGAAATGTGCGTGGCTTTACGCAAAGTTTAGGTTTTATACATCGCGATTTGAACGTTGAAACATTCTAACGCAACATTTTTGTGCGTACGCACCGTTTATACATGAGGCCCCAGATCAGACTATATGAGTTTTTGAAAGGCCTCTGCAGAGGGTGATAGTTACATATCTCAGCATGTGCTGTCCATTCGATATTATCTTCTGTCTTTGACAATGCTTTAGGCCAGGTTGCAAACATCAAGTGTTGCAATGCTGGCAATAGGGAGAGTCAAGGAAGATGGATGGATTGTAGGGTGCCAGATATCAAACTCGTGGTGCTGTTGAGTAATAGCCTGTTTAGTATGGTGGATCTGGACACAACTGTGGGCAGCAATACCTGAATCCATACTGTATTTGCAGATGTTCCCTACGTAGAGCTGGTAAGCTCAGACAGAAGGTTCAAGTTTATTGTCAGGTATACATAGTACAGGATCTTTTAGCTCTTCATTTTTGCAGTTGTTTTAGAAAAAATGTCATGCTTGAACCACTGTTAATTCATACATTTTGCTTGCTCATGTGTAGCACTAGTGTTTTGAGGATGGAATACCCAAATGAATAATGTTGAGTGTTCAGCTTCAGGTTCTGACACTTGCAGTACTCCACCGGGCACTTATGATCAGTGCTGAGGATACATTTGATACCAGAGAAGGTTTCAGTTTACATCACACAGTGGACATCATCAACAGAGGTCATTGTAAAGTACAGCAAACAGAGTTGGAGCAACCACAGAGCCAGACAGTTTCTGAGCAGCAGATTGCCCAGAGGAACGCGACAAGATTCTACACTTTTGGAAAGCTTGTAATGTAGGCCAGAATGGCAGACAGGGTTGTAAGCAGTTGTCAAACTGAGGAATACTGCTCCATTGTTTAGTTTTTTTTTTCCCAGAAACCATTTTTAATTTGGGTAGTCAGTGCCACTACCTGACCTCATGGGCTGTAATCACATCTGAAAGTCCACTTGGAGCAACTGATAGAGAGAAGCATAAGAGCAGACCAGATACTGGATGAACACAGCCCGTGTTTAAGAAGGACCTGTGAAGCAGGTGTCATGAGTGGTACGACACACGCTGAATTGGATCATTTTTTAAATTTACATGATAATAGTTGGTAACATGAGTTTGCTTGTGAAGATTGTTCTTTATTTATTTGTTTCCACTTTTAAAGAGACGATAGCAACTGTTTGTGAAAACAAAAACCCATTATACTTGTAATATTTGAGATTAAAATGTATGACAGGGTGTTATTATGGTGTCAGTAAAGTGTGCAGTTTAGAAAAAAAAAAGAAGCCGTGATTCACAGCCTGATTGTCTGACATTCCCGGCAAAGCTGTTAGTCACTCTTTTCCTAAGAACGCAACATGGAAGTAAATGATTTCTATGTACAATTTGTTTATTTGGCCACATCAGTCTGCTGTAGGCTACCGGCTGGGTCAAATGTAGAGATGGTAGCAAAGCTCCCTTCACTTCTAGCTCACGGGGATGAGGTCCTAATGTACAGCACTTCAACGGTTTCCATAAATAACTCCCTTAAACAATTTACCATGCAAGGAAATTTCAATGGCATCCTTAAATCAAGCCTCTTTCTGTCTTGGCAAACTGCCTGCAGTGTCACAATGAAATGGTTCCCCATTATAAAATAAATAATGCACCCCCCCCCCCACCCCCAACCCTTCCTATGTTTTATTGATTACTGTGCCATGATTAACGGTCACCAAGGGGGCTCCTGTCTGGTCACAGACAGCTGGCATTGAGCAGAATTTTAATGAGAATCTTTGAGAAGGTATAGTGTTGAACATCACCTGGCCCAATGGCAGTCAAATAGTGAAGCAGCGGCTATCAGCTTGTCCACAAAAGTGAGCCAGCTGAGTTTTTACTCCAGTGCTATGAAGCCTTTTCCAAATGCATTCCTGAAACTATGGCTATGGGTTCAAATTTCTCCTGAAGGTGACCAATATAATCACCCTGCATACATGACTTCACTGGTCAGCATTGTGAACCCAGGGGGAGAATTACCAAAAGAATTGTACCATACAAAATCAACACATACAACACACAAAAGGAAATCCAAAATGGTCAAAAAAAGCACACTTGTGCTCGCTGGCCTAACTCAGTAGGGGGATAGGTGAAGGTAATGAAGCTCAACTTTCAACATCACTTTCTGATGACTCATTACATCTTACACCAGTGGTGACTTCAGCAGTGAGATTGTGACCTCTCATTACACGCGGTATGGTAGTTGGGCCAAGTGGACCTGGTCTGACCGCACTGGAATGACAGCCAAAGCATGACAATACTTTAACAGGAACCTCTGCTACCCTGAAGAGCAGACTGCAGGTCAAAGTGCTCAATGTTCTTACTGCTTCATTTGTGAGGTAGCCTTGTTGTAAGCCTCAGACAAATTAGCCTGGACATCCCACATTTTGCAGCAGGCCTCCGGAGAACTGGTGGGGACTGCATAGCGTTTCTCATTGACTCTTACTGTGTGCCTTGGTCAGACTTCTTGAAGTGTCTGTGGTCTGTTCTCTGTCAGAGTTTCTTGCTGTAAACCAGGGGACAGTTGGGGGCCTTCCTCATTCATCTGTCTTTGCTGTTTATTATGGCCAACCTCATTCATCTTCTGTCAGAGATGCTTACCTTTGTAGTGATTATGTTATGTTTTAAAATTTATTATCAATTGAAACAGGTTTCTGCAAATAAATGCAGGGCTATTATGCTCTTTTTGGGTTGCTGATACAATACAATACAATACAATTTATTTTTGTATAGCCCAAAATCACACAAGAAGTGCCGCAATGGGCTTTAACAGGCCCTGCCTCTTGATAGCCCCCCCAGCCTTGACTCTCTAAGAAGACAAGGAAAAACTCCCAAAAAAACCCTTGTAGGGAAAAAAATAGAAGAAACCTTGGGAAAGGCAGTTCAAAGAGAGACCCCTTTCCAGGTAGGTTGGGCATGCAGTGGGTGTCAAAAAGAAGGGGGTCAATACAATACAGTACAATACACAGAACAGAACAAATCCTCAATACAGTATAAAAATAAAAAATGTACAAGTGTGGAGTAGAATTTAACAGTAAATGATATCACATAATAAGATTTGGATTTGTTTAGAGTCCTGGAGCCATCAAGCTGCCTCCCCCATTTGGCCATTCCACAGCTGAAACTGCGCTGGGCCAGCCAATCCGATGAAAGCCTTGTTCTTACCTTCTTCTTCAAGTAGTTAAAAATCATTTGCATCTTTTTCTGACACTATCTTGGTTTTCTTGGATGCAGACATTTTTTGATGCCATTTCCACCCATTACTAGGACGTATAATCGGAAATGCGTGATGACTTTAACGGTCATCTTCAGGTGTTTATCTGAGATTTGAATAAAGACTGAAAATAATCAGTGTGTTTTGTTTTTGGCTTTCTGTTAAAAAGAATTACTGGCTTGAACTTTGACAATAATTTATGGTTTTGTTTTTGGTTTGGTGAAAGAGAAAATGGACTTCCTTGATAATGAACTAGTCTTGTTTCTGATTCTAGTCCCTACTTAAATCTATCTGATGAGCAGAACAACCTTGGTGACTGCACTAAGACTATAAGGGAAGCTCTGCCTCCACTAAAATGTCATGAAAAGAAAATTGGTCAAATATGTACTGTTGTATGAAATGTGTTCAACTTCATGGCTAGTTCATTCAGAATCAGCAATAATTTCTTGCAGGTTGTCTTGCCCAGTCTGTCTTACAATTACAAAGAAAATGTTTGTGACTCAAACATACGAAGGGGGTGCTGTCAAGGCTTCCTCTCTGAATGGTCTTCAAGCTAAAGTTAAAGCAAAAGCACCCAACACAATGTTTGTTCACTGCTGTGCACACAGATTGAACCTGCTGTTGTCTCAGGGAGCAAAAAGTTTGTCTGACTCCAGAATGGTTTTTGTATCTCTCTTTGGGTTTGCTACATTTTTTTCTTAAATCTACCAAGAGGATGTCTTTTCTCGAGTCTGCAGGGTGTTCAAGAAAGAACGAAAGACTGAGGCCTTGGACTGAGTAGGAGCCCCAGGAAAATGTGCTGTTGGGCCCAGTTGTTTGTTGCTGTGTCCCTTCTGAGTGCTCTTTGTTGATTAATTGCTGTATTTTTCTGCAATGCTAACCTTTTATGGCACGTGTCATGTTTAGCAGCTAATTGAATACATTTCAGCACTGCTTTTAAGCTGTTTTGCTCTTTAACAATTTGTTATTCGTATGGTAATGTGATGATTTCTCTTTATTTCCTGGATCCAAGATGACCACAGTGGTTCATATTGCAGATCAGTTTTCCTTAAAAAGGGAGGAGGATTTGTACCAAGATCAAGCCAGCAAGTCTCCATCAGATCGTTGTTACGTTTTCTCCCCTTGATATTTATTAGTGGTTTGTTTCATTTGTATTTTGTTTTTTGATCGCTTGTTTTGTTGCTCTACTTTATTTTCCTCTGTTAAATTAAGTTCTTTTTGTTATGGCCTGGAGCTAGTTATGAAGGCAGGTGCTCACGTTGTCCACATGACCAATCTAATGAAGCCAGGCCCTGCTGTAAATCATCTGGCGTAGTAACCAGGGTTTGTTAGGGTCACGCCACGTGCTGTTAAGTCTTCTTGTCACTAACCAATCAGACTACTCACAGGCATATCCAGGGTCTTTACAAAAAGGCATTTTCTGTGTTTTATTCCAGCAGAGATCTGATAGTGACCTAAAAAAAAGAAGATCCATTTTGGGTGGAAATAATTGTTCAAAAGTGTTAAAAACAGAAAGCAGTATGAGGTACAGTACATATATGTGACTTACAGTTTCTTTCTTTTTCTTTTCAGGACCTGGAACGGCAAAGGATAACTCAGACTCCCTGGCCCAATCACTGTGGCTTCTAATGGCATCCATGGCTTGCCTTCTTTTCAAGTGTTAATAAGAATGACACGCCGCACCATGCGAGACTTCATTGAGACTGTTTGTATAAGAACAACCACCAGGCCCAATTGTGGCACAAACAGACAGAATGGTCTATTAAAAAAATAATCTTTTAGTTACAAGAAAAAAAACAAAAAAAAAAACAAAAAGGGTGAAGCGAGTTACTTAAAGGAAGCACCAGTATTACTTATACAAATTGATCGTTGTGGCCATTTGCCCTTTTCTCCTCCCTTCTCCATGTCCCTCATGTTTAGCTTGAGTGCACCATGATGCTTTTTTCTTATCTTTTCTTTTTTTCTTTTTTTTTTGGGGTTTGACTGAAATGGTTGAAATTTCTAATGGACTTGTAAATGTCTTTGGATATTTGAGACACTTTGGGATGGAAACAGATTGGCATTTAAATGCGTCGCCAGCTCAGATGTGGCAGGGATTCCAAGCCTAACACACAGCAGCCATGCTTGAAAAATGAGAGATTATAGCTTAGGTTTATTACTATCATTTTATTTTTTTTTATTATTATTTTGTGTATTTGTGCACCCCTTGCAGATCGTGCGGAAAAACAAATGCCAAATTTGGTGGCCTGGAAGGGCAGAAGTGCTGGTCAGGGTGTTCGTAACGAAGAAATGACGGCAAAAAAGTTAAAAAAATAAAAAATAAAATCAGTGCTTTAGTTTGACTGAATGGAAATATTTGCACATGTTTTATTAAAAAGATGAACTTCATCCGAAAATGCATCATTAACTAGAGTTTCATTGGCCATGCCAGCAGAATAGAAATGCTAAAAAGAAAAACAAAAAAAAAAAAAGCCGCCCGAACTCAGCAGCCACTGGCTTCTTGCGGCGTGCAGGAGCCGTTTGACGAGGCCGCTCCTCTCGCACTCCCCTGGCTGTACATTAGCTTGCCGATAATGAAACGTCCATATTTAAATACTTGTAAATAATGTTGAATAAATCTGACTGCACTGGAGTCTCCATAGCTCCTGATACATTTTGTGCTTTGACGCTCTCTGCGAGCCGTTCTGCTTGGGGTTTCAGTTTCATGGCATTGCAGTGTGGCACACGTGGGTGCACGTATGTTGGCGGGAATGGGAGGGGAGGGTGGAGTTAGTGTTTGCAATCAAAGAACTGTCCACTCGTCTTGTCTTTTCGCCATGGTGTGTTTTCTTACATGTATATAAATAATCTGTAAAGATTTTTTTTTCCTATTATCTAACACTCTCTATTTGAAAAGAAACATGTCGCTGTAGATGCACTCATAGGCATACCGTAGCTGGAAAGCAATGCCCAGGCTGTCGGAGAGTTGCCATGTGTGCTGGGGGGGGGGGGGGGGGGGGGAGGACAAAAGAAGGGTCAAGACAGCACCACATTTTCAGTGAGTCTCCTCCCCATCTCTGACTCCTACACTTATTTTCCTAACAGCCACATGAGGGCATCGTGGAGGAACGTTTTGGATGCCAGCTGATTGGGTTGGTTTTTTCTCACGGGTCTCAGTCTCTGTAGCAACTCAGCTATTGTAGAGTTTATCAAGTCCTCCATCTCCATTGCTCTGGTGCACTTGAAAAGGTTCCGGGAATTAGACAAGGATTCATGTATGAATATCGAATATTACAGTGTGCATGTGTCTTATGGCCTTAAAGCTCTCGTTATATTTATTATGTTCACCTCTTTCAGGAGGCTTTCAGAAATCCAGACGTGCGCCTCCGCTCTAGTGCCAATGTTTTTTGCCCCTTCCCCACTCCAGTGATAATGTTGACTGTGCAACACTTGTCTGGGAGAATGAGACCACCCTCCTCCCACCCTATCTCCCATCCAGTTCTGGTTCCTGCCATGTGCCCAGTGCTGCTGGAATAGGCCACAGCCCCCTCGAATCTGAGCGGGATTTTGGTAGATCACGTTATTATAAAATCAGTGTGTTCCATACAGTTGTCTGTCATTTTCATTCTTGTCTGCCAATTAGCATTCCTATTGTCCACAGTGTCCCAGTCCTGTGCTTAGTAGGCTCTGTCTCGGCCCTTTTCTCGCCTGTGCCACTTGCCCCAAGATCAGACCTTCCCTGGCCCTTTTTTTTTTTCTGTGCACAATATTTTTTTTCTTATGCAACCCAAAGATGGTTTAGTTTAGTTGATGGGTGACTCTGAATTGGACAGGTATGAATGAGAGTAGCTGTGGGATAAATACTTCCTGCAGTGCGTGGGCACCTCTTGTGCCCTCAATTGACTCTGCCATGGAATGAGTTAGTTTAGAAAATGAATGAACAGATGCCAGACACTCGGTGGTACACACGCACACTGCCACACTCACCATCATCCAAAGATGGACTGGTTCGCTTGTGCCGTTGATGACTGCCAGTGAACACCACACATCAACACACAAATGAGCCCCATGTCCCTAGTGACACTCCATTATTCAAAATAGTTTCAACTATCAATAAAATGTTGAAAAATTACCCAAGATAAATTGCTTTCTCATAATCTCAGTAAGCGTTAACTACGTTAGATTGATAAGTGTAGACTGAATATACGGCAGTCAGAGCAGAGGATTAATATTTTGTTTACCACCGCGACCCCAAATTGGAATAAGTAGCTCATAAAAAATGGTGGGATGGCTCATTTCCATTTGTCCACCTTGTCAGTTTATTTTATTTTTAAGGCATTTGGTTTGACCACAATTAGGTCTGATCCAGCGTACATTTTTCTAACATTCAGAACAACTTGTGGTGTCCTGTTCATGATGTCAGCAGCGTGGTGACTGATAACCATTTGCACCTTTAGCCTCCGAGGAGAAGCCTTTACTTTTTGTTTTGGCTGACATCTTTACTCCATCTGCCCTTGTATGTACATAAGCCTTTACACATCTTTGCACTAACAGTACATTATTAAACCATACTGTGAAAAGGGCCGGCGATCAATGGTTAACCCAGCTTGACCTTCATCTCCATGACTTACAAGATAAGGCTTCAGTACAGCTGGACCTCGGGCAGGTTAAGTGACTTGCCGAGGGTCCCACTTTGAGTTGAACCGGCAGCCAGTCTGCCCACATTGCCAGATCTGTTTGCCCCACCGCTGTGTCCAGCTCCTCAGAGCTGGACTCATCTTGAATCATTCAGTTGGAAATGCACTGGCAGTGCAACAGGAGTTCAGACTGGCATGCCAACAGTGGAGTCTATGGTTCAGATTAGAAGAGTTATAAGCAGGCAGGACCCAAACCTTAATGTGGTGCCACTCTGTAGCACTAGAGACAAATGCATGCATTCATACTGAGCCACTTCAGAGTCACCTAAAAAACGAAAACACACATCTCTGGGATGTGGCAGAAAACCAACAAGTACTGACAGAACTTCCAGTATCTACGTATCTACTCAGCCAGTGACCGGGTTGCACTGTGGAGAAAGCGCTGGGCCTCCCTGCCACCCATAAGCCTTTTTATTAAAAAAAACATTGATTTCCTATCTGCTGAAAATGTATCCATTCTGTCACCTTCATATGTGTAATACAATAGTGCGTCTGTGGTGGGCTGCTGCTTCTCTCACAGACCTCCCTGGTGCCCCAGCCTGCACCGTGTCGGCCTTGGTGTCCTCTTGTCTGATGGAGCTCCACTCTGATTGGCGTCACTCCGATCTGATCTCCTGGATGCCTGACCCCCTGACTCAGCCAGGCCCCTAAATAGTTGCCATTTCCAGTGTGCTATTTGCGTCTGACCAGTTAGGCTCATGTCAGCATGTTTATGGGACATTATGGATACCACCAGGACCGTGTCACTGTCAATGCATGTCAAGTAGTAAATAACAAGAAATCTCCTCCATAAATTCAAGCAGCGTCTCAAAGTTTGTGCCAATGTATTCCAACCTTCAGGCGAGATTTCTTGTACACTTGAAGCAACACTTCAGGACAGCGCAAAAGTTCTCATTGCCCACCCTTTGCTTCTAGTTGAGAGCAGAATGCGGAATTAGAGCTGTCCTTTGGCTTTGGATCAACTGAAGATCTGCTAGAGCCAGCTGATGTACCGGACTTGTGCTTTGTGCCCTCTGCTGCTAGTGTAGGCTCTGACTGCCTCTGACCCTGAATTGGATTAAGCAGGTTTGAACTGGGTCATACCAGATTTACCCATAATCCAATATGATAAACAGCACACTTCTTTGAATAAGCGGTGCTATGAATAATAAGCATGCAGTCACAAACGCTGCACCATGTGCCTCAAAGTATCGCCAATGTATGCACCAAGTAAAAGTCGTGTTGCGTCTCCCAAAATGTGTCTAACGTGTGACCGCTATCATGGTCAAGAGGCTTTGGCGGGTCTCCCTATATAAGGGGGCCCAACTCCCCAGGAGCCCTCTGAATAAGATGCCCTGAGCAGGGGGCTTTGTGCCCTGGACCACTGCATGAATGTGTGCAGGGCAGCAGTGCCCGCTTGGGCTGGAGGAGAAGGAAGTAACGGGGAGAGACTCACAGCGAGGGGTCTGGCTGGATTTCTGTTGTCATTATTCTGTAATTACGCGTGTAACTCCACGTTGTGACACAATTGTGTGACAAGAGTGACGGTCTTGGCAGGCCATGCCCCGCTCAGCAGATTACCTACAAGTACATTGTAACAATGCACAGTAATTACAGTGTAATGAGACTACATGGACACACTGTAACAAGGGGCGGCCAAGCTAAGGGGGGGCTGTGGTTGTGCGGAGTTTGATTTTGCTGATGAGCCGAGTATTAAAGAGTGAGACTAACCAAATTTAAAAAATAAAACAGCACTGTTGGAGTTGGGAGCTTCATAATGGCTTAGAAACGAATTAGAGAACACGTGAAAGTGAAGGAGGGCCGAGCCGAAGATCAGGACCCCCTTGACCCCAGTGGGCTCTAAGCATGAGAGTGGCTGGCCCCTAACACTTTCTCTGTGTTTTTCTGCTGTATGGGGCCTGCCACACACCTTCTGTCGTCACATGCCACCTCACAGTAGCGAGGCAAAGCAGCAAACACATGTGCTCCAAGTAAGCATCCCCCACGCGAGCCTTCGGGGGGCTCAAAAGAGCCATCGAGTTGCATTGACTTTCATTTTGTAACACGTGAACGTCGACTTTTTTATACTTTTTATTCAAGCAGTCCTTGCGCAGCATCTGTGACTGATGTAAAGATGGCATTAATAAGGGCATTGGGGGACGGCACCACCATACAAATGGGGAGAGAATGAAGCAGCAAGCTGGCCTCCCAATGACCCTGGCTATGTCACCTGCCACCAGGGGCTCAGAAATGAGGTAGGGGCTTCACTCATCGACTTCATACTGCAGATCTGCTTCTCAGGTGGAGTTTGGCATAAATAAAGGCCCTGGAAAGCAAATCGAGAAAGCTGAAACTGGCACCATGAAGAAGAGGTGGGCAGAGATATACAGGGGCGACTTGGTAATAGCAATCAGTTCACTGTGGCAGATGATGGATGCCGTCTTGCGTGCCGTCTTTATCAGAGTGCTAGATTAAAGATAAATCGGCCTACTGCTGGAGAATACAAGAAACAAACTAAAGTGGTGTCCTTCCTTTTTGTCCTCTAAGCCAAAAGATGAGAAGTACCCGTCATGGTGGGCCTGCACAGCTGGACCGCCAGACATGTACTGATGTTTTTTGGCTGCTCTGATCACATCCCAAAATCCTTGCACAGTTTCTATATGGTTTTCTGTGATGACAAATTTGTTCTGTAGACATAATTGTGTATAGCAGGATGGATAGCTGACCTATAAAATGTTGTTATCTGGAGCATGCTACGACCAATCAAAGAAGAAAACATAAAACTAAAAAAGAGAGTTTGATATTGGCAGCTGGGACCACTGCGCATGTGGGGGTCACGGTAGAAAGGCTGGCAGGAGCTGGGGGTATCCCGAGCCCCGTAGTCTGCTCCCACTTTTCAGTTTATTGCTCCATTTCCCACTGTTGCACCTCAGCCGGAGGCAAACAAAAAAAATATTCTTGACGCCCGAGCCCCTCCACATGTGAACGCCGGTGCTCATGACAGTGCCAGGGGGTACGGCCCCCAGCCTCCTACCCCCCGCCGAATAGGTGGCCCAGGGTGAGTGCGGTTGTGCCAGTGACTTGCGGATCGGCTGCCAGGTCCATTTGAGTACCACCTTCCCGACGGACCCCTCGAGCCGACTCTCTCTGTACAGCTGCTAATGAAATCCACTTTGTACAAGTGTGTTGCTGATTCCTCTGTATATTTTGTGTGTGATTCTAAACTTTATCCAGTGAGTGGATTTTTTTTTTCTATTCTCACTGCTTTCCACAGGCTTGTGTTGCTTTGGGTTTGCTAACATGAATAATAATAATGATAATAATAATAAAAAGTTTTAAAGTGACCGCTCTGTCTTTTCTTCCTGTCTTGTGTGTGTGTCTTTGGAGTCGAGAACAACAACCTGGTGATCCGCAAATGGTGACCAGCATTTATATCAAGTGAATGACTCCTCACTCTTATATAGCGCCTTTCACACTGCACTCTGTTACAAGGTGATTTACAATGCGATGACTGAAAAAAAAGGAAAACTGGTAGCCATATTAGTCGTGTGGCGAAGTGTGAATAAAGCAGAACAGAAGGCATCACGAGCCTCAGTTCATTGGTGGCTGGTAGCCATATTGGTGGTAACTGGCACCTGTATTAGCCATCATAGACGGGCGACGACTTGTGAATAAAGAGCTACAGATGGCTGTTTTAAGTAGAATTATTAGTCACAAAAAGTAGTCACTTACAAGATGTCTTTGCCTTGTAATCTTCTGTAGGAGTCTCACGGTGGAATGACCAACTGATGTCCTCCACACGAGCGAAGTCCCGAGACAGCCGGGCCTGCGTTCTCATGGAATAAATCCAAATGTGAGTGCACAAAATGGGGTCTTAAAGACACAGTAGGTAACACCCAAGTGCCAGGCAGTAAGAGAGAAGCTCCTCAACGAGTTCCTCGAGGTTTTCCGCCATCATATTCCTCACAAAATGGTGGCACGTTTTTTTTTTTGTTTTTTTTTCTTCAATAATGGAAGGCTGTGTTTTCTGTTATCATTTTGCTTACCTTTTACCTGGTCAGGACAATGGATGGACCATCTTGATCTTGGATATTTCTGTAAGAGCCCTATAAAAAGGTCATCTCTTCTAACCTTCTAAAGACAGAGGCAGAGGTCAGGAGAACACCCTGATACGGCGCATTGCTGCACCCACCACATGACAAACCAACTCAGGATCCCAGATTAGGACCGAAGTGCAGCCATGCAACGGGTGACACCTGAGCACCACACGAGTTCAGATGAAGTGGAACCAGTGTGAGGCTGGAGGGCAGGATGCAGATGAACGTCATACCCAGGACGGAGCACTTGCAGGTTAAGGGCCTTGCTCAAGGGCCCAACAGAGCAGAGTGTCTTTTTGCGTTTACGAGATTCAAACTGGCAGATCCCCAGCCTCAGAGCCACCACTCCGTCATAAATACAAAGTCCTGGCGGATTTGAAGGAATCACAGGAGAGATGGGCAAAAACGGAGTAGTGAATATTTGATTTTGAGTTATTTCTACCTCCACTAACATTAAGAATGAGGAAGCCTGCCATTCCTCAGCTCAGGTACACTTCTAGTAGTATATGAAGCATAAAAAATATTTATGCCAAGAAACAAACGGAGCTTATTTTTAAAAAAGCAGCCACTTTTCTCAAAATGCCAAGTTTTCACTGAACCTGAAATGCATTCAGCACACCCACATCTATAAAGTACACTGATTTATTTATTTTTTTTTTTCCACGGAGCGGTGGGTTTTGGTGCAGACCACTGTTGTTACGAACATTTCAAAAGCCTGAAGAAAGAATGTCCTAAGTGAAGAAGCCTTCACAGGATGAAGCAGGTCTTTGTCAAGCAGCAGTCCTACCATGAAATGTCGTGAAGAACGCAGCATTTTTAACAGACTGTTTTCTCCCACAATACCAGCGTTAACTGGGGGCTCTGAATTGGGTGCGTGTGTGAGCCTGGACCCCGTAATGAACTGGCTCCCCAGGACTGGATACCCAAGTTTGACAATTGAGGAGACCTCTCGGACCACCAGATTAAATAGCTAAGCACACCCCCACCCCGTGTCTCATCCAAATTCTGCTTCAACTTTGTGACTTGGTAGTTTTGTTCCTGATGCCCACAACTCTTGGAGTAAAGACGTGCTTCCTGGCTTCAGTCCCACATGCACTCCCCGTTCATCTCCACTGGCGTCCCTGGGTAGGTGATTTCTTATTTAGCAGAAAGGATCTGAATTGATCATCTTCATCGAGGACTTTGACGCTGCTTTGAAGATCTGGATGAGACCCCCGTGTGACCACCTCTGCGTGAGACTGAACTGGCTTAAGGACCTGATACGTCCTAAGTGGACTGGGTGGGCTGGAGAGCGTTAAACTAAACACAGAACGGATGGCGTACTGCCACAGCCACTGGAGCTCTTTAACTTGCATTATGAGAACATGATGTCAGACTTGAAGCACCCCTTAAACACTAAGCAGGCTGCAATAGGTGATCCTCAGCTTTGTCCCATTATTGAAAAATATGTTTTGGTTTTTTTTGCTGAGATTTCCCTCTTTATCAAATTTCAGATTTTGGATGCTCTTTATGGTGCATATAATTACATTCGAACTCCTGGTGCACCTTTTTGTATAACTTCTTTAAATTATGAACTTCACCTCACACCAGGATATTGTGTAAGGTGGCAAGGGGGGCCACTCGTCAGTTCCCTCTAGTGGCCAGTCCAAAGGCACCGTTTACAAACACTATGAACGGACAAACCCGTTTATTATTTCACAACAGGTCTGCATTTATTAGAGAGACCCTAAAAGTACTCAATGGTTATGTAATAGTAATAAAAACAAAAACCCCTCTCTCTCTCTGTCCCATTCGAAAGAAGATCACGTCTGCCACCAAAGAGAAGAGCTCTCCAGCTCCACACGGACAGTCAACTCATGGTACGTTAGATGGGTTGGGGGGCTGTGGACAAAGCTTGAAATTGTAAAGTGGGGGGCCAAAAACAACTGGGTGGGCAAGCTATAAGCTTAAAAAATATATATGTTTTTTAAATTCTAAAATAATTTTGTGGACTGGAGGAAAGTGCCAGGGGGTTCAGGGGGCAGTTGTCCACTGAAGTGAAGAGCAGCTCAATTCGTTGTCCATTGATCCATGAGGGGTGGGCTTCTTGACAATTAACATGAATTAAAGAGAAGTGTTTTGGGGGGGGGGCTGGCTTTTCAATGCAGGGGGTGTATAACCTCACCACTGGTTGGGTGGGGCTGACATGGTTTTAACTTTAGACCCAGGGGTGTCCAACTCTGGTCCTGGTGGGCCGCAGTGGCTGCAGGTTTTCATTCTAACCATCTTCTTAATTAGTGGGCCGTTTTTGATTAACTTGTTTTGCCTTAGTTTTAAGTGACGTGACTCAGACCCAAAACAAGCTGCCACATGACCAGCTGACCTGAAAATAAAGAAAGGTGAAGATCTCGGTCATGTTGGTTTGCTCAGGTCACCAAAACATCTTGAGGGTGGTCTTAAAAAAAAACAGAAAATCAACAGTTTCTTGGGGCAGAAAGAGGGCAGCAACAAGAATTAAAGAACGGGTTTAATTAACTGCAGGAATCTTCATTAAGAAATTGGTTGGAGTTTGAAGCCCCAATTTTGCTGGTCACCTGTGGTCTTGTTTCACATCTCATTTCTGTTTGGTTGTCATTTAATGAAGAAAAGAAATCAATTGAGAGGACTGAATCCTTAAAACCAGGGCTATTAAAATGAAGGGAAAGGGAGTTAATTAGCAATGAAAACTGGTCACTGATCAGGAAAAGGGTCAGACTGAAAACCTGCAGCCACTGCGGCACTCCAGGACCGGAGTTGAGCACCCCTTTATGTGTTTCTCCATTGAAGGTGGGTGGGCCTCACCAGTCCAGGGCACACTGAGCACAAAGTGTGCCCCCCCACTCCTGCCAGTTGGTCTGTTCAGTGCAGGTGGGGATACACCTAATACGAATACATAAAAAGACCTGAGGTGGGCACCCTTTAAATCGGCGTGCTCTGCGATCAGGCCATTTCTCATACACATACTAATGTGGCTTCACTTAACCACCCAAGACCCCAGGGAAGGGTCCTCAGATTTGTTCCCACCCAACTACTTACTCTTTTATTGGGAACAGAACTCGTCAGTAAAATCTACTGGCTAGTTGGCTCTTTCGTTCTGCCGTGTCAGGTCATTCTAATATTTTTTCAGATGTTTCTTCCCAAAGAAAGGTCAGGTGCGGATTAGTTATTCGCTGTTTCTTCTCCTTTACAAATATTTTAATAAAACAGATAGAGCTCTTCCTGATGAACGCACACTGGCGTCCTTTGTCATGCGTATCTCATTGCACATTGGCAGCTGCTTAAGAAAACGAGAAGCGATTAAAAGCGGAGAACGCAGCTGTTTAAGGCTAAAAGATCGGTAATTAGGGGTTCAGTATCGTAACAAGCGAGGTGACGAAAATGAGGCAAAACATATACGAGAGCAACGATCGCCTTGGCGGCAATAATCTGAGGACCCCTGCCTTTATTGTTAATTGCCTTTCGAATGTTCGTGCCTTCACTTGGAGGACTGCACGGGAGTGTGGGAGGTAAACTCCCCCTTTAAAGCGTTTCG
This sequence comes from Erpetoichthys calabaricus, assembly GCF_900747795.2. Lineage (NCBI taxonomy): Eukaryota > Metazoa > Chordata > Cladistia > Polypteriformes > Polypteridae > Erpetoichthys > Erpetoichthys calabaricus. Next base: position 241,829,637 of record NC_041397.2, read on the forward strand.
GGTCGTATTTTAAAGCAGCCGACTGACAAGAATGGAGACTTTCACGTGCTGTTAGAAATCCACAGCAGGGTGTCTCGAGCTCGTCGTTTATTGGATTCTCATTGACATTCACTTCTTCCGCGATGAGTCGCTCGGACTGCACAATCAAACCGTGGGAGCGCAGCAGGCTTCGCTGTAAAAACAACGACAGGCAGCCCAGAGGAAGATGGGGCGGGGCTCAGAGCAGCCTGCTTGGGTGGGGCCATCCGCAGGCGAGGCGCGCCGCATCGCACCAAACTTTGGGAGTGGGCGCACAACGCGTCGGTAAGAAAACTGGAAAGTAATCATTGTCGTAGCCATTCTTCTACTTTCGGCTGCACCCGTTAGGGGTTGCCACAGCGGATCATGTTCTTCCATATCTTCCTGTCCTCTGCATCTTGCTCTGTTACACCCATCACCTACATGTCCTCTCTCACCACATCCATAAACCTCCTTTTAGGCTTTCCTCTTTTCGCAGCCATTACAGGGGTGTAAACTTGGACGTTTCTTGGAGAGACAATCGACAAGGCGTCTCGAAAGGTCACCCCCGTCAAGCTGAGCCGATCTCAAGCATTTCTTTGACGAGAAGAGAGGCAGTGAGGTGGTTTATTTGGATTTTCGGGGGGGTGGTCCGTGACATTTTGCTCGCAGCATATTTTTAATTAAACGGGTGGGCGATATTCCCAAGGGGATTAGCACACGATTTAATATGGGGAGGTTGGGGGGGTGGGCAGCAGGCAGCAATGAGCCTTCACGGTGGCCGGATCGTGTCCCGGGGCAGCGCGCAACCTGCTTCGTTTAAAAATGGATTCTGGAAATGTTAAAAAGTCCGATGCCTTTTTTTTTTATCGTGCCAGTCCCTCCTTTCTGACAGCCCATAAAGACAACAGAAAGTGTCAACAGACAACCCCAAGAGTCCCCTTTGCACTGCCCCAGCCTCCGTCCTAAGGTCGCTTTTGGCCCTCTCCAGTTTGGCCTCAGTTTAAATCCAGTCTGTCCCCAGTCCTCCCATTGCGTTATAAGGAGACTTGGGGGGCGAGGAATGCAGGCAGGATGCACACCTAAGAAACTGAGTGAGGGTGCAGCGGTTAAGTGTTTGGACTTCAAACCTTGAGGTTGTGTGTTCAAATCCCACTACTGACTCTGTGTGACCATGAATAAGTAGCCTGATCACAATTGGAAAACCTAAAGAAATATAACCAACTAGCAGACCCGCAGCGTAGCATACGCTGCATAATTATGTATTGATGAGTGAACACTTCCTGAACGACACAGTTGTCCAAATGGGGTGGGTTTGTGGATACCACTGTGAGTGAATGAAAAGATGGACCTCTGGAGAGAGCAACATACAATTGTCCGTGACTGAAAGCGGGATCGTCTGTGACGAAGAAGGCCACGCTGGTGAAAGTTACTTCGTCGGTAGGGATAAGTGTCAGTACTTGTAGATTAAGGTGTAGCGAGTCTTTGTTGTTGACGCTTAATATAGCTTGCGTACTGAGATGTTCCGGAGTCACAGTTGAGAAACACTTTTTTAATGTCTTTTAAGCACAGGGGAAAAAAATGAACATGTGAAACATCTGTAATGTAATAAGCCACCAAGAAAAGTAACATTGCAACAATGCACACTACGATCCGATCGCTGTAAACAGAAGTGAAAACAAAATCGAGCCCGGTGTATTCTTTAACTGCCTTGTGGTGCTGTAGTAGTGCTGCTGCTTTGCAGTAAGGAGACTGTGGAAGATTGTGGTTTCGCTTCCTGGTTCCTCCCTGTGTGGATAGCGCTTTGAATACTGAGAACACCGCTATATCAATGTAACAAAGTATTAACAGGAAATTGTCTTCGTGTAATAGTAAAAGGCAAATTATCCACGACAAACAAACTGTTTTACACGCTGCATACCAACCTGCGGCGTAGTATATGCCGCATAATCACGCCGCTTTTTAAATGTTTTTTAAGCAGAGGGAAAAAAATGAATATTTGCAAAATCCGTAACACTGCTTTCAGTAAGTACAATGCACACGCATTTAATTTGTCGGCCACTTTTTGCCAGCCGTCTTTTCTGGTTTGGGCTGCTTTTGCAGTGTTACCGCTTGTGCATATTAAATCTTGAAAACTTCAAGTAACTAATTAACTAACTAACACCAACCCACCCACACACACAGCTTGTGTGAAACAAATGCGCCCGTACTTTCATAATTTTGTTGCAGCCTATAGTGGAGTCAGGCACAGAGAAGGTCAGCTGCTGAGAGAGCATCTCGACTGTTGCAGGGCCTGCATCGGTGAAGCAGGTGAGACGCTAATGAAACAGAGGCACAGGGCTTATTGGTTTTTAAAGACTGCTTCCTTCATTGTGTTTTAACCTCAGTTTTAAAGGATTGTTTTAAGGATCCCATGGGATACCCCTCGCAAACTGTTTTAGAAGCGTGCCAGGGAATAAGGAGTGTTGGTGGGTGGGGAAACGTTTTCTGTGTTCCTGCAGGACCATCTAAGAAGACGCATGTTTGTCGCGGATGCGAATTGCTGTATGTAGCGTGTAAAACAGTTTTTTTTTTTTGTTCTTTATTTCGCCTTATACAATTTCTTGTATTAGGAATTTGTTCGTTTTCGCATACCCCTTGGGGTCAGAGCGCAGGGTCAGCCATTGTACAGCGCCCCTGGAGCAATTGAAGGTTAAGGGCCTTGCTCAAGGGCCCAGCAGAGTAGGAGCTCTTTTGGCAGTGACGGGGATTCGGGCAACCTTCTGGATACCAGCACAGATCCTTAGCCTCAGAGTTACCACTCCGCCCTCCGCGATGTTGCACGCGGTTGTGCGTCGTAACCGAAAAGTCAACGTGGCTCAGAGCTGCATGTGGACTGTCGCACACACAAACAGAAATGACGGTGTGTTTTCTGCGACGTTGCGTCCGAGTTGGTGGGCGTGGCTCTGAGTTTTCGGCGTATCCAATGGTCTTAGAGTTGGTGGGCGTGGCTCTTTCCTGCGTGCTTTCATGGGTGTGGGCGTGGCTCCTTCCTGCGTGCTTTCATGGGTGTCTGACGGCGGTTAGAGAATTATATATATAGATTGTATCATTAATGTTGTAAGTCGTCTTGAATAAAGATGTCAGCCATGAATGTAAATGTGACCACTTTATTTTGCCTTCCTCCTCCGCGGTGACCGTTAAGCCCCAGAGACGCGGAGTCATCTCAGATTGTCATCATCCAGCGCCATTATTAACAGTATGGAATGGTGATGGCCAGACATGAAGTGCAGGCTCGGTTCTGCAGACAGTGAGACGATAATAAGTGAGCAAGTCCCACGGTATGATTACTTGTATTCTTTCACTGTATGGACGCTCATTTCGCTGCATTGGTAGTGGATGGGTGAGCGATCATGGCATATGCTTGTAGGCTGCAATGCGAGCAACTGAACTGACGTTCTGAGCACGTCTGAGCCAGAGGGGCTAGTATGCACCAGTAAGCCCACTTCAAGACCTGGGTATACATCTATTCATCTTCCTAATCCATTTATCGAGTCCAGGGGACACTCAAGGCAGGAGCAATCCTTGGACAGGGCGTCAGTTCACTGTAGGATGAACACACACACACATAGGCCAGGGACACTTTAGCAATGCCAATTCACCAAAGTTTAATCGGGTAAACGTTTAGTAAGTTCAGTACTGAGGTTTAATGTAGGCACAATGACAGCCAGTGCTGGTGCAACAGTATTTTGTGCCCTGGGCCAAGCTTATTGTGCTGACCGACTGTTAGGTAGTTAATCCATGTGGCTTATGATCTGCACCCTTGGTAAATACCTAATTCGCGTTAATGGCAGCGCCGACCCTGCCTAGTCTGTATGAGTTTTGCATGTTCTCCCTGTGTATTTACAGCCCAACGGATATCAGCAAGTTTTCTTTTCACATCCTCAGCATGAGGGACTCGTCCATGAGCCTCAGGTTAGCTACCTACTCCTTAGAAAGGTGGCTTGGCCATTTCAAAAATCTAACATTTCTGTTAAAGATACAATATAGCGTAATCATTCCAGACTTACTGTTACGTGCACAAAGTGCTCTTAGCCTTATGCTGCCTCACTTTACAGGCTTTGTGAGACAATACAATACAATACAATTTATTTCTCGTATAGCCTAAAATTACACAAGAAGTGCCACAATGGGCTTTAACAGGCCGTGCCTCTTGACAGCCCCCCAGCCTTGACTCTCTAAGAAGACAAGAAAAAAACTCCCAAAAAAACCCTTGTAGGGAAAAAATGGAAGAAACCTTGGGAAAGGCAGTTCAAAGAGAGACCCCTTTCCAGGTAGGTTAGGCGTGCAGTGGGTGTCAAAAAGAAGGGGGTCAATACAATACAGTACAATACACAGAACAGAACAAATCCTCAATACAGTATAAAAATAAAAATTTTAGAAGTACGGAGTAGAATTTAACAGTAGATGGTATCACATAATATGATTTAGATTTGTTTAGAGTCCTGGAGACCTCATTCATCAAGCTGCCTCCCCCATTTGGCCATTCCACATCTGAAATAGTGCTAATCCGATGAAAGGACTCCTCTTTCCCATGATTCCTGTGATCCTCCATCAGGGATGACTTTACCTTAGGCAGGCAAAACAACTTGTCAGGTGGGCCGTGGCACCAAGTGCCACATTTGAGTACCGAGAAGAGAAACAGAATAGGTGAGGGTTAGTATCCAGTTATAACTATCATGTTTCTTATGTTTTAGTGCTAATGACTAACAACAGAGATGCAGTCTGTACAGTTAATCAGCAGCTCTAGTCAGGATCTGCTAAACTGAAGTAGTGAGTCTTCAGCCGGGATTTAAAAGCTGAGACAGAAGGGGCATCTCTTATGGAAGCAGGCAGACCATTCCACAGTTTAGGGGCCCTGTAACTAAACGCTCGACCTCCCACTGTTATTTTATTAACTCTTGGAATCATAAGAAGACCAGCATCTTGAGATCTTAATGTGCATTCTGGTTTGTATGTCATGATAAGTTCAGACAAGTAAGCCGGACCTTGGCCATTTAATGCTTTATATGTTAAAAGGAGTATTTGGAAATCTGCCCTAAACTTAACCGGGAGCCAGTGTAAGGATTTAAGAACTGGAGTTATGTGTTCGTATTTTCTTGTTCTTGTAATAATTCTTGCAGCAGCATTTTGGATTAACTGAAGGCTGTATAAAGAACAGTTTGAACATCCAGTGAACACCACATTGCAGTAGTCAATCCTACTAGAAATAAATGCAGGAATTAATATCTCAGAATCCTGTTTATTTAGAAACAGCACAAAAGAATGCAAGGGGGGGGGGGGGGGGAACGTCAGCACTGTTCAGGAAAAAGGAATCCTGCGATGTGAGCACCCATCTGTCTGCTTTTCCAAGCCATGGCAGAACATAACCACTGAAGAAAAAGACTTGCAGAGGCAAAAGTAGCATTCTAATCAGAAAGGGGCCTTGTCGAGACAGCAGACAAGCGTAAAGGAAATCAGTTCTTAGCGCAGGGAATATAGAAGCAAGAATCTGTGATAAAATAATTAGTTGTAGTTTTCTTTCACTGTCATGCAGAAGGCACATTTTCTTAAATTGAAGCCTGTGATGCTTCAAAGTGGATGTATTCGGTAAGTTTGAAGGCTTGTTCTATCTATCTATCTATCTATCTATCTATCTATCTATCTATCTATCTATCTATCTATCTATCTATCTATCTATCTATCTATCTATCTATCTATGTACTTGTGTTCCCATTAGCCCCATATTAAATTTAATAATACGAGGTATTGTTAAAATATATTAAGAACTCTTCCCTTTTGAACACCATTTTATGTGGCAAATGAATACATACCATTATTGGAAAGAAATAACCTGAAAATGCCATTGCAGTGCCATGCACAGTCACATGATGCATTTAGCATGGGCACAGTTTTATTGTGTTATAAGTAACAACTATGATGGACGGTGCACATGGGCTGGGATAGGCCAAAGTTCCTTACATGGACGGGAGGCTATCCCTTCATAAGTAAGAAAAGGAAGGTGAAGATCATCCTGCTCTGACCAGGAGACACGCTCAAGATGCCAATACAGAAATGGGTACTCTGGCAGGCTGGGAGGCCAGTGTGAGGCAAGAACAACCTGTCAGGACTACCTGGCACCATCCCAGGGCTAGGATTCCCACACGGACACCAGCAGGGCATGCTGGGACCTGTAGCATGGGGGAGCAGCCAGGATTAGTAGTCCCTGCTTTGTAGGCCTTCTGTTTGACCAAGACGTGCTTCCAACAGGCCCTGTCCTGGCACCGGAAGCCATTCAACCTCATCCAGGCGGGTCAGAGTTGGATGTGGAGGATGGACAAAGCCCACTTAGGAGGGGTGGAGGAGAAGAAGGAGAAAGAGAGAATATTTGTGTTTATTCCACTTTGGAGTCTTTTTGTATTGCCTTGTATTTAAAATGGGACTTGAGTCTGCACAGTTGTGTTTGGGGTGTGCAGTGCCCCCTAGTGGTTACATAACATATCATCCAAATAACTGATTAAGTTTCACTATTGCACACATTTTTCATATTAGTTTAAAATGCAATAAGAAGCACATTGCCTTTTAATTCATGTCCACAGACTGCACGTCATCCCTAAAAGCTGAGCAGACTTAGTGTCTCATTTCACTTCAAGACGGTGCGTTACTCATGCCAATAGGTGGAGCGGGGAGCACCAATTATTGGAGTAAGAGGCGTTATAATCACAAGTGTGTTGATTCAGCGCTAAAGATGGTGAACAGGCAGCTGATAAGGCAGGTGAACTGGGAGACACTTTTGGTGTAAATGACTATTTCATTCTCTTTTGTGCTGACTGATTGATGGAAAGTGCAGAAGGAGCAGCAATAAGAGAAGAATTTCCAGCTGTTACAGTAACAATGTTTATTAGAATATTAGAACAATCCAGATGAGATCAGGACATTCAGCCAAGCAAAGCTCACCAGTTCCATCCACTTATTTCTATTTCTATTTTAGTCCCAAAAATCTTACTGTCTACCACACTACTTGGTAGCTTATTCCAAGTGTCTATCGTTCTTTGTGTAAAAAAAAAAAACTTCCTAATGTTTGTGTGAAATTTTCCCTTAACAAGTTTCCAACTGTGTCCCTGTGTTCTTGATGAACTCATTTTAAAATAACAGTCTCAATCCACTGTACTAATTCCCCTCATAATTTTAAACAAAGTCAAGATAAATAATATCATATGCTCCACTTTGATCATATTCTTTTGTTGCCCCATCATACAATTCCAGCATGTTAGTAAAACACAACTCCATCTTCTGAACCCATGCTGACTGTTCAGAATAACTCCCGTCCTTGCCAGGTGTTGCTCAATATTATCCTTAATAATTCGTTCCGTTAATTTTCCTGTGATGCATGTTGAGCTTACTGGCCTGGATCTGCCCTATCACCCTTTTTATATAACGGGATGATATTTGCCATTTTTCAGTCCTACAGAATCTCCCCAATGTTCAGTGACTTACTAAAACTATGTGTCAGGGGTTTATATATGTACTCACTAGCCTCCTTAAGAACTCGAGGGTAAATATTATCTGTTCCTGGTGATTTGTTTAATTTCAGCCTGTTTAATCTGAGCAGTACTTCTCCCTCTTCAATTTTCAAATCCCTCAGTACCTCCTTAGTAGTCCCTGTTACCTCTGGGAGGTTATCCACTTGCTCACTTGTGAAAACCTCAGAAAAAAGAAAGTTTAGTGCATCCGTTTGTATCTTTTAATTCCCCTTTACTATTCCTCACACACTTCACCTCCTCTTTCACTGTTCTTTTATTACTAAAATACCGAAAGAATCTCTTTGGGTCATCTTTCGCCTTATCTGCTGTGTTTCTCTCCAACTCTCCTTTTTTAATTATTGCCCACATGTTCTCATATGCCCTACGGCTTACATTGGACTTATTAGTCTTATACGCCTTATATAGCGTTTATTTCTTTTGTGGCTTGTTTTTTAACTCTTTGTCAACCCACTGTGGAGTTTTTTAAAATTTCCTATGACAGTAAAACCTTGCTTATCCATCAGGGGTCAGGACTGAGACCATGACAGACAAAAGAAAAGACAGATAACTGAACACCTACTTTTAAAATATATTACAGTACATTATTTTAGTGAATAGTAATTTATTTACAAAACAATTCTACATTATATTAACAAAATATAATATAGTATTAACAAAATTAATTAATTCATATAATATTGTAATGACCAGCATAATAAGCAAACACAACTCAGAAGTACTGGAATTTTCTACATTTTACTTGGAGTCTTTGGTTTGTAATAAGCAGTGCCCCCTCTTATACTCTATTATCTGGATTATGCAGCACATCTCCAAAACAATAAAACAAAGCTTTCCCTACCAATCAGTTTATCTCCTGACACTCACCTTCTGTCTTTCTCTATTCCACTAACACTCCTGCTTAGTGTCTCCTGACTCCCGACTCAAAACGTCTCTTCCACCGCTCCTTCCTTTTCCTCCTGTCACTCATCTCCTGAGAGGTGTGCTGACCCCCACAGAACAGGAGCCCTTCACTCAGTCCTTTCACTTATAGCATTCATTCCACCCTTTCTGCTCCTGCACAGAGAATCATCACAATATACTAACAAAACATAATAACAGAATTTAAAAAGAAAATTACAGTACAGAACATTAACATTAAGACAGAATAATATTACCTTTAGTGTTTTCCATTTTCAAAATGTTTTTCAGTATTGCTGGCATCACACTTTGTACTGTTCACTGTTGTTCTTCCTACTCCATAAATTGAAGCAACACTTGGAGCACATTTGCTGTTTCATAGATGTTTAATAATTTCAATTGTTTGTGTCAATTCTAACACCACACGCATACATTTATCGGCCATAATAATGTATAGTAGATTAATTATAACAAAAGAGAAAAGCTACAAAACCCTATTAAAACTGAAGGTACGTAACTGCCACTGTTATTTCAAAATGTGGCATGAGATGTGGTGCTGGTGAAGAACGCTACACACCAGCACAAGGGAGAGTTATTCCAATATGCACAGCCCACAGGGTACAATACAATACAATTTATTTTTGTATTGCCCAAAATCACACAAGAAGTGCCGCAATGGGCTTTAACAGGTCCTACCTCTTGACAGCACCCCCAGCCTTGACACTCGTAAGAAAACAAAGAAAAACTCCCAAAAAAAACACTGTAGGGAAAAAATGGAAGAAACCTTAGGAAAGGCGGTTCAAAGAGAGACCCCTTTCTAGGTAGATTGGGCGTGCAGTGGGTGTCAAAAAGAAGAGGGTCAATACAATACAATACAATACATAGAACACACAGCAGTAGAAAATAGGTAGGCACTGGTGTGGGTAATCATTTTTATTTTTTTGGTGACGGTTAACAGAGACTGATGGTTAATCGAGTGATGGATAATCAAAGATTTATTGTAATTTTAATTTTAGGTAAGTATTTGTCCTGCATTACATGTAAAATATATTTAAACCTGTTCCACTGCTCCTCGACTGTCTCCACACTTCAAAGCTTATTCCAGTCTATCCTCCTTAGACTTTGCCACATTTTCTCAAAACTTGCCCTACCAACGATAAAATTAACAGTTTTAGCCTTTGCTAAATTGAATTAGAATTTAATTATATTGTGGTCTGTTGACCCTAGTGGTTCAATCACCTCCATCCCCTCAATTTTATCGTGATTACTACAAAATATTAAATCCAGACAGGCTTCACCCCGTGTTGGTGCTTTAACATATTACATTAAAAAACAGTCATTGATTACTTCTAAAAACTCTTGTGCTCCGCTATTTGCAAGGTTATCCCAGTTAATATTTGTGTAGTTAACTTGCATTTAAATTTTGTTTGGCATAAACAGCAACCCCACCTCCTTTTCTGTTCTGCTTATCCTTTCTAAAAAAATTGTATCCCTCTGTTATATTCATCCCCATCTTTGTTATTTAGCCAGGTTTCCGTTATTGCTATAATTATCATAATTATGCTCCATAACATATAACTCCAACTCACTTGCCTTATTTTTGATATTTCTAGCATTAAGACAAGCTATTTTTAATGTGTTACTCCTACATTTAAAATGTTTGTTTAGAATTTACATTACCATGTATTTTTATTTCTACACCATTGTTTGTTCCTCCATATATAGATCTAAACCTGGCCTGTCCTAAACTCCCTGCCCCCCCTCCTCAACTAACCTACTCATACACCTCCCCAATACATTGGTGCCCCGCCAGTTCAGATGTAACCCGTCAATGGCAGAACAGGTCCCATCTCTTCCAAAAGGAGTCCCAATGCCCCATAAACCTATACCCGTCTACCCTGCACCAAGATTTGAGCCATACATTAAGCCTTCTAATCTCCTCAGTCTTAACTGGACTGGCGCGTGGCACAGGCAGAACTTCAGAGAAGATTACCTTGTCAGTTCTGCTCCTCAGCCTGGCACCAGACTGTTTGAATTTGGATTGCAGAACTGACAGACTACCCTATATATGTCATTTGTTCCAACATCTATCCACTGAAAGGCAACACAGAGCAAACCTGTGCTTTAATCCCCCTACAGCTACTGTGTCGACCAGCTGCAGCATCTGATTATGGACATAATCGATTGGGGCATCCATACACCAGTATACTGTACACCTACATTCCCCTAGATATGGATCGTAAATACCGGATACCAGATGACAAAGACCGTACTGGCTATTTCTAAACTTCTCAGTCAGTCAGGACTATCAAAAGAAGACAGGAACAATATGACATAAGACAAACGTAGCACATTATTTAGACCACTTAACCTAAGAGTGAACTTTCTCAGTGAGACGTCAAACACACTTCTCATCTTTTTGGTTGATCACTCCGCATTGACTAAATCATCAGAACACCAAAATGATTAGATGTGGAATTCCTCACCTCAACTGTTAACACCCTGCGTCCCACCTTTTGACACTGACTGGTCACTCGATTACATTCAGTTCTGGCACAAGTTTTGGTCTGAAATCAAAATGCAATACACTCAGAGCAGCACATAAGTGAAATGCAAAGTGTTTGCTTTACTTTTACTTTTTAGTTATGCAATCTGTGGACGTGAATCAAAACACTTTTGTATTGCATTTCAAACTGACATGAAAATTGAGTGCCACAGTGAAAACCGATCAATTGATTGGTTGATGTTTTTAATTATGACGTGTGAAAACTGCACTATATTTAAATGCACCACTTGACTCCGCAATACATTGCAATGTAGTTAACACGTTTGCATTTAATGTGGACCCAGGTAATCATCCATATAACTTGGAAGGGTGAGTTAGCATTTTAAACAGAGATAAGTTGATGGCTATAATGTCCAGAGCACACTCTGCATCAAGGTGGCACGGTAGCTTAGTAGTAGCTCCTGAGCCCTCCCTGCATGGAGTCTGCATGTTCTCCCTGTGTCTGTCTGGGTCTGCTCCGGTCTAATCCTACAGTCCAAAGACTGACTGGCAATACTAAATTGGCCCCAGTGTCTGTGTGTTTGCAATGCGATGGACTGGTGTCCTGTCCAGTGTTTGTTCCTGCCTTGCACCCTATGCTAGCTGGGATGGACTCCAGCAGACCAACGTGATCCTGGTCTGGATTAAGTAGGTTACATGATGACTGTGCATCATCTAAGAATCAAATAATTCAGGTTTCCTGTTCCTCCAAAATCTAAAGAAATTAATTTTAAATTTGTAAAAGATATGCTGTATATCCCTTCTAAGGCACTTTTAGCACAGCAGTTTAGTTTTGATTGCAGTAACTGCAGATTTTGTAATGAAACAACTTATCATTTATTTTTCTTTTGTGCTGTATGATTTGCGTAAATGCTTATGCTGAAATTTTCTTTAAAGCTTCCCAAGGGATTATATTACGTTTGATTTTTATATTAGGCAATAAACAAGATGAAATTTTAGTTAATGTTCTTCTTATTTTATGTCCATTTTTGTTCATAAACATGAGCAGCTTCAAATTACTCCTTCTTTCTCAGTTTTTCTATATGGTTTAAATAATTATTTTTCTGCCTTAAAAGTATGTGAACTGCTGAAAGATTGGTAAATTAAGGAATGTGGTTTCATGGATATTTATGCCTTGTTCTTTTATTATTTTGTTTATGATGGTTGATTATTTTGAAAGATGTGCTTCATCAATTGAATGTCAGTAAAGAAACTGACAGAAAAAAATGGGTGGACCCAATCTATGAGAGCGTCGCTACCCAGGTATCTGTGCTCTGTAAGAAGGGGCGGGGCCAGCTGAAGCCATCAGGTATAAATCTGGATGGCCCACCCAAAGCCCTCTGCCGTCTGTGTTGCAAGGAGTGCATGAATTCATTAAATTTGCTAAAGTTACATATCGAGGAGGGTGGAAAGATCAAACATCTGCTGCCCAGTCTATAGACAGGAGCAGACAGAGGTCTTATATTTTATGCAGAACAGCCTAAAATCTGAAGAAAATGCGAGAAGGAAGGGCAAGTAGCTACAAAATATAGCACACAGGTGTGTAAAAACTGTAGGGTAACAGGACACTCCTTAAGACTTCTCAGAAGAAAAGTTATGCAACCTCTGTGGCAAAATAACCCACACCTTCAAGGATTGTCCAAAGTCATATGTAGATAAAAACAAAGAGACAACAGTGATTTGCATAGACGTAAGAGTAGAAGATGAAGAGGAGAACGAAGGAAGAAGTGGCAAGTCCTGCACTTCCTTCAACACCGGTGGGGAAAGGCAAGACTGCGACACCAAGCACCTGAATTCCAGTCCCTGAAGATGGCTAGAACAAAACGTGTGAAGAAGACACAATGTTCCAATTCTCTCTGCCTAAAGAGGAGCTAAATAGAATAAAAAAAATGAAAAAAAGGGTAGAAGGGAAAATACAAATCACAAGAGAACAAGCCAGAGAAATTCAAATGATCTTGGAAGACCCCTAAGTATCTCATCAATAAACAGTTGGTCAAAACCAGACAAAGAGAAGAAACAACGGAAATGGTATGACCTCTCAACAGAAAAGGAGGAGGAGGTAGAAACTGAATCCACAACGATCATGCTGGAGAAAAGTGCCACAGAGGAAGCCTCCCAATTTCTCCAGGGAGAGGAAGTAAAATATTTTGAAAAAGTAACATACATGAGGGATAACAGCAAGAAGAGAGAAAGAGAAATGGTGAAAGAAGAAAGAAAGAAAAGAAGAGAAAAGAAACAATGACAAGACAATGAAAATCACCTGTATAAATGTGAGAAGAAAAGACAAAGAAGAGGAGAGGTTATATATTAGTATTCTTAGGACAGTAGATGTAGACATAATCTGTTTACAGGAATGTGCAATTCAATTCTCAGAAAGCTACAGTCAGTATGAAGAAGGTTGGGAAAGAGGGAAAGCTTTCTTGTCTGGTACAAATTTAAGCCGAAAATGTTGGAATGATTACTAAAAATAGTGAATTTTGTCGATAGAGAGCACAAAGATCATGGGGAGAGCTTCACAATTACTAATGTCTATGCACCAACAGACATTCATGAGAGATGTGAACTTCTCGAACACCTAAACCTAGAACTTGCAGAAAGCGAGAGAAATGTTGTAACAGGGGATTTCAACTGTGCCATCGATACAAAAGGGAAAAGAAGACTGGATCAATCCTCAAGAATACTAAAAAAAAACTTTTCGACAATTACAACCTGAAAGACAATTTCAAAGAGGTTTCAAAAAAAGAAGAAGGGCACACCTAGAGGGGAGCAAGAGGAGAGAGGAAATCAAGAATTGATTATATTGAACACAAGCTCTCAAATCAAGACTTAATAATTCAAGATGAGTCCAACCTTCTTCTCTGATCACTACCTACTCCTATCAGACGTGGAGGAAAACGCGAAGGAAAAAAGGGGTAGAAATTATTGGAAGTTAAACAGAAAACTGCTAGAAGATGATAAAATCAGGATGGAATACGAAAACAAATACAAAGAATGGATAACATTAAAAGATTTTTATAAATAAACTAGCCAATGGTGGGACTTAGATAAGGCCCTTCGTCCAGAAAAAGGCAGGAAAAAGAAAAGAACACAAAACCAAACTCTGCAACAACTGCAAGAAAAACTGGAAAAATTATATGATCTCGAAAACAAAGGAATTTTAATGGACCAGGAAATTCAAAAGAAAAAAGAAGCAATAGAAAAAATATACCAGGATAAAGAAGAGAAGATCAAGTTCCAAAGCCGAGTACAAGAAAAAGCATAAGGAGAAAAATGTACAAGATTCTTCTTCCATAAAATTAAAGACAAGCAAAGAAAAAAATACATAAAAGAACTCGTACACCCAGATGACAACATACTAAAAAATGGAAGAATGAAAGAAGAAACTAATAACTCAATATTTTCAAGAGCTCTTTACTCCCAAAGGAGACATAAACGAATATGGCGACAACATACTCCACAATTTTATGAGAGAATTGGACAAGGAGACCAAAAAAAAAAAATTAAGAGACCAATTACACTACAGGAAATCAAAGAAGCCCTGAAAAAGTGCCAGAAAAATAAAACCCCAGGACTGCCGACCAAATTCTGCTGTACTTTCTGGGATACAATTAAGTATGGTCTACTAGAAGTTCTTCAGGAGAAGCAGCAGAAGGGAAAGACACTGACATACTTGGAAAGAACGGGTCATCACACTCATCCCCAAAAAAGAGAAAACCTTATACAAAATTCAGAATTGATGCCCAATCACTTTGCTCTGCCAAGACTATAAATTATGGAGTAAGGTCATCGCAGCCAGAATTAAAGAGGCGATTGAAATATCGATAAATCCAAACCAGACACATCACATAGCAAGTAGGAAAATAACAGATAATCTGGTCTGTAGTACTGGGGTGTTGTATCGTGTTAGCCATTACGAGTGTAAAGAGAAATCAGGCAAAATTACATCTTTTTTTGGCTAACTAAAAAGATTACAATATGCAAGCTTTCGAGGCAACTCAGACCCCTTCTTCAGGCAAGATGTACTTTAGAAGAAGAAACCTCGAAGCATGTTATGTGGGGCTGACCCTGTACTGTACACCACTGGTCTGGTAGAGGTTTAAACACATTTACCAGGTCTGCCCTTTAACAAATGAGGTGGTAGTTTTTGGTCTTTTTTCCAAACAATATGCCAAATGATACAGTAAAAAAAAAAAAACTACTGGGCAAAAATAAATTATTTAAAGCAGGAGTTATGGAATGCCAGGTACACTTTAACAATCAGAGGCAAGTGTATTTCTATTGAAAGTATTTTAGAGATGGCAGAAAGAATAAAAACAAGATAATGAAAGCCCAAGCCAAAGTCGATAAAGGTAAGCCAGTGAACTTTCTTTTTCTTTTTAGTTTTTGTTTGTGTGTTTTTCTTTTTTAATAAATTGTTTTAAAAACAGTCATAACCTTCCTGTGTTCCATGGTGCGAAAAGTCACACAGATGGCAGGAAGAACGAAAGAAAAAAACTGTAGCACATGAGGGGCCAAACAGGCCACAAATGAAAATAGAAATAAAATGGTATTTGCACAAAAAAAATTAGCTACTTAGGAAAACGTTCTGTGGCTGAGATTATTAGTTTGGCATTGTGCGTTTTTTGGGCTTCATAAAAACCTCTGTAGCTGTCTTAAGGCTATAACACTAGAACAGAAATAAGAAGAACACCTATTAAAAGGTAACTATTTCTGTACCCCCACAGTTTATGGCTAGGGAGCGGGGGCGCCATGCACTGTTGTGGCCCCGGAACAAGCCGTACATTCACCCCAAGTGCAGTCCTTAAAAGTTGCACTCTATGCTTGCCATAGCCACTTAGACGTCTTTCCTCTTCTGGACTTATGTAGAAACAGTGATGAGCGGTTCGATCTTTTTCAAAGACTCTTTTCCATATGAATCGATTCAGTGGAGATCAACAGAACTACCGTTAAGCATTCGCGTGTCCTACGTAACGTCATCATCGTCTCCCGTTTCCTTGGCAGTCTTCGGGTAAATGTGTAAAGCGCATGCTCAAGAACCACCTACCTCATGAGTCCCAACTTATTTGATTCATGAACGAATCACTGCCCGGGAATCAGCCAACAAATCATTAGGAGCTGCACAGTTGTCATTCACTTGCGATTCTCAAATGTAACGACTTATTTTAATTATGCATTTTAAACGTATTACAATGCTTTGTGTACGTATACAGGTCAAAGACATATGAATTATGTTAAATAATAATAAATTATACATTTATATATAATCATTTAGAGGCAATTAAATATAAGTCAACAAGCAATAATAATTTAGATACACACCTATATTGCTAGATATCCACAAATGGAGAAGATGGGTCACGTATCTTAAAATACATTTTTATTCCTAAGCTTTCAAACCCTACCAAGAGTCATCATCAGTGGAAAATGATTAGATATTCAGGAATCAAAGTCAATATATAGCAAATGGGGGCGGGGAGGGGTGTTGGTCATAAAGTCTTTTTTATTATTTAGGTGTCCTTTTTTTAGCCTGCATATACTGGCTTCATGTCCAAATGCCTGTTGATGCCGTTTCCATTTCAGCGCCAAGCTTTAGCCAGCTCTGTGACACTTTTAGCATTAGCCCTGAATTTTACTTGCATCGTGTCCCAGTTAAACGTGTGTCTGATTGAACTGGTATGTGCGTACATTATGTTTGTCCCACGTATACAGCTGTACTGTATACTGCGTTTCGTGTATTTACTGCCGATTTCCTGCTTTTCGGCATTAAAAAGAGCTGTCCTTAGTGTGTGTGTATATGTACTCTGCATTTATTTGACAGTAAACTATTTCAACCATTATATATATATATATATATATATATATATATATATATATATATATATATATATATATATATATATACTGTATATATATAGTAGCCGCCTAATAATAGCCTACAAAGAATACACTACGCTTTAAATGAATCAAAAGAATCAATTTACTTAAACACGTGGTTCGAAAGAATCGATTTAGTAAATGAATGGGAAATGCCCATCACTACAGAACCCAAAACGCCGCTCTTGCTGCTTCTTTTATCGTCTTTCTGGGGAGCCCCGCCCCCTGAGACTTTCAGCTTCTCATTTGCGTGATGATTCCGCCATGCGCTGGATTCCTAACTGATTGGTTTGTTACTATTCGCTACTAGGCGGTCTTTGCATATTCAACAGCTATGACACATTTTACTTTGTACAGTAGTCCAAATTGCCGATATCGACGCAAATTACTTTGTCGTCCTCAATGTCCATAGCGCGGATGGGGTGGGGGGTTTGTAAATATCTGGAGCTCCCGCCGCTTCAGTTTCATAAACGGGGCTCTTTGGTGCCCATTGCGCGTAACGGGTTGATTGGCGGTAAATACTGGAGCGCGCACCTCGGTGTCCACAGCGCCCTTTCAGTCCTTTTACAATTACAATTCGGGTTGGGAGGAGTTACACTCGGTATCCGGAGCATGTGTCGCTCAATGTCCATAGCACGGCCGTGGGGTGGGGTTTAATTTTCATAAAGGGTGTCCCTCCGGTGACGCGGCTCTGCAACAAATAGCCGTACCTTGGATTATTCAAAAAGGCAAGTCCTGCAAAAAAATCCTGTTTTACAAAAAAAGGTGTGACTCGTAGATACATCGCTGCTTTGTATGTACATCTTTGCTTTTTTGTATCTTTATTCCATACATTATTGTATTTTTTGGGCTGTTTTTTAGTGCTATTAGGCAGGTTTGACCTGTCTCTGGTCTTATTCAAACACAAACTCGTTAAGTAGGTGGGCTGTCATCGTAAGTGGAAAGATCCCCAATGAGGTGAGATTCCACTGATAGCTGCTAAATTTGACGGCGCCCCTTCACTCCGTCTCATTTCGTCCAAGCCCCTTTATTTTACAGATTGTGATTATAATTCACCATGAAAGCTTCCAGCAGAACAAGAAAGCAACAAATTCAGCAGTTCTGTTCCCGGTTTGGGGTCTTCAGCTCGTCGCCAGTTTCTGATGGCCGTTTGCTATTGGTCACTGGGACGTTTATCTTCACAGGGACACTCCATGCCTACACAGACTTATATTAATATAACAGGTTATTGTGATCAGCACAAATAAATCAGGACGTTGTAATTTTATGTGACGCCGATGACGAGGAGATCCCTCATAAAATATTTTACAGAGCACTTGAGATTTGCGCCTGTGGAATCAAACCGTCTAGCTTTTAAATCAGTCCTTATTTCATATAGCCTAATTCGTAGTACATTTTACCACTAGAAACTCAAAATATCGACAATTGTAATTTGGCAGTCAATGAACTGTTTTAATGTGGCATCATTCATATTTAACATGATCACAAGTTATACTCACAAGCAGTTATGAACATTACAAAATGCTTTCACCTCATTCAGCTTTTATTTTATTTGGCCACTGCGAATATTGCATAGGTAATAAAACTGTCTTGGTGGTAGTCCACCCCTTTGTGTGGCAGCTGTCATTGTCAGAATTACAGCCTGTCCCTTGAACTGCCTGCCTCGTCATACAGTTGAGGTCACTGACAATGGCGAGGGCTGCTACCACGCTGGTCCAAGCCACCATCTTGCGACTCCCACTCCTGCCATTGTCTGTGTGACAATTGCTTGTTCTCTCCTTGTCCATGTGTTTTGCATGTTTTTTCCTGGTTCTCCAGTTTTTCTCCCACATTCAGGAGATGTGTCTGTCTATTTTTTCTGTCCATTTCAGACTGACCCTGTGTGGGTGGGCCCTGCATTGGACCCCTCCCTGCAACCCTGAAGTTAACTATGCAGGTTTGAGGCCCTTCAGTTACTTTTCATCATCGACATATCACTTGTCCAAGCAAATATGAATATAGAAATCAACCATTAATCCTTACTTTATATAGCACCTTTCACATTCTGCGGTGTCACATAACATAACAAGGTCAGTGGGAACATTGCCGAAATCAAACTGCATTCAGCCTTTTCATGTGGCACCGATTATTGACACTGGTATCACAACTGGCACCACAGCAGTTGATCTTATGTACTGTAGCAGCCTTTTGAATTAATGTTATTACTACAAATATTGCAAAATTTCAACATTTATTCTATATAGTACCTTTCAAACTTAACATTATGACAAGTCACATTAACAAGCTGTTATGAATATAAATTCAGCCATCGAGCAATCTTACTGTCGCATTCTGTCGGAGCGCCTTGCATAGTAAACGTCACTGGCAGCTGTGCACGTCACAAGTCACCAGGCCGGCTGTCCATGTGGTGCCTCATACGTGGCTTTTATTTCAGGATCCCTTCAGTATAAGAAGAGGTGGGCTGAGTGACCAGATGTGTTGACCAACGGGGATAAGGTGCAGAATAGACAAATGAGCTGGGATAACAAGAAGGTCTGTCTTTGCGAGGTTGAGCTGTAGATGGTGTTCCTTTATCCAGTTTGCAATATCATTATAGCTGAAACAGTGTGAACCTTGGGAGAGAATGACTGGTATAGGTGTGTATCACCAGCATAACACTGATAGAAGAAACCAGACTGGATGACAGAGCCTAGTGAAGAGGTGTATAGAGAGAAGAGGAGAGGGCCAAGCACCGATCCATGGGGTACCCTAGTGCTTGCCTGGTTCACCCTTGACATCTCTGTACACCAGGACACATGGAAGGATCTGCCTAAGAGGTAGGACTCAAACCACCTGAGGTCAGTCCCAATGATGTCAAATTCAGAGATAAAGGTTAGTAGAGTTGTCTGCGTGGAGTGGCCCTTCTTGAATCCTGACCGATTAGGATAAAGCAATCTATTCTGTAGAAGAAAGGGAGTGACCTGCTTGAAGACAGTACATTCTATTGTTTTGGTTAGAAAAAATAGGAGAGACACTGGTCAGTAATTACTTACTTGAGAAGGGTTGAACATGGGATTCATGAGGAATTGAGTTATTAGGGTCCATTTGAACATTTTGGGAAAAGTGCTTGTGCTGAGTGAGGTGTTGATGACACATTTAATTGCAGCAATGGGTGAGGAAGAGATAGCCTGGAGGAGATGTGAGGTGACGGGGTCAAGTGGACAGGTAGTGCGATGACTAGAAAGAAGGTTAGAAATGGTGATGGAAAGAGGAGAGAAAGAGGACAATGTTGTAGTGTGTTCTATAGGGAGCAGACTGGCTGGAGGGGTTAATGAGAACTAACTGTGGATGACAGCCACATTTTCCTGAAAAGAGACCGCAAGGTCATCAACAATCAAAGCAGTTGAGGGTAGAGATGGTGGAGGGTTGAGACAGAGATGAAAACAGAGAAGAAGCCACAAGTATCAGAATTGTTGATAATCATTTTTGAAAGCAGCTTTTGTTAGCTTTTGTAGAAGCAGAAGAGATGGAAGTTTGATTGGAGAGATTGATACTTATCCAGGTCAGCCTGGGCCTTTGAATTCCTTGATTGCCTCTCAATTGTCTCAGGTTCTGTCCATAGACTGCATAGAGCTAAGAAAGCCATTGGAATGAGGGTCATACTTGAGTTGCCCCAGAGCAGAAAGGACAGCATCAAGGCAAGAGGACAGAGTTGAGCATAGAGTCTCAATGGCAACATTAGTGTCAAGAGAGGAGAAGTAGTTTAGGAGGAGGAAGAGCAGAGAAGACTAGGGAAGAGAAACAGAAGGTAGAGAGGAAGTGGAGGTGACAGCAGAAGGACACAGAGGGAGGAATAACAGTAGAAAAAGGGAAGGTACAGAGAGTAGTGAATGAAAAAATGGTCAGAGGTATGAAGTGGACTGACTGTAGCATTGGTGGGTATGCAGTTCATTGAGGGGACAAGATCCAGATGTTTACCAGCTTAGTGAGTTGGTGGGGTGTAGAGCTGTGTCAGGTTGAAAGAAGAAAGAAGAGAAAGCAAGTCTGTATGTTTAAATCCCCGAGGATTTGAAGTGGACTGCCATCATCTGAAAATGAGGAGAGCAGCATGTCCATATGATTGAGAACGTTCTTTAGTGAACCTGGAGGATGGTAAAGAATACCAATGTTAATATTAATAGGGTAGGAGACAGTGATTGAGTGGTACTCAGAAGAAGTGCAGATGCATGCTTTACCAAGCAGTGTGAATCTCTAGTTCTTGGAGACCAGTGGACCAAATGGTTTGAGAATCCCAAGCAAAGGGCTGACGGTGTGGCTCTACTTCATGGGAAGATCAACATCTCAGTTGGTGCCACAACCTGGAGTCCACTTTGGGTAGCAAATGTTGGAATGAAGTCCGTTTTCTTCACAACAGACTGACAGTTCTCAATGAGAAGGAGTCGCTGCATCACACCCTCTGCTGTCAATGGGATGAGAGAGACGTCTGGTGTTAATCACTGGAATATAAAGAAAATGAGTATACCTGGTTGGAGAAGAATGTCCCCAGCCTTGATCAATGGACGCGCATAGGCAGACCCGCAGTCTTCACACAAGTTAGTCTGCTCATGTGGAGTGCTAACACTCCATGACAGCGCTGAAGAACTTTGAAGTATAGAGCAGCTGAATGCGCACAACTGTGAGTATCAAAACAATTAGCAAGACAAAGCAATAGGGAAGCACTTGAGAAAAAGACCAAAACAGAAACTGGTCAGCAAAGAGACAAAGAAATCAAATTGATTGACAGAGTAAGCACACAAATATGAACTGGATGTAGTCTAGAAATAGTAAATACCTTAGCTCAACACAAAACACTTCACTCTACACAAGTTAATAATCAAAATGAACCAAGCTGAAAACACTTCTCGCTCTCAGACTAGACAACTGTAACCTGGACGTTACTTGCCTCATAAGTTACTCGTAAGAAATATTTGGAGCATTAAGATAATGATTAAAATAGATGAGGCATAAAGGTTTTGAAGCATCTTACTCCTGAAGGTAGACCACTCACTATGACAGCATGGGGACCACCTGCAGCACCCCAACAGAGAAAAGCAAACTGCTTTGAACCTCCAAGATGGAGAGGTTACAGTATATTGTGATAGAACCAAAGATATGCAGAAATGGAAGATGTTCAGCTCCACTACCAAGAATCGTATACCAGGAAGGGTGAGTACAGACACAAACGGCCGAATGCAAAGCAATGATGGCATCAACAGGGTCAGATCAGCGGTGATGTAATAATTTGCTGATCCTTATTACATTTTTCTGGGCTGAATACTTTTTTGTCAGATGTCTGTACAACTTTCTCTGAGGTTTTGAAAGTCTTATGGAATTATTACTTGCATGTTATGTTTTGTTTTGAAGGTTTTTTGCTTAATTTAATGTTACGTTTCAAATTTCTCTAAGATGCTGTTTTGATGTCTGTGGTCACTGGCACTTCGAGGCTCCATTGCCATGGTGAGATGGCTCCTTGTTAGGGGTGTTTTCTCCAAAGTCGCTCATCATGACGTCATTAATGCAATGCTTTACATAAGCCGGCGCCATGTTATTACTGATGTCCAAGAGTGTGGATTTCACTTTCAATGCTACTTTCTTAAGATCTATAGTGTAATGAACTTCTCACAGCGACTTTCACATTGCCTTTTGATTAACGTTTTGCTTTTGATGAAGGATTAGTTTTGTACATCTGGTTTTTGACTCTTGCCTACCTTTTGACTTTGCTTTTCCATTTCTCGATCCTTTAATCATTTTGGTTTTTTTTTGGTCTGACACTCTCTGTCTGAACAAGTGTCAGCTTGATTAAAAAAAGGAGCTTTGGGAAAACCGTCACAGCGCTTCAATAGTCACCACAGAATTGTTCAAAGTGTAGAAAAGAACACTGATAATCAGCAGTGGAATCGCAAGCAAAAGAAGAAAGAAAGAGGTTGTGGTGACTTATGGGAAAGAGATCACAGACCTGCACTATTACAGGGAAATTGTGTCAGTAGCCTGAAAATATTCTACAGCCTATACAGCTTGTGTTCAGTCATCATAAAGGACATTTTGTGAGACATGAGTTAGATTGAGAAGGGCATGGAAGGAATGGCTGCAGCCTCAGGCCACCAGCTCTTTTCTTTCTAGGAGTCATTGATTCCTATCTTGAGAGATCTTTGGGGGTAAATCTGCTGGACCTCAAAGGATAGATTGGGGACTGTCTTGGTCTCCTGGAGAACAGCCTTGTGACCACCATAATTAGGTAACCTCATTATCAGTTTTCTTTAAGAAAACATAACATTAAGAACCCACTCAGGCTGAGGAATAGTCACAGTTTGCACCCATTATGTTTAGATATTGTTCACTTCATTTTCTTTTCTTTTATGCAAACATTATTTCTTTGATTTTTTGTCCTTGAAATCTGTTATTTTGGTGATCCAGTGATCTTATTACCATGGCAGCTCACTGTCTTCATCAATGAACCAAACTTATTTATGATCTTCTGCTCTTCTATGAGCTTGCAATGGGGCACCAAGCTCTTCGTCAAAGGTGAGTTGTATGAAATGTCTCATTGTGATATGCTGGTCTAACACTGTATTGTCACTGAAGGTGGCCATATTAGCCTTGCCTATAACTCCTTCCAAGGAGGCCGCAGTGCAGAGAGCTTTCTTTGCTGGGTCTAAAACCTCAGAATGGGATCTTCTGCCTGACATCACTAAAATTCTGAGAAAAGGTGAGGAGACTATTAATCCTGGCCTTTGAGGGTCAAAATAATGCAAAAAGAGGGAAAATGTGCCTTCTCACCAGAGTCAGCAAGAGTCATAAGTTCTAGCTGCACTTCTAAAACTTTAAGTTACTTTTATGAATGTGGATGGTATAATGTAAATACTGTACATGGACGTTTTATTGAGTTTCTCAATATTACTCAGGTAACCAAGGGATTTGTCTGATTTTGTGCTAATTGTAGGTGATTTCGCTTCTGTACGTTCTGCCCACAGGACAGAAGAACACCAGAAGATGAAACGTAGTCAAAACCAGAAACAAGTTGAAGCCGTGAAGATGAAACATTTTGCACCAAAGCCTAATTACTAATCAGTAATCAACATCAGAGTGAGAACCAAAAGTTCAGAAACCAGAAATTCAAGCAAGGAAGTCACACTATGTTCATTTGAGTTTGTGTCCAAATCACAGATGTGAATCAATCGTCATGCTGGCATTTAAGGAGTCGTGCTGATGACGTTAGACATGGCACTGTCTGAAATCCTTGGCATTCCTTGGCAACTGGGACTAGTACACCAATAATGGGCGGTGCCCATGTGCAAAACAAAATAAAGCTGTGGCACCGTGAAATAAATAATCACTATGATCAGAAACTTTAAACTGTGAAGGTAACTGTGCAGAAATGTGCCCAATATTAAGAAACCCATATTCTCACGTATACTTTTATTTAGAAAATGTATTTCTATGAGAAGTAATTCCTCAAAGAGAACATCTTATAACAGTGTACCATAGAATTCTTACTTGCATGTTCATTTAACTTTCTTTCTTTCTTGCTCTGCTGTTACTTTAAAATAAATTCTTCAAAAAGAACACAGAGACACATTTGGGTTCTTAAGGGAAAATCTGATAAAGGTTGGAAAATATCTCTTCACAAAGAGAACCATAGACATATACAGTAGAATAAATGACTACTTGGCATGGTAGAGAGTAGGACCACAGGAACCCTCAACTAGCATCTGATGTTATTTTGAAGAAATCATTTGGACTTGTAGCAGTGGTGAGGTTTGGCCTGTTCTCATCTCAATTGTTCCATACATTTTTATTGTTTTCAAGTTGTTTCATCGAAAGATCATTCTTTATAAGATTTGGTTTACTTAGTTATGTTGTTAAAGATGTAAAGTTTCAGATTGTTAGAGCATTGTGTTGCATTCATATTGAAATTTGTCTGAGTTCTGCCCCATTGAAACATAAGAAACATAAGAAATTTGACAAATGAAAGGAAACCAGTGGACCAAAGCTGTTCCAATATCTCATCCAGATTCATCTTGAAGGTTGTCAAGGTTTATGCTTCAATTACATGTTTCGGTAGTTTGTTCCAGAGTCCCAGAACTCTTTGCACAAAGAAGTACTTCGTGGCTTCAGTTTTAAATGCACTTCCCCTTATTTTCCACGGATGTCCTCGAGTGCGTGAGTAACCCTTAAGCTGATGCTGGGTCTACTTTATCAATTCATTTGAGGATTCTGAATACCTGGATTAGATCCCCATGCAGTCTCCTCTGCTCGAGACTAAACGGGTGTAATTCTCTGTGTCTGTCACAGTAGGACATGTTCTTAAGTCCTGGGATGCACTTGGTTGCTATGTCTTTTTTGTACTGGGGTGACCAGAACTGCACACAGGACCCCAGATGTGGTCTTATTATATAGTTTGAGCATAACAACACTTGACTTGGCTCATCTAACTCTTTCTGAGCGTTTTTGTTACCTTCTTAGTGTCTGCCATTGCTCCAGTTTTAGCATCATCTGCAAATTTCACAAGTTTACTGACAGAATCAATGTCATTAATATAAATCATAAAAAATAACGGTCCATGGACAGACTCCTGAGAGACACCACCAATGACCTCGCTCCATGTGGAGCATTCTCCTCTTATCTGTACTCTTTAATGTGGGACTATATCAAAGGCTTTTTGAAAGTCTAAGTAAATTACAGTATGTCGTATTCAAAGGGTCTTTTGGCTTTCTGTAGTCTGTGTACATTCACTAAATGAACTAAGGCTGCTATATGCAGGGCCATGATGGTCTGGGGACCGAGTGGGGTGCTCAGTTTCCTGTTTACATCCATTCATCCTAGGATGCAGGTGACAGCGTGTTTCGTCTTCCCTTTGATGAAGAGGAAATCTTACTTTTAGACACTTTGTGGCCTGTAAGGGGCATCTAAGCTCTCTAAACTCCCTACACAACCACAGTGGCACCAGTAAATAACTTTAAATGAATGTTCTTTTCTTCCAGATTAAACACTATCACAATTCCTCCTTTATCCTCCACCCCTCCCAGGCAAGCGCTGCCTTCCCTCTGTCCATTCTCTTACTAGCCTAGGTGAGGCAGAGCAGTTCTGTTTCAACCCACACCTTGGAGTACTTGTGATGCAGCAACATCACCAACAGGAAACACTTCAGGGTGGGGTGGAAATTCCCTAAGACGGGGAAGCCTTCACCAGGGTAGCTACTCCTGGTGGCACCAAGGCACCCAAACAAGCCTACAGCTGCCATACTGCCCTGTGGAGGAGAATCAGGAGTCGCACCAGAGGAATGCTGCCACCCAGCTTACTGGGAGAACACATGGCACCAGAAGAAAGCCTCTTGGCTAGGGTACCAATCCATCCCTTAAACTATCCACTATAAAGTCATCCCAGGCGGGTAAGATAATATTATCCACTCTGGTTGGTATGCCAGACCATCCATGTTCTTTATAGCATATATATTCTTCTGTTTATATGCACTTATTTGTTGCGTCTTCTTGGCAGGTATTTTATCATCAATATCGGGTCGTTCTTAGCCATTTTCAAGTTCCTTTTCTCCTTGGTCTGTTGTATAGTTAGGTTTCAGCTGTATAAATCCTCCTCAGTAAATCAGTCAGATGCTTAGTACATAAGTGACAGCATTGAAAGATGAATTCTTTATCATTTTTGTAGGCACATCTTGAATAATAATCACAGTGTTCACACTATTTTGTTTTGTTTTGTTGGATTCTGTGCTCTCATGTCCTTTTTCTAAGTCCCACAGATCTGGCCAGTTGCCCCTCCTTGCCAGTGTCCACCTCCACACCCTCCGAGGCTGGCACTTTCTGTAGGCGCAGGTCGGCTGTATGCTCTCTAATGAACTCCTCTGATTCTGATGGCTGTCTTTTTGTGTTCTGCTTATGCAAGGTTTGCCTCAGTCACAGCCATGCTTTCCTTTTCCTGGCTGATCGATGGTTTCACCTGCCGCCACAATAAAACCTTCACTGCTTTGTAAAGCCACCTCAGCCGCAGTGTGACAACGTGCAGGGGCAGCTTAACCAACGCTTGGCCTCACTCACCAGTTTTCGGGTATTTTTATTATTTTTCTCTCCTCAGTTAATTGCCCATTTTTCCCTCTTTATAACAAATTTTCAACTATTTTGTGTCATGCAATATATTTTTTGGCTATTAAACTTTGTTTTTGCTTTATCTGCCCGTTTT
The DNA here is from genome assembly GCF_900747795.2 of Erpetoichthys calabaricus. NCBI lineage: Eukaryota > Metazoa > Chordata > Cladistia > Polypteriformes > Polypteridae > Erpetoichthys > Erpetoichthys calabaricus. The sequence continues at coordinate 241,856,721 of NC_041397.2, forward strand.
CTAAAGGCTTCAACTCACTTTGTTTTATGAGTCTCCTTAGCCCCACCAAGTGGGTGGTGAACCCCATCCTGCCAGCCCCTCAGGTGCAGACTGACCAGACTTGTGTGCTGCTGCGGTGCCATCTCACATGTGCGCCATTTGGCATTTGAACCCCACACCTTACTAGCGGTCTGTTTTGGGCTCAGCACATTTCATTGTTCATTAATTACTAGATTGTTATTTTGCCATATTTTATTTTTAGATTTTGTTATTTTACTATAGTTGCAGCATTTTTCTTTGCCGTTTTTATGGTGCCTTGTGGTCACATGATTAACATCATGTCAAGATTACAGATGGTATTCAAAATGGCCGCATGCAGAAAATTTTTGGAAAAGCTTCAAAACTAAAGAAATGTGCTGAGAAGATTTTGTGTTGATTCTGATTATAACTTTGGCTGGGAAGCGTTTGCTTTTGTGATTGAGACTTTGGATTTGTCTTTGTGTGTTGGATACTTTAGTCTTACTGTGTCTCATGCAGATTCTTTTGGGTAACCCCTGAAGCTTGAATTCTCCTCTCCTGGTCCACTTGCTCTTTAGTTGTCTGTCCTCTTGGATGTGTTCTTGTTCTGCTCAGTCACATGAGTGTGGAGATGGAATGTTCTCTCCATGTTTGTAGTGTTCCAGTGTTCCTTTTCATCTCCCAAAAGAAATGTGTGAATTCTACACTGGAGTCTCCAAATGCGGAAATGTATGTGAGTGGGCCCAGTGGTTTGCCGATGCTCCTGCCTAGACCCTGATGTTACCAAACCACTAATAGGATTAACCAAACATGGAAAATGTAACAAGCAAGGCAGGTTCAAAAACCAGGTATGGTGTGATGGACAGGTAGGGGGTTCTGATTAGAAAGGCAAAACAACTGTTCAACCGATGCAGTACAGAATGTGTAACTAGGACTTGCATAGTGACCCTTCTACCCAGAATGAGAGGAAAGAGCAGGGCCGTCTTAACGCATGGGCACGCTGGGCAGCTCCCCGGGGGCCCACGAGCATAGGGGCCCCATGCTAATCTATGTATGTTGTGACTTGCTGAGTGGTTGTGTAGGTAGGGGCCACAGTGCACTGCTTTGCCAGGGGGCCTATAATGCTATTAAGACAGCCCTGGGAAGGAGACCAAAATGTACAAATATGACACAATTATGTAATAACTAAACACAAGGCTTAGGCTAAATTCAACAATAAATAACTCAGCTTTATGTCATTTTGGAGAAACTAGAAATGAAGACCAAGTTGAGCTGAAAGGCCATCCATCCATTTTCCAACCCGCTGAATCCGAACACAGGGTCACGGGGGTCTGCTGGAGCCAATCCCAGCCAACACAGGGCACAAGGCAGGAGCTGAAAGGCCCGTTCTTTTCAAATTCGTCATACTGTTTTGAAAAACCATAAAATCTACATCCTCTCTGGGCTGCTTTAACAGGCAAGAACAGCCCATTGGACCCCAGAAGCCTTGTTTTCTTCAGCTGGTTTATCGATGCACAGATGCCATAAGTTAGTGCGTGGTGGAAGCAAGGTGAAGCAGGGCAGACGTCTTGGTAAAGGTGACGTTTTCTGCTTGTCGTCTACCTGCAGACTTGCAGCTCCTGGGATTTCATTCTCTAATTTTATAGTTTGTCATAGTTGTTTGTCTTAGAATTAGACAATCAACTGTGTACTTTCTAAAGAACAGTCAATACCAACTTACTATACATTTTTTATATATTGTTTTGTTAACATCTACCTTCTCAATATTCAGTATTATGTATTTACGTGATTCATTTAAAGCAAATTATTCTAATAAACAAATGAAATCAATACACTGTGTTATTGTACTTACTGTTCATGGTGTACATCTTGGATTGACACCATAATCTGAAGTTGGACAAACTTGAACTCGAGAGACCAGGCCCGGTTTATGAGTAGTAATTCTGAGTTTGGGACGTGTTTTTTCTTTGTGTTTTTTGATTTTAAGGTTGAAAATTGTGAGTTATGAGAATGCAACATTTTTATTGGTTTATATTGTTTACTTACTCTTTTACGCAACCCCTAAAGGGACTTTTTTTTTTTTTTGGACATAAGAAAATTTCATATTATTGCAAACACACGAGAAAGTCTTCTGTGTAGAAAATACCATGTGTGCATGGGAAAGACAGAACAAAAATACATTTGATTTATGGCCACATCCTGTCAATCCCAGAAGGCAGGAGTTGTGATACAGACACCTACTACATGAACGATTGAGACAGTTGGTTTTAAAGATCTTTTGAGGTCAAGTAATGTTCCAGAGGAAGACGTTGAATGTCTTGATGCCTTTATGGGAAAGATCCCACTTAAAATACAGGTCTATAAGTTCCATGTCCATGTCAACTTTTTGATAGGCTACACAATAAAACAGTTACAGCTACAGAAGCAGAACCTGGAGCCCCTACGGGGACATGTGTGTCCCGAAAACACTTATTGCGTGCATACACTAAAAACATTCAACTTCACGTGAAAAATGATCTTGCATGTATGTGATAGCTTCATGTGCACACAAGAAATATGATTTTTTTTTTTTTTTTGCTCATGTACTTTCAGGGGCTCCGTATTTTGTTGTTTGTATGATTATTTCACATTGTCACCGTCAAATAGTATAGTTATGAATGATAATAATCTTCCCTGTATTATTTATTATTGTTGTTATTCTTACTATTACTGTATGTTTGTCAGACAGCTGCTTTCATTTGTGATGGATGGCAGGCAGGGACTGACATCCCTGCCTCAGTGGGCTACCTTTCCATGCCTGGCCCGGGAGGCACAGTTTGCAAATGGACACAGAAAGAAGTAGGAGGTTTCCAGGCTACACCAGGATCTGGGCATTGAATGCCATATGAAGAATGGATACGCTGGCATCCTGGCAGGTTTAGATGAAGAAATATTACCAGGCTGGGAGGCCATCTTAAAGGGATGACAGGGGGAGCTGGATTATTACATTTTGCTCCAAACTGCTAGATGGCAGAATCTATAGAGGCAGGAACACCAATGGACATCTGCAGGGCATGCTGGGAGTTGTAGTGCCACAGAGCAGCCCTGTGGGGATCCCTGGCTGCCACCAGGGAGTGCTATTAGTAGCTGTGCTTCATGGTCTTTGGGATTTCCGACTGACCCCCCTGGCATGGGAAGTACTCCCATCTCCAAGATAAAAGGAGCTGCCCTGCCACATCTGGGTGAGTCACAGATTCGGGTGGAAGGAGGACAAAGACAAGAAGGAGGTGTGGAGGAGAGGAAAGGGAGGGATAATAGAAGAACTGAGTGTAATGAGAGCCATTGTGAAGGTATTGGGGATAATAAATTGTTTATTTGAACCTGTGACTTGTGTGTTTGTTGGTGGTGTCTGAGGTTTGGGAGGCTGCAGCGCCCCCTACTGGTCACACATTCTATAGTTTTTCATTCAGCTGTTACAAAGATAATGTTTTTCTCAGTTTATATGTATGTATTGTGTGCTGTATATAAGTTTATTTTATAGTTGTCGAACTGTTCACCGGTGTTTGGTTTCCCCTCATTAGTATCCCACTACCTTTTAGTTCCCCCTGTTTGAGAGATAAAGTTTCTATCCTCAAATATATCCAACATAATGGTAGTTACTGGTCTCCTATTCTATTATGTTTGATTTTAATTAGATTAATAATGGATGAATGAACGAATGTTACTATTCTGTGTAGCAATATTAATTGCCAAAAGTTTCTTAAAATGTGTCGCTGTGGGCACACAGACAGCTCAGAGGTCTCGCGTTGTTCCTCTCTCTCTCACACGCTTTCCTTCTTTTCCCTTTGCCTTGCCATCCGTCACTCCGAGGACGCCGCTGTCTGGGTCCTAGAGGTGCATGCCGCCCCTACCCGCCCCATCATTCCAACAGCATGTCAGTGACAAATCGGTCAGTGCCACCTCCTGCCTGGCGCAGTCGGCAGGGCGTGAGCTAAAAATGAAAGGCGCACTCAGTGTAATTGGCACATTGCTTTATTCTGGAAACAAACGGAAAAAAAAAATAGGTCATTCCCATCACATTGAAATGAAACCATTTTGTTCACTTACAGTTTGAACTCCTTATATTGAAACTGGACATTGCACGCACTGGGACATGAAAAATAGCCAGAAGAACTTTTTTTTTTTTGTTTTGATTTATACAGTGCAAGAAGATTTCCAAATGATTGGTCATATCAAACTGTCATTACAACACCTAGAACACTGAAAAGAAGCCACGCTTTTTTTATTTATTTATTTTTTAAATAGTTTTGGACTGCAAAACTTTCCTGCCAATTGTTTAAAAACTTTTTGTTTGTTCTTTTTTTTGTTTTTGCCACACAAAAAAAAAAAAAAAATGAGACGGTCCACACAATCAGAAGACTTGGAGCGAGCCGGCATTCAGGCTTAGGCGTTCCCCTGGTCGGCCTTGGGCTCTTCGTTCTGTACCTTATCTGGCTGGGCACTTTCAGTAGGTTTGGATTCCTCTGCAGCATCTGTGGAGAGAGAAAAACAGAAGACGTACATGGCGGTCAGTTACATGACTTCTTTAGCTGGTGGAGATGGCATTTTAGGCAATGCTTGGCACCCAGTGACCTCGCTGTTTGTTTGAATCAGGGATGTGGGGATGGCATTGTTAGAGGTGCCCAGTCCACTACTACAATACATTCAAATTAGGATGACAAAAATAAAGCAATACAAATTGAAATGCTGAAACATTGCCATTGAAATAGACTGAAAATGCAAAAACTGAGGTTATGGATGCTATGGCGACATGCCCTAGTGGTAAAGACTGTCATCATTCGATAAAATGAAAGAACTGTGAACATCACTTGAATTAACTGATGAATACCCGAAGCCGATTGTAAGCTCAACAACATTTCGCAGTGCTGTGGCACAGACTGTAAGATGCTGAACGTCAGAGTGGTCTGAGCCTCCAGAAGTCCGGGTAAAAACAAGAGATGAAATAATGAGCAAAGGAAGAAGAAGAAGAAGTGTGGTCAATAGGCAGATGAGGTCAGGAGTCCAGAGAATCGAACAAAACCGACCATCGAAGCCAAAATATAAATTAGGGGCAAACTTAAATTAATGTGGCCAACGTCCTCATGTTTCTTACTGTTAACTGTACTTGAAAAGGCGATTGATATTTGTGATGGAATTTTAGTCAAACTCAGGACCCTGTGCACTGGCCGCAGTAATCAGATACCAGGACCAAGGAAGTTGACGTCAGCACATCACAATGGCCACAGCAGAAGTAAATAAGGCCACACAAAATGGCTTTGATCGCAGACAAAACACAAACCCACAATGGTAATGTGGTGACACAGTAATACAAATAATAAAAGCACCAAAACAAATTTACAAGTAAGTCTTAAGAGTACAAAACCCGAACTCAATTAAAAATAAACTCTGATTCAAGACACAGGGAAGCTAATCGTCGTTTTTCTTTTTTCCAAACTCCTAGTTACCAAGTAACACATTCCCTTTCTGAAAGTGTCTGATTAGTTATTTTGTTTAATTATTTTAGGTTTTTATGCAGATAAACAAAACCGTGATTCTCTTTTTTAAATACAAAATTGGCGCCTGTGACTTCACATAGAGGAATGTGTTAAAAACAAATGAGCCCTAACCAAAATGTGCTGCTAAATTATTACCAGTTACCAACAATGATGTCTGGGAAACATACACAAATCAGTAAAACGAATAAAAAATGTAAATTTTGAATGAGGAAAATGAAATGCAGTTAACCAAAAATGACAGATAAACAACTTCAGATTCAACAATATCTCTGTGCTGCTGCACAGTGGCACCACTTTGACCAAATATCTTCAAATCTTTTCTTCCACTTACACTACACACTCACATCCACCATCGAGCGCCACACCCGTCTCCCATGGCACACCATTGGCCTCCTTCAGACTGCACACCAAATGAGCCAAATACATCATCATATTTAGAAGACAGCTAGTCTGCTAGCCTTCCAGTCACGGTCTGCTAGTCGATTCAGTTCATTTTCATACAGCACACTTCTCATTGACAAGCTCACAGTGCTGGATACATTTTAAGTAAACTTCATCAGGCCGTGTGTTGAGTTGGCCAAGGCACTGGACTTTATAAAACGAACTGTTTTAGTTAAATCCCTGCCTCTGACTGGCTGTGTGGCTGTAGCTACAAGTGAAAAATACTAGCCTGGCTGCCTTTGATACACCAAAGCCTGGGTTACACACTTATAAAGTTATATTTGTACTAAATACATAAAGAGTTGGTAACTGAGGCAAAAAAACGAAGAATCAGATGGAGCATTGGTCAGTAGTCCATGTTTAGAAATGAACAGCAGACAGTTAAGGAGAATAGCGTTTGGCTATTAAGGTGCACTGCTGGGTAGCAGAAAACATTCCATGTATAGCAACGGTTGGCAGAAAGTCTGTTCTTATTTCATTTGCTTCTTTTAGGAATTTGGTATAAATTCACCATCACAGCCTAACTCATAGACAGGCTTACAAAATGCCTCTAACTGACCATGAAGATGGAAAGTTGTTGAAGATCCCACTGAATTAATGTAATGTATTGTTCTGTGGGCTTCCCTCAACTGTGTGCCCTGTGTATGGGAGTGAAAGCTGCATTGAAAGCAAGTTTTAAACATATCCCTATATATATAAAATCCAACGTCTGTCTGTCTGTCCACTTTTCACAAGAGAACTACTTAACGGATTTAGATCAGACTTTTTTCTAGAATTTGCTTGAACATTCTGGTTGATTTTGCGACCTCTCTCATTGCGCTAAGTATCATAGTTTGCTTGCTGTACTGATTTATTTTATGCAAATCTGAGAGAGACGCAGCGGGCTGAGGGAAGGGAGGACGGGGCCCTCCTCACTCATACTCCAGCCTCAGGGCGTATCTTACCTCTGCTTAGCTAGCAAACAAGAGAACTACTTAACAGATTTAAATCGGGTTTAATTCTATCATTTGCTTCAACATTCTGGCTGATATTCATCTTGCTACGAATCATAGTTTGTTTGCAGCAGTGATATATTCACGCTAATCTGAGACAGAGGCTGTGGGCCGGGGGGGGGGGGGGGGGGGGGGGGGGAGCATGACGTCAGGAGTGGGGAGCCGTCAGGGCCCTCCTCACTGTCCTGTTTCACTTCTATGCAGGCGGAGCCACTGGGGACGGCTAGTGTATATATATATACAGTAATATATATATATTCTTTCTTTAGTACCATGCTTTCTTGTCTTAATAACTTTGCCATGGTTACTACAGAAGAATATATTGGTTAAAGTATTGGTGGAATTCTCAAAGAACAGGCCTCCTGCTGGATACAGTGTCAATTGTATTTTATTATAATCTTGATAAAGTCATGACCCCTATATAAAATAATAATAATAACACAAGATGACATTTCATGTTAGTATAAACATCTAGTCAGTCTCTCACACCACCAGACGTCCTCCTCTACTTGCTAGTTTTTTTCGCTCAATTGCCTCGGTTTTCAACCAAAGCAGGGCAGATGTTGCCCAACTGGCTATCTAGCCTCTGGTTGGGCAGCGTACAATGCAGAGTGAAAGGTGCCCAGCACTGTACTCCTGTTGACTGAAAAGTTACCACTTGATCATAAGATTTTGTACAGGGTATTATTTCCCAGAGGGAGAGAGAGAGAAAAGAAGAGTATGTGTAGCAAATTTTATTACCAAGCACAAACTAGTGGTAGTGGCAGTACATGTGCAGAGTATAACAAAATGACATAACATGTCAGATCACTGTCCCCACAAATGTATCCCATAGACACCAGGAGAGTTTCATTCACTAAGGAGACCAAAGTGCAGGGCTGCCCATAAAGACATGGCTTTATTTTAAAGCGAGTGTTTTACTGGGTAAGTTACCAGACTCCCACTAACCCAGTAACATAATGCACCCTGTGCCAGACTATCGTGTATTTATGAAGTTTACTTACACAGAAGTTCTCTTACTCTGTGTTACAAATTCAATGCTAAGGTGTCCACATGGAGTTTTAATTTCTTATTAGCACTTGTGTCCTGCGGTTGCGTCACTGCTTCAAGTTAGTATATGTCCTGGTCAGGCTGTCACTTGGAACACCAGGCACGCAAAGTGCACTGACAACCAAATGTGAGCAAGTGTGAGCAGTGCCATCCAGCCTGGGCTGTGTTAAGAGCCATTAGCTTAGGTTAAACTCTTCATAACCTTGTAACTGGTATTACAAGAGGTAAATTCATTTTATTTTTTACTAGGTGTGTTACCCGACTTTAGCTGTGAAATTTTGTATGAAAATAGTGTCACTGTTTAAGCGGGTATATCAGTGCAACAAGCTAACTAAGTGTGCTCAATATTTGTAGATTTCTTTTTTCTTTTAACTAGGGCTAATATTATTGGCAGGCAGTGTGTTGCAGTGGTTAAAACTTTGGAGCTGGGACATCAAAACCTGAGGTTGTGGGTTCAAATCCCACTACTGACAACTGTCTCACCAAGAGCAAGTCACTTCACCTGCCTGTGCTCCAATTGGAAAAAAGAAAATAAATGTGACCAGTTGTTGTAAGTTTCCTTGGATAAAGGTGTCAGTCAAGTAATAATAATAAAATTATCAGGCCACTGGAGCAGCTTACTGTTGAACATGCTTCTGCTTTCCCTAGTGACTTGGCTTTTGTTGATTGTAACTGCAAAACACAATTTTACAAAAAGTTGTATTCTTTTGATCGGAACAGGAAATCAGTAAGAATAACGTGAAATATGAATTTATTTATCATGATTAAATGTTTATGATTTTAATTTGTCTACGTTGTTCGTTTAAGTGTTTCTTTTCATGTTTCTCATCAGATGTATGCGGTTTCCCCTTTAAAGTCTGCAGATGAGAATGTACAGTATATGTAAAGTATTTCGGAAGGGGGGTGAGGCATCCCCGTTCAACGTAAGCGGACACGTTTGCAAATATAAACATTTCAGAGGTCGAAGTGGGGGTCCTCTTTCGAAGTCTGTAGACATGAATATATATTTCAATGTTGTATTTTCATGGAGGACCCGTTACGTTTAAACTGCCGCCAGTCTCAGCTTGTCTTGGAATCTGAGGACACCACTTCCGCCTTTACTTCTTTTCTTTGTCCCTTTTTGCATCAAGCGAAGCAACATCTATACTCTAAGTCCAAAGACCTGGCATCCCTTACAGGAGCTTTATGGTGAATCTTGCTCATCATTGAGTTTCACGTCTTCATTGAGCTTCGGCAAACTTTCTTCTTCTATTTCACACCTCACTGTACACAACAAACAAGACCCCATCTCCTTTTCTTGTCCAGGACACTGCCCCTTCTTCAGGTGTCTACCCACCCTATTGGTTAGTGCTGTTGTTTGTGTGGCCGGCTGCGGCTTTCTTTTGCATAATGTCTCAACTCACCACAACACTGGGCAGAACATATACATTAGCATCGCTAAAGCTGTCTTAATATCAAACAATTTAATGACAAATAAATTATTTGTCTGAGCTCATTTTCTTTCTTCTGTAATGTCACCAAATTTCAAACAAATCTATCAAAACACTTTTGAGATTTTGGGTTTTTCAGCTTCTTTATTGTGTGCATGTATGTGGGTGGGGGGGTTACCCCCCTAAATACTGATATATCAAAATGTCCTTTCTTAGCAGATACCTACTGGATTAGACATAAAGTCCTACCAAATTTCAGCTTTTTAACGGAGATGAAAGAAGGAGATCTGCTTTTGGTAGAAGCCCCTTCAGCAACACCCCTATGGTGAAGGCTTGCAAAACCCTGAAAATCTTGCTTTACTCAAAAGCCATTACAGAAGCTATAGAGATGACTCCCTAACTATCTTATGCCTGACTCTGTTAGAGAAAAAAAGAATGAGAAAACATACTCTCTGATGCAAAAAGTCTTGTCATAAAGATGGCACCCAGCTGTTCTAAAAGCGCAAAAGAAGCTGAAAGCATAACTTCATCCCTCTACTGTTAAAAGATGCTTAAAAGATGAGCAGTTAACTTGTGCCTACTGGACAAGATCACACTTCACATGTGAATTCACTGCAGCATCTAACAGGGAGAGAGGATGACATAAATGATTTTGGTAGAGAGCAGCCAGGCAATCGAGGTACCAGGTGGGTCCATGTTTGTTGTTGAACCAGCTGGAAATACCAAAGGAAATGTTCACTAAATGCTGTGTAGCACTTCTCTTCCTGTTTCCTCAATAACCTAGTACATCTGCCACTCCATCTTCTGCCATGGTTGTTCCAGGAAGGTGGTTCTATGGCTAGACAAGTGGGGCAGAACTGGAGACAGGGTTAAAAGATTCAGGGTCTTTGGAGGAATGGAGGATTGATCTACAGAAGAGACATGGACTGCTGTGCTCACATGCCAAAGGAGTTATGAGAAATACAAGGTTTCTGGGGGAAACGTCCTTCCTAGTGGAAACTGCTATACAGTTCTACTTAATTAAGTCTACTTTTGTGCAGCCTTCTTCACGGAGTATAGGCTTAGAGTACTATAACAAGTTTCCAGGTATAATGCTATGAACCATGAACACACATGAACACACAAATTAGGATAAACACACAGTGAGGAAGAACCCTTGGGTACCGCTGGCTTGACTTTGTGTCGAACGAGCGGTTGCTCACTGAGTCCTGAATGAGGCACATTACCTGCATTGTGAGGGAGCGTCAGTTATGGCAATATGGACATGTGGCCTGATTCCCCGAGGATGATCCGGCTCGTAGGATCCTCACTGTTGAGGGCCCTAGCGGCTGGATCAGGCCAAGGAGACACTCATGTAACACATAGTTGCGGCAGATAGATGGTCATCTCTGGAGGGTGGGACTGGACTGCTTGTCTACCTGGGGGATTGCCAGCCAGGATCCCAAGCTGTTTCATTGTGTGGAGGGTGCGACAACACGCTGTACCAGGGCATTTAAGTAAACCCAAGACATTATAATCTATCATTATTGAAATATGGCCAGCTGACAATGGAGAACAGGAAAGCAAAAACTACAATTAAAAGCATATCTGGAGAAAAGAACCTCTGAGGGTTTAAAGATCTACTTTAAATGAGAAGGTCACAGTTTGTCGCCACAGACTCCATTCTGGGCAATCTGATAAGAAAATTGCATCCATGGCTCCCACTATCTTTGTATCACGTCACATACAGTAGGTACACATGGACACTAGATACCAGCTCTTTGTTGGCGCGTTTTACCAAGTTGTGGTGTAATCATGACATCTCTTCTCATTTACTTATACAAAATAAAACAATGTACAAGTCACAAAACTGACCATATAAACCTACGATTGGCGCAGCCGGACATGACAGTTCACTCCAACTTCTGTAGACACCAATGAGCAACTTAACTTCCACATTTAATTCATTAGCTCTTTGATACCTTTTGGACTACCACCTCAGAGGATTACAAAAAATAAGAAATTATTGTCATCGTTCTCCAAAACCTTAACAGCAATAAAGGAACAGTCATGAGTCGAAATGAGTGATAGTCTCCTAAAGTGTTTTTGTTTTTTGTTTTTTTGCTTTCTTGAAAAAGTAGAGTGGTTTTCAAGAATTCATCTGCATGTCAGATCTGAAAGTAGGTAAGTCTGTTTTTGAAACATCTAATGGACAACAGAGAATGGGAAGATGTGATGTCCTAAATTGTAACTCCAATAACTCTCATAGTTTATAAGCATAGCTTTAGCCTTCTAAGAAAATGCTCTGCCCCTCGTCTGAAATCCCTTACTAGATGACTGATGACAGGCCAATATATACAGTAGTTATTAAAGGCAGGCTTAGGGTTAGCTGGTAACAAAAGAGAGATCGATTCTTCTATTGAAATGGAGAGAGTTTATTAGATTAATTTGCTCTTTAAATGGCAAAGTGGAACATCAACATGACTTAAGACTTCAGCGTTTTCAATTAAATCAAATAACAGCTCATATCACGTGGCCTATCATTAGTAATTTAGTATTTTTTTGCCAATAAAATGCAAAAGTGGAAGAAAAAATATAATGGGGGAAACAAATTTTGTTCACATGATGTAACACTGCAGCATCAGCTTATCCAAACTCTAAATCAATCTCCTCCTTATGTGGGTTGCTGTGTGAGCCTTTTGCAGGGCCATTGACAGCCCACCTTTCAAGACCAGCAAGTATGTGAAAAATGTGCTGCTGAGTCAATAATTGCCTGTGACAGGAAAACAAAAATTTCAGAAAAATAATACATAGTTCAAGAAACACTGAGAGGCTTTTGTCCGACTATTGGAAGGAAACAGCAGAACTACATAGACATCTGTTTAGTCAATGAGAGAAAATGCTTACTTAAACTTGCTCCTAACTGAGCATTAAAACACCACAGGGCTGAAGAAAGTACAAAGACAAACAAAGAAAACAGGTCATTAAATAACAAAATGTACTCCAAATATAAGGTAACAGTAAGGTGCAAAAGCACAATCACAACTTTAAAGAGTGCTTAAAAATATCAAGGTCATTGAAATCCAATAACCTCAGAAGGGCTGAAAATATGAGAATGCTTCCAAGGTTGGCTTATATAGTGCCCTCAAAATGAAATCCAAGACCCCTGATGTCACCCAGCCTCCACATGACAATGTCCACTGCAACATGTTGTCCCACCTCAAGATGCCATAATTCTTGGAAAATTAATCAAACAGTATGACCAAAAAAAAAACAAATTCAGCAGCTGAAATTGAGAGAAATGCCACCAAACTGGTGAACGACCTGTCATGACTGACAATGGGGAAGAAATTACTTTTTGAATCAGTAATATAAAATATAAGTAGTTGCTTGGCCCAGTGACTCAGACTAAGGCCCTGTTCACACTACTACCTTTTTTTGTCAAAAACACAGACATTCTGCATTTTCGTCTTTCGTTCACACTACCCTGATGCTTTCAAGTCAAATGAAGACCTTTAGAAATGGTCTCCAGGGCCATATACATCTGAAAAGACAACATCAGTGTAGTGGTGTGGACAGGTGAAAACTCTGAAAAGGCAGACTCTAATGGCACTCTGATTGCTTTGTGCCCCTAACCTGATTAGATCCTGCTTATTACAACTTCTCATTCCCTGACTGGTTATCCTTCACAGTAGAAAACCATTTTCCAACATAACAGAGGAGTTGCTTTCAATGGCATGTGTTGTGTTGTTACCTTCATCCATCTACATTGCATTTTGTACTTTTTAAATGCTGAATACATGCACAAAATGCAAATTTTTTACCAGTTCCTATAGTGTTGTGATAAGTGCCATTGCCATCCCTCCAAGGATTTTTCTGATGATGTGTGCGTACCCATCATAGGCTAATGTCTATATCATACGTGTTATAGTCCAGCCAGAGTTGCTCCCATGGCTTATGTTTAAATTCCCATTTTATGTTTTTTTTGGTTCATTTTTGATTCTTTTATCCAGGTTAACATTGCTACTTTTGGTATTTATTTGCATTCTGTGCTTTTAATTAATTGTGTGTATTGTTTTATCTCTATGTGTCCATGCTTGGTCTACCATGTACTAGGGATGCACCGATACCGAAACGGGTATCTGGTATCGGCCTCGATACCACATTTTCTAAAGTACTCGTACTCGTTAAAAGTCCCCCGATACTGGGGACCGATACCACGGTCTGAGAAATGTCTATGTTTGAGCGGCGTGTAAGGGGTTAATGACAGGCACCGAGTGCCCACCCCCAGGCCCCGGCTGCAGCTCAGAGCAGGGAGAAGGCGAGGCGAGACATGTCAGCCGTGTGGAACTACAGTATTTCAAAGTGAATGAAGACGACAAAACAAAGGCGGACTGCAAATTGTGCTCAGCGAAATTGTCCAGAGGAGGCTCAAAAGGTAGCGCATTTAACACAAGTAATTTAATCAAGCACCTAAAATCCCAACACGACAACGAGTACAAAGAGTTTACCCACGCTTCTAAACCAACACAACCCACGCTGCAGCAAACTCTTGCAAGACGAGAGAAAATGTCCAGAGACAATCCACGTGTTGTGAAAATAACACAGGCAATTATCGAGTACATTGCATTGAGTGACCAGCCACTCTCGGAGGTAGAAAATGTGGGATTCCTGCGTCTCCTCCATGTTCTGGAGCCCAGATATGATGTCCCAAGCCGCCGCTACACAGAGCTGCCTAAACTACACGACTAAAACATATCCACAGCCTACTGCAAGCCTCCTCTGCGTTTAGTTTCACCACGGATATTTGGACAAGCAGTGTTAGCCCCGTGTCGCTAATTAGCCTAACCTCCCAGTGGATAGACGAGAGTTTCTTGTTTTTTTTGTTAAATTATATGACTAAAGCTGTTACCTGTAAATTTAAATCATGTTTTTATTAAGTACTCGGTATCGGCAAGTACTCGGTATCGCCGAGTACTGAAATGCAAGTACTCGTACTCGTACTCGTTTTACAAAAAAGTGGTATCGGTGCATCCCTACCATGTACCTTGTATTTTGTGGGTGGTTCTCCAAAAGTCAGTCAAGCGACCTCCCTCAACCCTGTAAAGGCTGAAGAAATGAGCAGTCCTCTGCGGTTCATTGAATGTGCTTAGTGGTGTCGATGAGTGCTTTTGAGATTATGGTATTTTGTTGTTTCTCTGGATTTGTTGACCTTTTATTCTCCATTTTTGAGGTTGCCTTCTGGATTTGTGTTTTTGAGATTTGTTTGCCGTTGTGGTTTAAGGCAGCTCCTTCTGGACCTGTTGTTCTCATTTACTTTGGCAAACAATATAAAAACACTAGTATGGATGGAGATTGTTTTTGTTTAAAAGGAACATTAATAAATTAAAATGTAGTAGTGTGGATGTAGCCCAAGTGAGGTCATCAATACCTTTTTTGGATTGGCTTGCCTGACAGTGTGATAACCACTAGGAACTCAATTTACCATTATAGAGAGAGACCAGTGCTTGCAGTAGTGAGATGCCAGCTGCGTGAGATCACAATTCTTACTGTGCCTCTCCTGCCAGTGTTAAAGATTTCATTTACCATGCGCCTTTGGTGGAGATCTTACACTTCTAACACATGAATTTTAAGTTCCATCTGCTTGCAAAATCTGAAAGTAGCGCTGGTTCCAGAAAGCATACCTACTATTATTGGTAATGTTCTTCCCATATTGACAATGCGCCCCGTGCACGATGGTGCCAATAAGCTGACTGTACTGAGAGGCTCTAAGACCCTTAAATGTGAGTGAGCACAAAACCAGTCAGACAGATGAAGTTTTCAATATTTACCAGCGAGCTCCAACTATTTCAAACTCACATTAATTGCAGAGTCATAATGATATCAAGAAAAAGAGTGAAAGGAACATCACAAGTGCCCAGCTCAAGAGTCAGACCTGGAGAAATGTGCAATGGCGCACACCTGACTGTGCAAGTTCAACAGGCAGGAGACGCAGGTGTAATCTGAAAACATAGCCGGTTCTGCGTTGGGAGACAAATCCATTAACTGTTACTTTCTGGGCACTTCTGGGAGGCGCTTAACCATTTAGTGCCTAAACCTTTGGCTCTTACCTTTAAAATCTAACAAGCAGGTTGAGAAAACAGACAGGCCTACGTTCAGTGACAAAGTGCCGACCAATCGTAAAGAACGTCTGGCACATTTGATTTCATCTATTTGAGGCTTCCTGACGTGCAACATGCAAAGCAAATGATTCACATCTCTCACTTCCTGACATCACATCAGCACCACCGGGTTCATTACCGAGGAAGGTTCCATGATTTACAGAGATCAATGAGGAGCTGGAATATAGGAAAGTCCTATCTGTAAGAGTGGCACGCAGGCTGGCGGCCATCAGCCGTGTCACACTTGCCATCCTGACACTCCTGTCTAATCAGTCTGATTGATTCTCAACGATCTTCTAACACAAAGAGATCCCACGGCTCTTAAATCCACATTGGCAGCAGTGTTAAAAGGATCCAGGAATATGTTTAATGCCTGCAGATACCTCAGGGAGCGGGCGAGTCAAATTGACTGGTAAGACACAGTAAATAACTCTCCCAGATTGCTTTACTGTTATCCAGTTTCCTTTATAAACAAATGATAAAAGAAGTGTACAGAACTAGATGGAGCTTGTAGTGGCTACTGATTATGGATGAGTCGTCAATCTAAGTCACCTCAATTGTGTATGCGCAATTCAAAGTCACCAGGAGCCTTCCAGATCAGCCGGTATGTGCTTCAGACAAGTGACACCCCCCCCACCCCCACCCCCCCGACAGTGTGCACCGACTCCCAGTCAAGTCATGTCACCTCCCAGCTCATCTGCAGGCTCCTTGGGTAGACCTAAATCAAGTTGCATCAGTCTGACGCTCTGGCATCCATTGTGTCTTTGAGTCACCTCACGTTCCACATCGGATGCTCACTTCCATTGTGTCTACAAGTCATGTCACTTCTCACCTCGGACACTGACTCCCTCTGTGTCTCTCAGTCATGTCAGATGCTGAGTTCCCAGAATGAGTGTCCCTCGTTAGGTCCATGCTGTTTATTTTGCCTTACATATCCACACTAGTTTGGCATGGGTGAGGCACTTTTGCCACCGACAACACCCTGTAGTCTCTACCAGCCAGCCAGCCGGTGCAAAGCTGTGTAACAGAACGCACAGCACAGAAATGCTGTGTTGGCCCTCCTGGGTGACATTTGGCTTGCCTTCTTCATAATTTTTGTCCTCCCCAAAGGATTGGTTTGTTGGTAATAGTGCTGAATCACTCCTCTACGGTTGGCTGCTCCTAACAGAAGCAGACAAGCCACATGCTACCATCAGGCAATTTAGTGAAAGAGCCAGACTGGCCAGAGGGCATCACGCCGGGTCTTTGATAAGCACCACCTGGTCCATCGTTGGCCCAGTTGTCGCTCAGCCTGTAACGATGGCCCATCCTGAAAGCCTCTGGCAGGATGCCTGCTATGCAGATTTCATCAGCATTTTTTACAGCTTCGTCACCACATCACTTCACAGAGATTTAAAATATGCAACTTCAAAGCTTACATTAATAACAAGACAACTGCTCATCTTCGATATGCCAAGCAAGCCGAGCCATTCAGTATGGGGGAAGTCCTCGTTGAGTTATCCTAAATCCTGGCACAAGCCGAAAGCCTCGGTGTAACTTTGTCACAAGGGACAAATGACATGGAAACAGCACAGACAAGGTGGGGCTGATCAACATGTAGGCCGGTGTTCAGACTCATCTGCTAACTGTACTGTACAGTATATGTCTGAGTAACCTGTGCCACTTTTGGGGTTTTTTAGGCATAAATGACAGAGCGTGACTCCTGCTTGTCATCCTCATCATCACTTCATTTCTATTCCAGTTTGTTTTCTGCTTTGTGCCATGCTGCCATTAGGGTGCACCCTTCACATGCTGGTCAGAAGATGATCGTGATATTCAGAGGGCAGGTGGAGGTGCAGGGTTTGGGGAGAAAGACACTTTACAGTCGCTAAACACCATGAAGTGGCCACATTGGGATAATCGAATGCAGATCACCTTTGAGGGATTTCCTATCTTAGGCCATCTTTACTTTCCTAGTAGATGAGGTGGGGACATCTTGAGAGCAAACCTGGCTGCGGACGCCTCCTTCTGAATACAAACAAGCAGCTTTTAGTTTACATACAGTAGTTCCTTTTCATAATTAGGAAAATCACAAGGCACTTTAAAAGTGCAGAGGAAATGCGTGACTTACTTAAATAAGAGCTGGCATTCAGGCAAGTCGCTCCATGTCAGCAGCCTTGTGCTTTAAGATCCAAAGCCTTAACCACTACGCTACCCTACCCACAAAGCCAGTCATGTGCAATATGATTGTTTCAAAATTTCTCCATTTGTATTGCGTGCAGGTTAAGGCCATGTCACGTTATGCGGCTTTTCCAGCGATTTTTCAGTCATAGCCTTCATTTACATAATCTTAGCAAGTCGAAAGCAGTTGGCAACGCACTCCTGTGAAGTCAGTCATGTGATGTGACATGCCCAACAATTCACTCCAATTAGTCCACAACTTGCTTCATATTTGATTTTTATCTTGAGTTGTAGGGGCAGACACTGTGTGAATGAGGCCTGACAACCAATGAATGCTCATCGGGAAGTGCAATGCATATAATGCAGTGACGAGAAATCAGAAAGGCAGCTGTTTCAGACCTCACGAACAAAAGATGAGCTCGTCTGTCTGATGTTTTCTGGGCTTCGTTGTTGGCTGTCACCAAAAGGGGCGAGCACAACAGAACTGGAAGGTCGGCAGTCAGTCGCTAACCATGACATAGCCAGTGATATCAGTCACTTAAATTGACATGGTCCAGTGACGAGATCATCAACTGTGAACTCAACGGCTGGAAGTCATGAAATGCGACTCAATAGTTGTGATTGAACCAGCAACACAGTAGTTTAAAGCCAATTTCCTGCAGCCAGGCACAGTGGTTCATATCCCACCACTGACACTGTGTTACCCAGAGCAAGTCACTTCACCTGCATGTGCTCCAACTGGAAAAAAATAAATCTACCCAATTATATGTTAAATGTCGTAAGTTGCTTTAGATAATAGTGTCAGCCAAATAAGTAAATTTCTGTAACCTTTAAACCACCCTATGAAAATCACAAGTCTATAAAATGTTTTTCTTCATTTTTCAATAGTTAGGGCCCTGGTAGGTGGCATGGTGGCATAGTGGATAGTACTCTTGCCTCATGGATCCACCATCCTGGTTCAAATCCCATACTCTGTCATTCTCCATGAGGCTTTTGCACGTATTCCTTATGTCTGCATGTGTTTTCCTCTCACATCTCCAAATACGTACTGGTTACATTGGCTATGTGACTGTGTTTTGTACCCTCTCCGGTGCTGTGTTCCTGCCCAGTGTTACCAATATATGACTCTGCTGTGGGTTCATAAAATTCTTTTCGCGTTTGAAATGGAAATTACGTATGACCACGTGATATGGAAATTACGTATGAAACGGAAATTACGTATGGCCACACGATATGGAAATTACCTATGACCACAGAATATATTATAATACAGGAACAAATCACTTCATTTGTGGACGCCATTTTTATATTGTCTTTACGAATTGTTATTATTTGTGTGCACCCCGTGTCGCCCTCTCCCACCCCTCCTGTCTGGACTACAGTGCTGAGCCGTCCGCCTCCAGGCGCATTCTGACAGAGAAGATTTATTTATTCGTCCACGTGACTGTCGCTGAAACTGCCACATTGTAACTTTTTTTTTAGTTGGCAGTACTTGATAGTAGAAGAGATGAGGAAAACAGCTTTGCTGCTTTCTACTTTTTAACTGCGCCAAGTTGTAAACAATGTGAAGACGAGACCACCTTCAGCTGCGAAGGGTCGTGAGAACAAAGTGGATGCTGGGAGGCGCCGAGTCGAGAGCTTCGCAGTTTCGAGCAGCGTCCTCTCTTCTCGCACTGTTTGTGACACTTCAAGTCCCCCGTCGGCTCCTGGGATAGTGGAAATCTTTGCGAATGAGTGTAATCGAAGCAGGACTTTGTTTGTAAATTGCCATGCACAACTACTTACTGTCCCTTAAGGTAAGTTCGGGTCACTAAAACCCCACGACATTCAAGGTTGTTTTTGTGATGAATTATTTTAATAAGTAAATCACAGGCATGTAGTGCAAGGTTGTCAGGCAGAAATTTGGACAATCACATAGAAAATGTAATTTCTATACCACAGCAGTCGTGTAGCGCCTTTCACAAGGGATCTACTACTTACAATGCATCTGGAAAGTATTCACAGCTCATCACTTTTTCCACATTTTGTTATGTTACAGCCTTATTCCAAAATGGATTACATTCATTTTTTTCCTCAGAATTCTACACACAACACCCCATAATGACAACGTGAAAAAAGTTTACTTGAGGTTTTTGCAAATTTCTTAAAAATAAAAAAACTGAGAAATCACATGTACATAAGTATTCACAGCCATTGCTCAATACTTTGTTGATGCACCTTTGGCAGGAATTACAGCCTCAAGTCTTGTTGAATATGATGCCACAAGTTTGGCACACCTATCCTTGGCCAGTTTCGCCCATTCCTCTTTGTAGCACCTCTCAAGCTCCATCAGGTTGGATGGGAAGCGTCAGTGCACAGCCATTTTAAGATCTCTCCAGAGATGTTCAATCGGATTCAAGTCTGGGCTCTGGCTGGGCCACTCAGGGACATTCACAGAGTTGTCCTGAAGCCACTCCTTTGATATCTTGGCTGTGTGCTTAGGGTCGTTGTCCTGCTGAAAGATGAACCGTCACCCCAGTCTGAGGTCAAGAGTGCTCTGGATCAGGTTTTCATCCAGGATGTCTCTGTACATTGCTGCAGTCATCTTTCCCTTTGTCCTGACTAGTCTCCCAGTCCCTGCTGCTTAAAAACATCCCCACAGCATGATGCTGCCACCACCATGCTTCACTGTAGAGATAGTATTGGTCTGGTGAAGAGACCTGGTTTCGTCCAAACGTGACGCCTGGCATTCACACCAAAGAGTTCAATCTTTGTCTCATCAGACCAGAGAATTTTCTTTCTCATGGTCTGAGAGTCCTTCAGGTGCCTTTTGGCAAACTCCAGACGGGCTGCCGTGTGTCTTTTACTAAGGAGTGGCTTCCGTCTGGCCACTCTACCATACAGGCCTGATTGGTGGATTGCTGCAGAGATGGTTGTCCTTCTGGAAGGTTCTCCTCTCTCCACAGAGGACCTCTGGAGCTCTGAAAGAGTGACCAGCGGGTTCTTGGTCACCTCCCTGACTAAGTCCCTTCTCCCCCGATCGCTCAGTTTAGATGGTCGGCCAGCTCTAGGAAGAGTCCTGGTGGTTTCGAACTTCTTCCACTTACAGATGATGGAGGTCACTGTGCTCATTGGGACCTTCAAAGCAGCAGAAATTTTTCTGTAACCTTCCCCAGATATTTGCCTCGAGACAATCCTGTCTCTGAGGTCTACAGACAATTCCTTTGACTTCATGCTTGGTTTGTGCTCTGACATGAACTGTCAACTGTGGGACCTTACTGTATATAGACAGGTGTGTGCCGTTCCAAATCATGTCCAATCAACTGAATTTACAACAGGTGGACTCCAATTAAGCTGCAGAAACATCTCAAGGATGATCAGGGGAAACAGGATGCACCTGAGCTCAATTTCGAGCTTCACGGCAAAGGCTGTGAATACTTATGTACATGTGCTTTCTCAATTTTTTTATTTTTAATAAATTTGCAAAAACCTCAAGTAAACTTTTTTCACGTTGTCATTATGGGGTGTTGTGTGTAGAATTCTGAGGAAAAAAATGAATTTAATCCATTTTGGAATAAGGCTGTAACATAACAAAATGTGGAAAAAGTGATGCGCTGTGAATACTTTCTGGATGCACTGTACCTGTTGTGTTATAGCGCCTTTAAAATGTAGTTTACTCCAAACCACTCCAGTAGTGCTCAATATATCTTTACTTCTTAAATGTTAATGTTTTACTGTTTAATAACTTATAGACTACATTTTATTTTTTTCCCTTGAACTTAGTGAGCGAAGCCACTGGGTAATCAACTAGTATTATATATAGTTGTTATGGATCTCAGGTAGGTTAACTATGTGAAACAGGGTTATCTTGTGAGTGGGAGGTGGGATTGAACTGGCACCCTTGTAGTTGGAGGCCTCAAGTACTTACTAGCAGGTCATAGTACTAATAAAAGCATACGTTTATTGCATCCTTGTAGCTGAAATGCTGCAATGTTAAGTAACTTGAGGTCACATAAAGAGGAGGAGGTGGATTTTGACCTAAGAGTCTTAATATCTTAACCACCTGTCTACCAAATCAAATTGTTCATTACCTTTGTTTCAAGATTTCCACAGTTCTCTTGGTGGTAAGGGTAGTTGCTTTAATCACCTTGTGTGACAGCAGCGGGGACTGAACCAGCAGCCTTGTGATTAATGCTCATGCCACTTGGCTACAAAGCCTGAACACCCAACAATTTACCAAAAGTAGAAGCTTCAGCAGTAGCTGTCCTCTGGTCCCATTAATGTCAGCGTCCACTGAGGGGCCATATCTCGATGAGGACATGGCTCCCTTCCCCCACACCTGTGTATCATGCTGTCAGGACTTCTCCCAGAATTCCACTCTTTCTCAAAGCATTTCGGATGTATTGGTGGTGGATGTGGGGGGGAAGGGGGGTGCTACATTATGCCGTGCCAACCCAATAAACTGAACTACAAGCCCAGCCAAAACAAACAGTCCTGACACTGAAGAAGCACTACAAGACTCATAAATTGGCTCCCCGGGGTTCTAACCCATTAGTCGCCTTCCTTCTTCTGTTTAAAATGTCTCCACGGGGCATTGCCATTCATACACCTGAGTTTCACATAGCCGCCGCATCTCGCTGATGCTAATTTAATATTTAGTGTTTCTCAGAGGCTTCTTCGTGCTTCTTTTTTAAAATTAACCTGCGCTCACATGTAGCTCAGCACCCCCGCTGTGACTTTGATTTATGCAGAGCTGATAAAAGGAAACTGCTGCCTGCTTCTCAAAAGTCTCAAAACCATTCCAGAAAAATCAAAGGCTGTCCAATTAACCAGCCATTGGCTTTCCTGTATTTGAATTCGGTTTGATCCAAAGCTACTTTTTTTCCTCAAAACTGTATCTACAGCATGAATGACGGCAAGGCTGCATCTGGCTTGACTCCCCACTTCAGACTAAACACAGGCAGTATTAAATGTTAAAGCCTTGACTTTTCATCTGCTTTATATTAAGCAAAGGTTCAAATTTGGTTCAGAATTCTTCTAAAGTATGCTTGATCATGTCACAACTAACGTAGCATCTGACTAAGATTCAGGCCTAGATACAAAACAGATTGGTATATTTTAGGGGTTGGAGTTGACTCAAGCTTGGCTCAAGAACCATCTCAGGGCTAATTTAGGAACAGTCCCGGGATTAACCAAGACTCAGCCTGAGATACAGCCCTAGAATGTATTCAGTTTTCCATAAGATGAATCAAACTGTGCCCTTGATAAACACTCAATTTTCCAGATTATTCTAATCAGATTTGACTTGTGCTCACTTGAGAAGACACTTCATGCCTCATCTAACTTCTGTTATAGACTTCACTCAGACTCAGGCTAATTCGATCTTGCTCTAGATTCATTTAGTTTTAAGATTTTCCTCATTTTGAGTCAGGAATTTAGTTCAGCCTCTGGAATTGGTATGACCCAAGTTTGGCATGAGCTTAGATTTAAAATCAACACCGTTTTGTATAAGGTCCTGATTCAGATACAGCTCTGGAGACTGATTTAATTATTTTGGTCTAAAATTTGATACAGTCTGACCCGGCCTACGCCTGACTTGGACCACTGCCTAACCTTGACTTGTTTCTGTTCTTGTCTCTGACTCAGTTTGTGAAGTGGCTTAAGCTTATCTCTGAAGTCAACTCAGATTTCAACAGATGTCTACTCAGAGTTACTCAGTTACTCACCTCCGGCTTACCTTCTCCGTGAGACTTGACTCAATCTGACTACATCTGACTTGGACTCTTCTAAACTCGAATTGTCTTGAGGAATGGATTTCTATTCAGTCTTGGCTCAAATTCACTTTGTGAGACTTGAGCTCAGTTCTAAAATCAACTCAGATGTGAATGGGCTTCAACTAACATTCAACTTAGAAGACACCTAACTTGATTTGAACTGGACCAAACTAAGGGATATTATAGACTTCTGTTCTATCTCACTCTAAATGTATTTGGGGAAAACAATTCAGCACAGATCTTGCCTGCAGTTACTGACCCAGATTTGAGTACGTCTTTATCCAAATTTGACTTGACACAGCTCAGGATTTGCCTAAGATCTAATTTATCATCTGCCCAAGGTCCAGATGTGGGTTCTGTCCAGGAATTGCATCAGACTTAGCCTGTGATTTCTGCATCAGTTCCCTAATTTCTACCTTGACATGACTTTTAACTCAGACTGGCGTGACACCAAATTCACATCAGATTGTCCATTGGAGGCCATCGAATTTAGCTAAAGCACGTCTCAGAATGAAACACAGAGACAGGAGACAGTCAAGAATATGATTACACAGCCCGGGAATAAAGCAATACACTGACAATACAAGGGCACGGCCCACTGAGGTGGCTAGTCAGCACAGACACCAATCTGCGAATATCTGGAATCAATTTAAGAAGCACTGCACTACATCAGGGCCCATTTGCACCAGCTTAATAACAGCAAAACAAAGTGAAAAGGGCTCTCTGGGTGTGCAGATATCTCAGCTCAGCCAACACCCTGCCGCGTGCTCCAGTGTGCGTAAGAGCAGCTTATTCATTTCACTACAGCTTGGGGATTTAGACAAAAGCTTTGGCAGGATGAGTCATCGCGCTCACATCTCTCAAAACGCTATGCCATTAGTTGGAAAATTCTTAATATCAATTTCACTAAAAGGCTAAGAAGGTTGGATTTTTCCCCCCACCGCAATTCTTTTTTCTTTGTTTTTCAGTACTCAGATCATAAATGAGTACATTTATCCTACTTTGGGGAATAAACAACATCATTAGGCAAAATTCCACAATTTAATTCCTCAGTAGGCTTGATGCCCCGTTTTTCGTAATTTTTTAATATATCAGAAGTCTAGGTGCTGGATGAATGGGCAGGCCATGTGGGTCTTTTTCCTCCAGAATGGGACAAGTGTATCTGAGAAGCACATGTCATTACTGAGTGCAGCAAAAAATAAAAAACAGAAATAAGAGAAGAAGATGTAAAAGCGTGCAATTATGCAAGGCAGTAGGTCAAATAAGAATGATTCTCTTTTTAGCTCCCAACCTCATGGGAAATGGCGGATTGTCCTGGATTTTCATTTCAGACTTGGATGCAACAACATTTATAACACTCATTATCAATTTGCCTAAAATCAAACATTTTGCTAGAGAAGGACTGGCAATCAGTGCACTCCAGAATTAATGGGGCAGCAAGCCACAGGCAGGGAGATGAAATATCGACCATAATGCCAAGATGGTCAGGTCGGGTTTGACCAAGCAGACAGAATGACATCACTACCTGTCACCTTTAAGGCACGCAGTTACAGAATCGATAAAGGAGGAGAGGTCTGTCATCGGCTGCTCCTGCCAGTCCTGCTCGGCCTTGGTCAAAATCAACCCAATGCTTTGCCCACATATTCAGATCTGCACTTAAAGAGTGGGATGAGAACCCAAGACACACAAGAAATAAAAAGCTTCTGCCAGTAGTAAAGAATCAATACTCCCAGGGGTGTACAAACAACCGCCTGAATTGAATTTCACATTGAACACAAATGTAGACCACACACTTGTCTATTTGGATCTTTGACAACTTCTAAAATGTATCTAGGTAACCTATTTACAGACTTCAGCTGTTCACTAATCAAAAGGTGTTCCTTAATTTATGAAACATCTAATGTTTTTATGTTCTACACATTTGTCCAGCAAAAGCTCTTGTATGAGACTAACTTGCCCAGCCCAGCAGTAGAAAGTGCCCTACAGCTGTGGAGAGACTTTCGATCATTGTTCATGCTAAACAATATTCATGTATTGTGCTGCTTCGAAGCTCCTGCATTCTGCAGACCAATAATTACAAATTACAAATTATTGGATTCAAATTATTCAAACCTTAGAAGAATGTTGACAAGAACAGGCCATTCAGCCAATAAAACTTGCCAAACCTATTCACCTAATTTCTCCAAAATAGCCTAAAGTCAAGTTCTGAAGGCCCCTGATTGCTACCAGACTACTTCACAAAAATAAATTTTATGGTGTATTTACAAGTTTTAATTAGTCATTATTTATAAGTCATTATTGTCACATGTAAAGAGCGGAGTAAAATTGTTACCTGCATAGCTGTGCTTATCAGCGTATAACATGTCATCAATTCTCTGGACCCATGGTTATTTGGTATGCATATTAGGGACTGGAGGGGGCATCACAGGCCCCCAAATTCCAGACACGACCACACAGACACCAGCCACAGAATCGAAAGACTTTTTATTCTAAACAATACCTTTACAGGTTTTCTTCCAGTACACGATTATATCTCCTCCACTCATCCCAGTCGAGTCTTGTTCTCCTTCTCCTTTCCCAACTCTGATTCCCTGGTCAATACTGAGAACATCTTTTAAACCCAACCCGGGAGAACTCCGGTGGGTGGAACAGGGGATTCACATCCTAATGGCTTCCCCTGGTGGCAGCCCTCCAGAACCACAACTCCCATGCTGCCCTGCGGGTGTCTAAACAGGAGCTCACCAAAAGGGATGCTGCCACCCAGTGTACTGGAGAACAGTATGAGCATGGGAGCTATTGTGCCACTGTCTCTAATTTGTACTGGCCTTCCAACCAAGATACAGAATGTTAAACATCTCGGTTGTGATACTCCTACATGGTCTATCTGCTGAATTCCTAAGACACTTCTGTATGTTCTTGCCAGGACACCAGACTCACTAATTCTTCTTTCACACTTGCCCTCAATGCCAACTTCTCGGCTGGGACAAGGAATGCCACATATCCCTTCCAAACCATCTGTGATGTCGTCCTCCTGGTCAGATAGGGGATCAGTGTCCATGTTAGCAGGCATGTCAGTTCAACCATGGCAATATATACATTTTTAAAATACATAATCAAACATCAGTTTATTCTGTCAGTATCTCTCTATCCATACATTTTCCACATGTTTTTGAACCCACTTACCACCCACCTTAACACGCTTGCATTACTCAAGGATGAAGCCTGCCATGTAAAATGCTGGCCACCTGTATGGACATCTTTATTCTGTCACACAAACACAAAAGATACTGTTGGTAGTGCCTTAGGAACTGGAGATACACAACTGGAGACTGTCATACCAGTACACACTGACATATTCAACAATGGCCAAAGCCAAGTGTTGTTAAGAAACAGAGATAAAAACACCAAATATATACCAGCCATAAGAGAATGACAGAGCAAGAGAAAGAATGGAGAGACTGAATCAGTCTCCCTAAAATAATACAGTATCTCCGCTTTATTATGTGAACAGAGAGAACATGCATACTCCCCACTGACAGCTGCAGAGAGGTGGGAGCCAATAGCAGTAACCAAGCTGCCACACTCGGGGTATCCAGGCATACCAGATACAGAATAATATTGGCAACAGCAGGAGGCGAGTCACACTTTTAATTTGCATATTCAGACTCCCATCGATTTCCGTTTAGTTTGGGACTGTAGGCATTAACTTTATCTTTGAAGAACTTTTTCAAATAGAAGTTTTAAGAAATCAAAATGACATTTCCTAAAACCACTTCTCCAGAGCAGGTTTTCAGGGAAACTGGAGCGTAACCCAGTAAGCATCGGGCACAACTCCTGGGCAGGACGCCCATCTCTGGGTGAACACACATATAGACAAACACACACTAGCGCCAGTTTAGCATCACCAGTCTACCTAACCTGTATGTGTTTGGACTATGGGATGAAATCGGAGCACCTGGAGGAAATCCATGTTGACACATAAGGAGAACATGCAAACTCCACGCAGGGAACACCCAAGACACAAGCCCCAGTCCAATTGTTGTGAGTCAGCAATGCCATTGTGTAGCCATGTTAATAAAAATAATTTTTTAAATACTATTTTGAGGTGATTAATAAAGCCAGAATTATACCTAGATCATCCCACTGTGGATTCTGGATTTTGCCCTTAGAGGATTTTTTAAAGGCTGGTAACTGATGAATATAACATTACATTCTGAAATTTGTAATTCCAATTTATGGTTGCAGGGTGGCAGCTTATTCTGGCAGTGAAACAATCCTGGATGGGGTGCCAATCCTTACAGGGGCCACTCACACTTGGCCACTTTAAAAATACCTGTTACCCTAAGATGCACATCCCTGGAATATGGAAGGAAAACTGGAGTACCTGGAGGACACCCCACCTAAACACAGAGAGGACATTTCAACTCAGGACGGCAGGCAATTTGAACAGGTTTCTCTACAGCTGAAAGGCAGCAGCCGTACCAAGCATACTTTATAAAAATCTCTACAAGTAAAGCAAATTAGAAAAAAATATACACTGTAACATGAGGGTGAAAGTGGTAAAAATAGTTCAACGCAATGGACTGACCGGTTCCCTCTTGATAATAAACGTTCTTCTTTTTATATACAGATATTTGCTCCTATGTTTCTGCCCAGGTGTTGGGTTTCTGGTTCATGTCTCTTATCAGTTGTTGTTAGGAAACGCTGCAGCTGCATGTTTGACCACAGTCTCCCTATAGTCATCCCTCCCTCCCTCCGTTGTGTGTATGTAGACAGAAGCTGTGTCTAGGTAAAGGAGCCATGTGGCCTTGCTCGGCCTGTGTTCTCATAAAGGAGTTGGCATTTACGCCTGACACGCCCTACTAACATTTAAGACCTGACACTCTATTTGACTTTCCCACACCTTTGTGATATTACATTGTAGAGATGAGCTTTTCTTTTTCTTTCGTTATCATTAATATTAATAGTGCAACAAGGCAGCAGCGATTTCTGAAATGCTGTTATTCCAACTACAGGGTCCATTATACAGAATTACACACAGTAAATTAGTCGCCAGGCATGATGGGAGACAGACTGCAGCAGTTTAATTGCGAGGCACATCTCGCAGTGTCTAGACACTGACAGAACAGTTACCAGGACAACCAAGAACCTCTGGCAGGAAAGCTGAGGTGTCTCCAGGGAGCAGGAAGACATTCATTTGATCTTCGGTTCAATCTGAACTTGCTTTTCTGCCCTCCTACAATAAAGAAGTGAGGCATCTCCTGTATTTGACCCCCTTTCTCTTCTTTTTTGCCAATGACATTTAATGTCTAACATATTTTTCCAAAATTGCTGGAGGGCATCGTCTCTCCCTCTTTCTCTCTTTCTCGTGCTCATGCTCTTCTGCTCTCTTTCCCTCACTCTCACGCTCAGTTTTTTTTTTCTGGTTTTCTCACTCTCATACCAGCCAAATGGTTTCTATTACATCGACTGACGTTTTTCTAATAAGCAAAATGCAAAGTGTGTGTTGTGCCAATGAGACATTGTGAAGTGGAAAATGAAATTGACACAAATGTGACCAGAGACCAAGGGTGAACTGTGCAGGACCTCACTGGCTGCTTATAGACGAAAGAGGGACTTATTTACCTGATGGTGCAAAGAAAAAAGAGGAGTAACCACGCAGAGGCCCATAGACTTAAGACCCTCCTAATGCCAAGGCAGCTCATTTACTGGATGTTTCAAGGGGCAAAAGAGGAACTACTCAGGACCTTGACGAGTTATGATTGTCCAAATGTGTCTCTATAGATCTTAATTTACACTCATGGTGGAGAATACCAAAAGACTCAGGAGGAAACTATGTAGGACCTCATTGATTTGTTTAGATTTATATGGGGTCCCATTTACATTTAGGCGTCCTGCAACACAAGCATGGCTACACAGGCTCTGACTGGCTATTCAAAGATCCCTGGTAACTACAAACAATATCATTCACCTGATGGTGTCCAGAGATAAAGGAAACCTCATTGATTTATGATTGTCCTAAGACCAAGCGGAATTTTATGAGTTTCCACTTATTTGTAGGTGTCCTGTGGCACAGGAAGCACTACAGAGGACCTCGTTGGCTTAAGACTTTCCTAACATCCATAGGGCGTATAGAGGTCTTCAGTTATGGTCTTTAGCAAATCAGGAGGAACTATACATGGCTACAACTGTTTAAGAATGTCTGAGGAGATGACTTTATGACTATATTCAACTTCACTTATAGCAGGATGTTCAGAGACCAGGATAAACTAAACTTTGTCCAAAGACCGGTGGGTTCTGTTTGGGGCTTTACTTACTTGAGAGTTTCCAGTGACACAGGAGGAACAGTGCAAAGCTACATTGATGCCAAGATGTTGAATACGTGGGGGTTGCTTTGAGTGAGATTATTTGTCTTGATGTTTCCATTAAAGAAGTGTCATATCAGTTATTTCTTCTAAGAGTGAATGAGGTCAAGTAAACTTCTTAAGCACAAAGACAGAAAGTAGTCAGGGCCAGACTAGGACTGTTAAGAAAGGACTGGATTTAATCAGCAAATCAACACTTGATACTCCTAGTCAAAATTGCTCAAGACACTTTGTCGTACTAGAGCCCTTTCTTTTTGAGAAGCAAAGTACAAGTGTTTACTGAGCGTGCCAGCTTACTATATTAAAGATGGCTGACATGACTGCGTCATTTTGGGTCTGTAACATCCTACATATGGACAGGATACAGCCCTAGTGACACATGCCATCATACAAAAACATGAGACGTCTCAAACAACATGAATAGGCAAAAAATGAAACAAAAATAAAGCGAGAAATAAGAAAGAAAAAATGTTGCTGTTTTTAGGAAATCATTACTTTATTGACACAATGACTGCAGGTGCTTCACTTACCAGCTGGTGTCCAGTGAGCGATATATGGCATCATTGATTGATTATATCAAGATCCTTGCAGTTCTCCAAAGACCCACAGTGAACTATACAGGAACTCATTGATTTAAGACTGTCCAAAGACCCACTGACACTTTATTGGGTCTAACTTACCTAGATAAAGGAAGAACTGCAGAGGACCTTACACTCATGAGATTGCCCAGGGATGCGGTGGTACAACATTAGTCACTAGAATTAGAGTGTCAAGAGACAAAGGAGGGCCCAACTACAATCTCATTCACTTAAAATGAATGGCATGGATCGTGGACTATCTTAAAGATAGGCCTCAGTATGTGCGTCTTGGGAACTGCACGTCTGACATTGTGGTCAGCAACACAGGAGCGCTACAGGGGACTGTACTTTCTCTGGTCCTGTTCAGCCTATATACATCGGACTTCCAATACAACTTGCAGTCCTGCCACGTGCAAAAGTTCGCTGACGACACTGCTATCGTGGGCTGCATCAGGAATGGGCAGGAGGAGGAGTATAGGGACCTAATCAATGACTTTGTTAAATGGTGCGACTCAAACCACCTACACCTGAACACCAGCAAAACCAAGGAGCTGGTGGTGGATTTTAGGAGGCCCAGACCTCTCATGGACCCTGTGATTATCAGAGGTGACTGTGTGCAGATGGTGCAGACCTATAAATACCTGGGAGTGCAGCTGGATGATAAATTAGACTGGACTGCCAATACTGATGCTCTGTGTAAGAAAGGACAGAGCCGGTTATACTTCCTTAGATGGCTGGCGTCCTTCAACATCTGCAATAAGATGCAGCAGATGTTCTCTCAGACGGTTGTGGCGAGCGCCCTCTTCTACGCGGTGGTGTGCTGGGAGGCAGCATTAAGAAGAAAGATGCCTCACGCCTGGACAAACTGGTGAGGAAGGCAGGCTCTATTGTTGGCATGGACCTGGACAGTTTGACATCTGTGGCAGAGCAATGGGTGCTGAGCAGGCTCCTATCAATTATGGAGAATCCACTGCATCCACTAAACAGTGTCATCTCCAGCTCCACTGACAGACTGAGGAGATCGTTCCTCCCCCAAACTATGCGACTCTTCAATTCCACCCATGGGGGTGTTAAAACATTAACATTATACAAAGTTATTGTCTGTTTTTTACCTGCATTATTATCAATCTTTAATTTAATATTGTTTTTTTGTATCAGTATGTGAATTTCCCCTTGGGATTAATAAAGTATCTATCTATCTATCTATCTATCTATCTATCTATCTATCTATCTATCTATCTATCTATCTATCTATCTATCTATCTATCCAAAATTGTTCAGATCCCTACAGTGACCCAAGGAGATTTTATTTATAAGATGATGGCTAGAAGTTCAGAACTTCATGTGACCTTACATTTATGAAATTACTCAGTGATTTAATAGCAAAAGTGTCCTGAGAACCTATTGACATAAGATTGCAAACAAAGCGGCTATATCCAGGAAATCAGGAAGAACCAAAGAGGACCTCACCATCATGTGATGATGTAGTGACTTAGTGAAGTTATACTAGAGTTCAGTAATCTTAACGCATCAAGATTCCCATAAGGATCCACATGGAACCAGACATGCATAAGACTATCCAAAGACCAAGAAGGGTTATATGGGTCTTCATTTACATGAAAGGTATCCATAGAACTAAGGAGGAACTAAAAAAGCTGAGCATGCCAGCTTATTCTGTTAAAGATGGCTGTCAGGACTGTGTAATTTTGGTCATGAAACTATGCAGGCTTCAGAAAACTTAGATCTGCAAACATTCTATAGGAAAGTAAACCAGGACCCCACTGACTTAAGACTTTCCAAAGATAAGTGAGGCCATATTGGACTTTGATTACTGGATCATATCAAGTAACAATGTAAGAACCACTTGGGCCTGGACTTAAGGGCCCAGAGTGACTTTATGGCACTTCACTTTTCTGAGGGCATCCACAGACCCAAAATGAACCAAAGAGTACCTCCTAGACTAACCAAAGACTCGCGGGTTTTAGAAAGCTCAGATCCACAGAAGGTATAGAATTAAGCACAGTCAACCTCCTGGACATAAGCAGGATTTAAGGAAAATTTTAAAAGTTAAAGAAAGGACCACTTAGGTCTGTCATTGGTATAAGACTGTCCAGTAATCCATAATGATATCATTTACAAGTTCTAAAACTCTGTGATGGCCAGTGCAATTTTCTGTGCTGTGGTGTGCTGGGCTGGTAACATCACTTCAAGAGAGGCCCACTGAATCAAAAGGCCAGTTAAGAAGGCAGGCTCTGTTATTAGGTGCACTCTGGACCATCAGGAGGTAGTGGCAGAGGAGTGTTAAAACAAAACTGGGTGCCAAATTGAACAGTGCTGCACATATTCTGACAAACAGACATTAAGTACTTTTAGCCAACAAATTATTCAACGTAAATGTGTGAAGAAACAATACTAGAGCTTCTTCATATATGCAGTAACATGCCTTTATAATGCTTCACTGTGACTGCTCAAATAAAGTGCATTCTATCTATCTATCTATCTATCTATCTATCTATCTATCTATCTATCTATCTATCTATCTATCTATCTATCTATCTATCTATCTATCTATCTATCTATCTATCTATCTATCTATCTATCTATCTATCTATCTGATACACACAGGACTTCAATGACTGAAAACCACTGAAAGACCAAGTGGGATTACTGTATATAGAGATTCAATTACCTGATGGTATCTTGAGATTCAGAAGGAACTACTGAGCTTCTAAAGTTACCTAAGGCTCTTAAAAGACTCAGTACTATAATATGGGGTTTTACTTATCTGATGATGTCCACAGATACAATAGGTACGATTATGCAATTTACTGACTTAAGTCTGTCCAGAGATACAAAGTGAGAATATTGGGCTTCACTTACCTGGTTCCATTAAGACATATAGGAGGAACTACACAGGGTTCACCTTCCTGAGATTTTTTCGGAGACTCAAATGCATAAAGTTAGACTTCACTGACCTTAGAGAATGAGGAGATCCAAGGAAGTCCAGAAAAGACTTCATTGATCTAGGACAGGTTGTGACACACTTTGACAACATATCCAGAGATCCACAGCAATGGTGCTCACAGAAGCCCATGAGGAAACCACACAGATGACAATTGTGAGATAAATGGGGTTATAATATTTATGAAGAACATTGTGGTATCATTTCTGGAGTTCTCTGTCTCTCTCTGTTTCCCTGAAAACCTTTGGTGAACCTGAGGTGCTCTCATTTACTTTCTCAGCAGTTTTAATAGCTCTGTTATTTATGTGTGTTGAATGTTTTCTATATGAGCCACAGCTACCAACAAAAATGTGAAATGATTAGACCCTAACAATGGCTGGTAATTTGATTAGATGACATCTTAGCAAAAATCTATAGACTTATTAAAAGTCTGCCTCAGGCAGCCAGCATCTGGAGCTTTTTCAAGTTCTATCGTATAATTCAAAAAGAGCATAGCTGCACAATCTGCGTATGGGCAGGGGAGTGGGAATTAAAAGTTGCATTCTGGCTCTGTATGCAGTAGTACTTTGAATGTCACTTTTCCACCAGGAACCCCAATGCAAAGGACAGCTGCATAGCCAGTTCCAGAGGTGAAGGAAGCCATAGCAGTTATCAGGTATATGAAGGTCTTTAGATAAGTTTGTGACTAATTTGAGCTTGTTTGGTGTATAGAAGAGGTTAACGCTGCTGCCTCACAGCTTCAGAAGATCAGGTTTACCAGTGACCAGGCCAGGATCTGAACCCTGGGTTCTGCAGAGAGCAGCGCTCACTTACTTGATGGTGCACAAAGACATAAGGAGCTAAGTGGGCTTATCCCTGGCCTTTGGTGCTTAGTGTGTGACTAGTAAGCTAAGCCACAATAACCCTTACATGCTAAAAATGCATATACTGTAAAATAAGGCCCCAAAGTCCAGTCCAGGAGGTTGCCTCTGGCTGCAGGCTTTCACTCCAACCAGACGCTTAATCAGAGGCCACTGAACCCTCAGATCAGTCAGTCTTGCAAGTCTCATCATTTGTGTTATTAACGTCACTTAGATACAAGATATTTCACACATTCTTCCTTTTAATTCCTTTGACACATTATTTTCCTTTAATGCTTGTGCACAATTCAACAGTTGGTGACAGTCACAATTAATGAGGAAAAGTTAATTAGTTTAGACATATGCATATATTAGGATTTGACGGCTTTATTCAGGAAAATATGTCACAATAATAGAAAAAGTCAGGTCATGAAAACAAATACATTGTTTTGTGTCAAATGTGCAAATATTTACATTTGTTTATTTAGCTGACACATTGAAAGCAACTTGCAAGTTGTTCCCACATTTTTCCATTTGCTGCGTTGTCAGGTTACATGACTCGCTCAAGGCCACATAATGACACAGTTATGGAGACTGAGCTGGCAACACTCAAACTGTAGACTCTACTGCCTCAAGCTGCTAAGCCATAGTCTGCTTGCTAAAATCCTGTAATTCGGGATTAGTGCTATTAATGTAGGAACAAAAGAACCTGAATAGTACCTGGAATCTGATTAATGGTCATAGCTGGCTTCTGATTTTGGAAGAGGCTTTGGCCAGATAAGGCATGTAAAATCTGCTCCAGAGTAAGGGGTGCCACAGGGGTTTGAGTTGCTGCCTTATAGGTGTAGCTTTGTGGGATCAAATCCCAGACCCAGTTACAGTCTCTTTGGAGTGTGCCCTTTCTCTCTGATGCCCACTTAGGAATGTTCTCCAGGCATTCAAGGACTTTGCAGTATATCCCCAAAAAATGGTGTGCCTTGTTTGTGTCATTAGAGGCAATGGGCCCCACAACCCAGAATTGATTTCAGTGGACTATGGTATAAACTGTCAGAGAAGACACCAAATGACCACAGTGGAGAGGCTCATTAGGGATCGGGGCTCATTTCATTAACTCCGCCCACTGCTAAGAGCCATAAATTAGGCCGCCTTATTTTAATAGCATGCGCTACATGAAGTATGGAAGACTTCTTTTTTACAAACTATGAAAATCACAGAAATACATTTTTATAAGATACTCATGTCATAAAAATCCTTCCATCCGTTATTTGAGCCAACTTTATCCAGTTTTAGCAGTGTGGCAGACAGAATGAACTATTCATCTTATGACATATTAGATTATATGATATAAAGGAGAATAAATAGTTTATGTAACAATTATGTTTTAAAGATGGCCAGAATGGACTTCCACAAGGAGAAGATTCAGAATGACAAAAACATGTTTTCTTACCTCATGCTAAAATAAGCAAAACTTTCACTCATGCTGACAGATGGCAAAAGGCCTGAACATCTTAGCACATACAGTAGATCTTTTATAAATGTGGTACATAGTTGACTTATGCCTGTCTTAGAAAGAAGCACAGCCAGAGAGAGCCCTTGTGTCCTCACCTAACAGCCTCAAGTGTGCCAACCAATGGCACCAACTTCTAGTTTTAGAAGTTTTCAGCTGATCTCCATGAACATGGCATTCGTACAAATCTGTAACACTGGCCACTGGTCACCATGTGTTGCTTTTGTTCAAGGATCTTACCATTTCCTGTCAATAGTCCATCAAGTGTAACTTGAGAGATTTTTACTTATCAAACCTTCTAGATTTCTACACTGTGTATTTCTGCATAAAAGCTGCAAAATATCACTCACTTAATCATCAGCTCAGATGTCCCTCTTTTTTATTTGAGACAAGACACGGGAAACCAAAATGGATAAACAGTGCAGCCATCAGAGTTTCCTGCTCCATTGTTTTGGATTTTTAATTCAATGATGCTGTTTAGAGGTTAAGGTCAGATTGGAAGGACTTGGCTACAACTTCTGATCTTCACTCCTTGTCTGCCCTTCCAGAACTCAGATTACTTGATCTTACTGCCTGGAGATGCCATTACAGTACATACTGATGCCTACAGACTTCAGATGGGGATCAGGAATGATGGAGAGTCATCTGTAATGTGAGTACCAGAAAACAAAATAGATCACAGGGCCTTTGTCTGCTTTGTAAAATCTGTGGGCTTGCTGGGAAAGGCACCACATTAAATAATGGCTGTTTGCATCAGTCCTTTGAGAGGAAGGACAAACCCCTCCGGTCTCCAGCCACTCACAACATGTGGATCCTCTGTTCTGCTGTCAGCCCATTCATTCATTTCACCTCATTCTGTAATCCATATTTCAGCTCACTACATTCGAATGTAAAACTACTGAAACATCTTCACATGTGTACGAAGGTAACATAAAATGGTGGTGTGGACTGAGAAGCAGGCAGACATAGTTTAGAATGACACAGTATCTATCTATCTATCTATCTATCTATCTATCTATCTATCTATCTATCTATCTATCTATCTATCTATCTATCTATCTATCTATCTATCTATCTATCTATCTATCTATCTATCTATCTATCTATCTATCTATCTATCTATCTCATGTTCAAAAATCAATCCGTTCATCCACCTTTTTATTCATTCATGCATCCAGCCATCCCCACATCCACCTGAAACTCCATTCATCTTTTTATCTGTTTAAACATCCCTCCATCCATTCATGGTTTAAGTTCCAAATGACGTTTGGCAGGAGCCAGTCTGTGATGTGATGCCAGTCCCTCTATGGGCACTCACAAATATTCCACAAAAGATGAATCATAAAAACCGCCGAGCAGCTCACCCAGTGGTACTGGAGTGCTCTTTGATAAAAGAAAATGCAGTAACTCGCTTTATCTTCTGGACAGAAGCTCTGTAAACGCAAATAACATAAAAATGAATGCACGCACTTAATTGCCATGGCAATCTAGAGCAAAATGTCAGAAGGAAGTCTGTGGTGCGTAAAAGAAATGGCAGAGATATCGGCTTCCTGTCAGCACGAAAAAGTGAAACAGAGAATGTAGGAAAAAAAATGGCTCCTGCTGTCATGCAAAAGCCACATTATGTGTGGAAGAAACTGTTCTTGAGGAGCAAAGGTA
Organism: Erpetoichthys calabaricus; assembly: GCF_900747795.2. Classification (NCBI taxonomy): domain Eukaryota; kingdom Metazoa; phylum Chordata; class Cladistia; order Polypteriformes; family Polypteridae; genus Erpetoichthys; species Erpetoichthys calabaricus. The sequence continues at coordinate 241,894,128 of NC_041397.2, forward strand.
CCACAGTTTGACGGCTTCCTAAAAATGTCACGTTTCTTGCTCTTTAATGCTGCCAGCAGGGTGACGTGAAGCTCTGTGAAAGAAGTAGAAATCCTGGTGGCTTTTAGGGGCTTGGAGAGAAACAAGTAGCTAATTATCCATACTACGATACGGATCATAAACTGTTTAATTTCAGAATTTTCCTGCTTTTTAATTAAAATGATAAAACTGGGCAAAAGCTGTGATACATTAAGACACAATAAAAATATGCAGTCAAATTCTCTCATAGCATTTCTTGTAAAGGAGCAGCAGCATCACAGCAGTTCGATTCCCAAGTGAGCCTGCCAATCTCATGCTTAAAGACACAGTCTGGACTGAGCTATGGCGCTGGCAGAGGATTTCTGCCAAGTGTGAAGCACACTTCTTTTGTCACGGTGGAGTCCCCATTAGCAATCTTTGATCACAAGACAGCGTGTTACTCCTCATATGGTTTGTAAGGGCTGATGTCCTTCTTTATGTCTAAGGGAGAAATCGTAAACTGGCAGACACTGCTGGCACACCCTCAGCCACCCACTGTGGCTGTGGATGGGCTTGTGTTGGCTTAACAGGGATCTGGCATCCCACCAAATGGCAATCCTTATAGCATTAGGCTCCAGCGACCATTGTCCCAGAATTGGATTGGGAATGGATAAAAGAATTGATGGACCCCATTCTGAGAAATGAGTAGTGCAAAAGAAGACAACCAGGCTAAATAAAGTCCTATGGGCCCAAAGAGCAGCTAGCAAGGCAGCAATGAGTGCTGAATGGAGAAGAGGAGAGGATAGCTGGGCACTGCCCTGTCCTTCTGATCTTTCCCTCTTTCTTTCTTTTAGAAACAGATGCCAGATCTCTGGCTGAAATCATTTCATCTACTAAACTAGAAGTGCCAGTCCTGGCCTTTCATTCTGCTGCCTGACACACTTCTTCTATGTTCTCTACCATGCAAATTGCATGCACAGTTCATAGGAACTGAATATTTATTAGCTACAGGTCAGGAAGGGAGTGGGTGACAAGCTAACATTAAAAAAAGAAAAGGGTCAGAGGGTGATGCCAGCTGTCACACACAATTCTGTCCATCTCCAGCTGCACGTGAACTTCACTTGTAACACCTATGGGATATCGACAATGGCTTGAGGGTCTGGCTGGATGTGCCCACAGTAAGAAAGAGTTGGGAGAGAAACAGTTGAACAAAAGAGGTAGAATAAACCTAAACTAACTGACAGGGACACAGGCTAAAAATTTTGAGAACACCAAGTCTAGGAAACATGCACACATATGGTACTTTCTTAATTATAATGGAAGACAAGAAGACACATGAATCATTAACAATCAACAGAGGCCAAAGCCTGCTCCAAAAAGTGGGGAGAGATTTTCACAAAAAACAAAAAAGCAGCCCTGTAGTACTTAAAAAAACAAATGAAGAAAGAATATCATGAGGTTCTAATGAATGGCCACCACTGCTCCTAACAGCTCTAACATTCTTCTTCCTAGTCTGGTTGTGTCCCTTTCTGAGTGGCCTTCGTATGTCCCCCCATGTCTAACCCAAAGACACGCGTGCTTGATTTAATCATGGCAGTCTTAGTGAAAGAACTGTTTAAATTGATCCATTGTCTGCACTCACTTAACCCAGTATAGGGTCACAAGAGCTGGAGTCTATCCTGGCATCATCAGGCGCAAGACATTACAGGGCACACTCACACACACATCTGCATTCACTCATACAGTGATGACACACAACAGTGCAACTGAGTGCCCTCTTCAACAACTATTTCAACTCACTCCATTTATTCACCTACAAACTGAACGCCCCCTTTAAAATAGTGACAAGACAACGCTGGATACATAAACAATTAACACAATGTAAATAAATTATTTAGTAATAAAAAAAGTCATAAACAATCAAGGATGGGGCTCCCAGAATTCACTCCTGGAGGAAGTGTGGGGGCAGAAGGTTTTAATTTCAACTCAGTCTTATTTGGACACCACTTCCTGCCTGCCATTAAATGCCTGGCTTAACCGAAAAGTTGTTAACTTGATTCTTCATTAAATGTTATCATGAAGTGCTCCATCAGATGTTATATTATTACGCAAGGAATCCAAAAAATATTTTTAATCTTATACTTTCTCTTTTTTTAGCTTATTTTGGCTAAGCAGCTGCTTGATGATGTGCACATACTGTAGGTGTGAATGGAGCTAATTTTGTAGGACATGCCTTCAGCACCACTGCCTGCTCTTTGTTGTTTGCCGTTCATTTGCCACACCAGGGTGGCACTGCCATCCCTTAGCTTTGGGCACAACTCAGGGTGGAGTGGTGGCTCTGAGGCTAAAGATCTGCACTGGTATCCCAAAGGTTGCCGGTTCGAATCCCCGTCACTGCCATAAGAGATCCTACTCTGCTGGGCCCTTGAGCAAGACCCTTAACCTGTAATTGCTCCAGGGGCGCTGTACAATGGCTGACCCTGCGCTCTGACCCCAAGGGGTATGCGAAAACTAACAAATTCCTAATACGAGAAATCGTATAAGGCGAAATAAAGAACAAAAAAAAACTTGTGTAAAGTTTACATGTTCTGCATGGTTTCTTCTTCTGGACACTGAGGCTTCAAAGTTGTGTGTCTGTTGCATTAATTGGTGGCTCTGAACTGTACTGGTGATGGTATCCCCTGTGACAGACTGGTGTCGCCTCTGTGGTTAACTGAATTCTTGCACTTATTTTTCTCCATGTCAGACATCAGGTTCCCACAGCCCTGAGATGACTTATGGTGTTCCACGTCATATTTGGTTTCATAAATGTGCAAAAGAAATGGATCATGTGTTTCTCTATAAAATGTTTTCTATAAAATGTACATCAAGAGATCTTTCCTACCATGTCCATCAGTAAGCATGCGAGTTCAAAAGTTTACCTTGTCTGCTTTCTGTAAATATTTGGCACAAGTGAGTAAAGCAATCTGAAGATCCTGTGCCATAGTGCAAGCACAAGCTCTCCCTCATGAAAAGAAACCACAAAGCTCACAAACCATCCGAACTCCACCTCGGTCACACCACTCTGGACTGTGCAGTCTTTTGGTGAGTTTTCTTAACCCTATTGAACTGGGTTGCTAAGCAATATGTGGTCACATGATAAGAATGGGGCGGGAATAAAAGAGGAACACACCTATCATCTAAAGGTTCCACCATTGTACTTTCCTTTCATATAATGCAATATTTACTTATTTATCAGTGTTCAGCTTCCATTTCTACTGCTTATAATGATATTTAATTTAAGTCTGCCCTTCCTTTTCAAGTTTTTATGAAACACCTAGAAAATCTGGTGGTTTACTAAATGCTAATGAGATTTTGTAACCAGGAAATGACAAAAAGGGCAAATGGCCAGACAAGTCTTACTCTTCGTCATAAAACTGTAAGGTCAAAAAATACAAGTTACAAAGCCAAATCAAGAAGTTCAGATGAAGGGCTATAAACTATAGATCAAAGTTCTGAACCAGGGGAAATGGTCCTAACCAAAGATTTGTTTTCAAAACAAATCTGCGGTAAAGATCTTTCCAGAAAAATTCCAGCTGGAGCACCAGAAGCCATACACTAGAGAATAATGTATTGCTTTACATCATGTATTTGCTTAGATTGAAGGTTAAAGCCTTGTAATTATATTTTGGAATTGCCTTCTTCTGTTATAAAAAGCCTAGTAAGCATGTTCAAGGGGGGTCATATATTTGCTGTGGTGACTTGAGCTATGCATATGCGATTTAAATAAATGGTGCATGATGAACTGCTGGTCCTCTCATGATTATTCCCTGACAACGCCATCTTCTTATATGGGTGGAATGCAACAATGTAATGTGTTACATGTCTTATGTGTCCATCCATCCATCCATTTTCCAACCAATAATAATAATAATAACAATAATTTGTTATATTTATATAGTGCTTCTCTCACTACTCAAAGTGCTTTTCATAGTGAGTGGGGAGCTACTTCAACCACCACTAATGTGTAGCATTCACCTGGATGATATGACGATGGCAGCCATTTTTGAGGTGGTTCACTCACTACATGTTAGCATTTAGATAGTGAAGTGGTGAAAGAGATAACCAATTAGAGACAGGGGATATTTAAGGGGCCCAAATGACCAGGCTATTGGTGGGCAATTTAGCCTGGATATCAGGATACACCTTGCTCTTTATGAAAGATGCCCGAGGCATCCTTTACATCTAATCCATTGGATGGGGCCATTTTTACAGCACAGTGTTCCCATCACTGCACTGGGGCATTCAGACCACAGGGTAAGTGCCCCCTGCTAGCCTCACCAACACCTCTGTCAGCAGCAACCCAAGCTTTTCCTAGATGGTCTCCCATCCAAGTACTGGCCGGGCCCAAACATGCTTAGCTTCAGGTAGATGACCTGTTCTGAAGTGCAAAATACAGCTGTGGCCATGAAAGACAAAATGGCACCTGAAGGTGAAAACAAAATGGCAGCATGTTGAAATCATAAAAATGTCTTGAAACATAAACAGCTATAAAACAAAAACTGTGCAAAATGCATTTAGAATTCAAAAAACTCAAGACCATGACAAATGTCAGCAATGTTTCATTGCTATGTTTTCATGGTGTACGGTTTCTTCTCAACAGAGTATTCAGGCCATCGGGATTCCATTTCAGTCCGATATTCCGTGAATAAGCACAAGGAGAGATAGTGCCACAGAACAGACCACCATCTGCCAGATACAAGGCCCCTGAATAAAACAGACTTGCAGTCAGGGAGCGCACTTCAGAAATGTCTCATTACTACTGAGAAAGGAGAAGATCACACTGATTTTGATAGAAAAGCACCGGGGAAAACATGGTGTTACCTGTTGGCTTAACATTACCTTAGACATGAGACTCATCCACTCTGACACTCGTTCACTAACCTTCCAAAAGAGACTCCATGCTCATGATGGTGCCCAGTCATCACAAAGAAGGAACAATGTATTACCTGCTTGATGTAAGATGTTCTCTGAGCCTTTATAAACATCAGAAGTCAGATAAAGTTAGGGTTAAATTCATTAGGAATGGAAAGAAACATACTGAAATGGCTCTTTATGTTTAAATTAGCTTTGCTTCCATCTTCATACATATTTTCAAAAGTTGTATTATAAATATAATTTAACCACAATCAGGTTCTCTGAAGTGTTTGCCACGGTACAGGCCTTACCTCAGTTTGAAGCAAGGCGTTTGTACTCATAGTGTTGCTGCCAACCTGATACACATGCAAGTTAACTGGCCCAGTAGAAGAAGAACTGAAGGAAGTGCAGTACAACAAGTTAGCAGTCTGAATGCTCTGGACGACAAGCAGAGTTACACTTTGTTGTACATGATAAATGTAACACCAAGATTTTTTTAAATCGTTTTAGATGCCCAAAGAACACTGGTGATATTAAAGGAATACCTCTCCCCACCACCACCACCACCAAAATAATATTTTTATATGCTACTTGTTTCATGTTTAGTGATGGCCAAAAAAACATTTTAAACTCATTTTTGTGAACTAAGAACACAGTTTTTGACAGAATGGACCCCAAGAGTCAACAATATGAAAAAGTCTGTGAACAAATCTCACGTAATCCATAAATGAAGTCTTCCAGTTGTATGCTCACAACATGCAAAACACATGTTTTTTTTTGCAAAAATACTGTTGAATAAATAACTCAGGAAAAACAAAAGTACTACATAAACAGGAAGCCCCTTCTCACAGGGTGGCAGGTTTAAATTAAAGACAGGATACTTGACCAGAAATTAATTTACTGGGTTCTATCAGAAATGTTATGTCCTTTTTCCATGAAAGTATTAAAATTAAAATTTTTTCTCAACACAACTGCAAGGGGTAAGTAACATATTAAAAAATATGATCTTTTGGGTGTAGTTTTCCTTTAAGTAAGAGCATGTTAGTTAATAGGAGGATGAGGAGGAGAAGGCCGGGAGCATGCACTGATTACAGCGAGTTGCCGCACCCACCACATAGCAAACCACCTTCATTGAGATCTGAGTGCAGCTGTGCAACAGGTGACACCTCAGCACCAGACTGAACAGTGTGAGGTTTAGTTAGGCAGCAGGTAATTTCTGGACCTAGAACAGGTTAAGGGAAATGGAGTTTCTGAGCTGCTCACACATGGGTTAGGTATGGTGTTACATGGAAGTGCCTCCTGACCATATTAATTGACACTGAAAGTACTTCTGGTTGGTGACTAACAAGAGACCTCCTCCTACTGTAAACTGAGAGAGGGAAACTTGGAGCTGGGAATGGAGTGGAGCAGAGGCAGAACCTCATCTGTTACAGGGGATTAGGAGGTCTCAAAGAGAACTTGAAAGAAGGATCAAAAGTACATCAAAGATACAAGGGAGGTAAATACTACATGGGGAAGAAGACATTAGGTCTATGTGTTTACCGTTTGTATCACCCAGTCCTCAACATCCTTTTATGTTCTTTTGAGTGGACCACTAGCTGGTTAGTAGAAATCCTTTAGTTTAGTGAATCCTGGTCTTGCCTAGCTGTTGTTCACAGTTTCAGGACCACTAACGTCCCATCTTACAATCAATTTGATTTTCATGCCATACTAGCTGTTAGCAAAATCCCCACTTCTAACGCCACTGTACAGTAAGTGAAATGAGGTTCACCCTTGGTGCTCATTGCGACTAGTCCTGTATTAGAAACAGAAGCCTAAATGTCACACTGACAATCCCACTGGATGCTGGACACACAAGCTTGGGCACAGAAAAAACTTTTGTACAGAGGGCAGCATGTGTCATTATTTCATGTGCTATTTCTGCAATGTAGACCTTATAATTTGTCCCACTTAAATATTAGGGAAGGGATTCCGTACTTCTCACTCCATTGTCATTTTTGTCAAAACACCCACCACAGTTATTACTAAACCCAAGAATTTCTGGCTAACACGATGAACATTCATACTGTTTCCCCACCTACATGGTCCATCATCAGAGGAAATCCCCACTTGTGACACCGCAGTAACAAATACCAGGTTCACTGTGAGCTCCCGTCATGGCTAGTCCTTTAGCTGAGATCATGATCTCACAGAGGATTCACTTGGCTCACTGTACATTCAAGTATAGCTTTACTATGGTCAGTGTGAAAAAAAATCACATGAATCCATTTTCCTAAAGCAAATTTTACATTTTAATCATTTTTAAGACAAATTTTTAATACTGCTGTGCTTTGGCTCAACAAGTGTTTGAATCTAATTTTTGATCATATTGATATTTGCCAATTTAAACCTGTATATAGTGTTCATTATCTGTGTATTACCTTTATTTTCTATTAACCGCTTTATTTTTAAAAAGCAAGGTTAAAGAGAACAGGAAAGATGATTTTATAAAGGTAAAGTATTATGCAATATTTTACACCAGTGTTCTCTGACAAAATGTAAGGCCTCTTAAAAAGGTTTGATAGTTTGTTTACAGCATTGTAACATATTCCTCTAAATTACCCATAGGTATTACTACTTATGATAAATACATTATTTGACTGAGGGAAAGGTAAAATATAGTATCAAATATAGTGTCAAGTCATGTAAATCTGATGAAAAGAAGTGCACACAAGATGGCCCAGTGGTTAGTGCTGCTGCCTCACAACTCCATAAGATTCCCAGTTTGGTTTTGTCTGTGTAAGATCTGCATGTTCTCACGGTGTCCACATAGGATTTTTCTCTTTAGGTGCTCAGTGTTTTCCTTTTCATCCCAAAGATGTGGGTGGCATGACAGTGCAGTGGTTCAAGCTGCAGCCCCATGGCTCCTGTATGCTTGGATCCTAGCCCAAATCTGGCTGTCCCCTGTGTGGAGTTTGCTTGTTCTATGTGAGACTTTTTCTCTTACATTCCCCAAGGCACTCATGTAGGCAAAAAGTTGATTCTGGCCCTGAATTAGTGTGAACACAAATGTGCATAATAGCGGGCCCTGCGATGGACTGGGATGGTCCCTACACTGCTCCGGCCCCCCGTGATGCTGAATTGGGTTAAGAGGATTTACAAATGCTATGTAAATGATAGGTGAATTAGCATACGTAAATTAGAGTTAATGAAGAGCTGCCTCAGCATGCATATGGGAAAGGCCAAAAAGATAAAGTTATTCCCACAAATGAAAAAAATTAGAAAAGCAGCTTAGAGACACGACATTTCAGTTGTGTAGTCTTCATAGGAGAAAACTGAATGGAACTGCTATGTCTCTAAGCTTCTTTTCTATATTGTTTACAGTCGTTTACAGTTTTTCTGCTTTTATATCCCAATTGGTCTTACATGAGTCATTGGGAATTAGGGTGAGTTTGGAAAATGGATGGCTGACAAAATGTATTCTGTTATTTTTTGACATTGCATTTTCTGATCACTCAATTGTAAAGTACGCAGAGTGATGTTGTAAGTTGACTTGAAGAATGGTGTGTGCTAAATAAATAAATAAATGGAGTCTTACACTAGGTGGGAGCTACATCAATGGCAATTGTAGCTTTCAAACCCTTCAACCTGGTCAAATATGGCGTACACTCAAATAAATAAATAACAGAGGGCCTGGCGTCACACACTTCTGAAGTGAGGGGCACACCATGGCCATCTCAGGGACTTTCCATGTGTATTTTCTGTGTATTGTTAGCCTGTCCACAGAGGGACATCTGGCTGGTCGATGACTTCAGTTTCAGATAGCAGAAGAGTTGGCATAGGTCTGCTTAATTAGTTGTCTTCTTAAACTGTACTCTGGATTTGGAATAACAATAAGACTTAATTTTATAATTCATGATGTGCAGATTATGATTAATGTTAGAAGTTGATAAACACCTTTACATTTGGAATCCTGGAGCATTAGCCACATGACAAATGGATGTGGGAAATTACGGGGGCCCTAAACTTTAGACTGGTGTAAAGATTGCTGTGTTGTGGAGGACCTTTTTAAAGATAATTTTATAGCTCCGGTTACAGAGGCTTTGTTCTGAAAGCATAATCATCCATCATCACATTTGTTGTCATTTTCTGTGAACTGAACGTTGAAATCGAAGGGTGTGACTTTTGAACACAATTCTATTAGCCATTAGGATGGGTAATACAATCTTAGGTTATGTCATTAAAACTTCTGAATACAACTCAAGTGATGTCACACTCAGTCACTGTGAAGCACTAGTAAGGCAGCTTCTGGAGTGCTGTGGACAAACCTGGCAGATCCAGGAGCTGTGCTGAGACAACAGCCAAGGGCATCCCTGAACTGAAAGACATGTCCTACCGTGACATGATAAAGCTGGTGTCACACTACATGAATTTTCCTTTTTATTTTTGGTCATAACCTTCATTTACATAATCTTAACAAAATCACAGTTGTAGACAGTCATGCCAATGTGACACCCCCACTGACTCAGTTGTTACGCTCTGAGACTCATTATGACAAAATCAGACTCTGAGACTCATTATGAAAATATCTGACTTGTTTGGTTTTCCTCTTGAGAGTTGCCAGACACAGAGTTGAGCTCGACTGGTGGTACAATATGTATAGTGCCTACAGACAGTTAAGAACTTTGGCAGCTGCAAGGAAAGCGAGTGTTGGGGACTGTGCAAATGGAGAAGAGGCTTGTTTAACTTTAGAGCAGCACAGACGGCTGTTTTATGTTTAATGAAAAAGAAGAAAATGACTGGCCAGGTTTTAGGCTTATTCCAGCGTGCTTCACATTAGTTGATGGCTAAAACAAAGAGGACCTAGTGGTAGTTTTGAGGGCAATATTAAATCTGAAACTGTGATGAAAAGTCATAAGGGCGTCACATTATCAGTCACCCCAGCATTACCTACTTGAATAATTTGAGGCCCTTAGAAGTACTAGGGTGTTGTACCGTGTTAGCCATTATGAATGTAGAGAAAAGCCAAGCAAAATGACACCTTTTATTGGCTAACTAAAAAGATTACAATATGCAAGCTTTCGAGGCAACTCAGGCCCCTTCTTCAGGCAAGATGTAAGGCCCTTAGAAGAAAGGAGATCAGCAACTGCAGTTGCTAAATTTGACATACTCTCCAGCTCACAGTCTTCATGAATTTAGGCCAGTTGCTGATTCTGACCTTCTATTAATGTGAGCATGAATGTGTGTAATGGCGGGCTTTGCAATGGACTGAGAAGATTCCCATTCTGCTCTTGGTGTTTCCTGTAGTGTTAAGCCGGCCTAATGAAATCCAGTCTCTTTAAGGCTACATCCAGAGGAGAAGGCTACATTCAGACTTTCAAAATTCTCAAAGGCATTGATAAAGAAGAACCCAGAGAATTTGGGCATAAAGATGTAAGGAACATTTTTGACTGGATCTTACCGTTCTGCCTGACAGTCTCTGGTTGCTCAACTTTTACAAAATTACATTAACTCGCAATTGTAGAGAAGGTGATGGAGGAGGGCCTTCAGGAAGTACAATATCATCTGTCAAGCTAATTTAAGTTGCAAATGGTCACAACCTACTCAAGTGGCCTCATGTTCAAGGGTAGTAATCAACCCCTGAAAGAGACACCAGTCCAGCAGAGGGCACAATTGTATATACATATACAGTCAGTGTCATCAGGCCAGTCTGGAGTCCCTGACAGCTTAACAGGCACATATTTGAGATGTTGAAGGAGATCAGAATACCTGGAGAACCCACTCCAGGACAGTAATGAAGCCAGGGTACCTGGAACTGAGAGATGACAGCAGCACTGACCACTTCCAAAGTTGAGGGTGAATGTCAGTAACACCATGGAGCTGAACATTGACTTCAGTAAACTCCCATCATCATCATCAGAGAGGATGCTGTTGAGAGGGTCACCATAATCAGAAAACCTGAATTGAGCACCAAACATCTTAGCTACAGTCAAAAAGGCCTCACAGATACTACGGCACTCTCTTATGAGACTTGCTCAGCTCAATATGGCAAAGCACTACATGATTGGTGAAGGTGGCACAGAATATTAGTGGCATACAGAAAGCCAAGCAGTATTATTAAAGATCTCAGCCATTCTACAGAGCCACTGTTCTCCCAGCTCCTTTGAGGACCATTAGCACTCACATCAGAGGAGTCAGGGATGATTTTTATCCACAGGTGATGCGGTTACTTAACAGCCACTCTTAATGGCAACTATGTGATAATTTCTGTATATATATAATATATATATATATATATATATACAAGTTGAGACACAAAAATAACCAGAATGGGCTTGGGGCTTTCCTGGAAAACCGTGTGGAGGTTGGCTGGACATGAATCATAGAACTATATCCCCTCCTACATGCCCTCTCAAACTGCCAACCGACTAGGTATATCCTGTGAATAGCCCAGTCAGTATTTGCACAACAATCACTACACGAGTTACCGCGACAATGTCAGGTGAAAAAATCAAACAAGACAGACAAGACAACGCTCCCATGTGCAATGCTTGTTCCATAAAGCAGTTTTTGACTGGCAAAAACATTCCTGTCCTCAATCATCCTCCCTCATCGCCCGATTTAGCTCCTGTGATTTTTACTTGTTCCAGAAAATCAAAAGTGACCTGAAGGGAACACATTTTTCTTCAATGGATGAAGTGAAGACAAAAACACCAAGCCTGTTGAAGAGCCTCAAGCAAGTAGACTTCCAGCACTGTTTTAATCAATGGAGGATATGTATGGAGCAGTGTAGAGATCGGGAGGGGGAGTATATAGAAGGTGACTATGTTTAGAATGCTGTAATTCATCAATAAATATATATATTTTTTTACCAATCTGGTTATTTTTGTGTCTCACCTCGTATATATTGTCATGCAAGTACATCTGGGAATCACCTTCCTGGCTTGGCTTTGACAAGGAAAGCAATACCACCACGGTACAGGAGAGGGTGCTAACGCTAGCATTATCTTCTCCATCTTCCTCTACAGCCAAGAGAAAGCACCCAAGAGGGACGACCATCCCCACCCACTGCCCAAGAAAGTTTCAGGGCCCCAACATATAAAACTGGCCTGACCCAGAAGGTGGCGTCAGATGCCAAGCTGACTAAACCAGCGGACAGACAAATATAAAGCTTGCCATTGAGCAATTCTTTTTTTTGTTTGAGCCGTTATTGGCTGTCTTTTGAGTTTATAATTAAATGGGTTTACCAGAGTGGTACTCCAGCCTTTCCTGGCTTCTTCAATTTGCCTGCTCTGTCACTTCATACTATATATATATATATATATATATATATATATATATATATATATATATATATATATATATACATATATATGTATATATATATACATAGTACTTACTATATATATGTTTATAAATATAGAACTAAATGTATAAACACAATGACAGAGTAACTGTTGCATTATAACCACTTGGTGTTTTATTCTTTGTCCACTGGTATCGTATTACTGTCATTAGTCTTTCGGAGACATGCAAGTAAGTGTTTCATTGTGCTGTTTACTTGAACATTTCACAGTGGGTATTAGATGAGATTAACCTGGAGGTGGCCAACCTCTGTGCTGGAGGGTGTCAATCCCACAGCCATAGACCCCCCATTGGTCAGTTTCAGTTGTTCATTCTACTGGACAGACATCAATAGCTTATTAGTGAGAGCCTGTAGCCATCAATGCCTGTGCTCTTCAACATAAAGACAACAACAGAGAGGACAGTAAGCAGGCAACTGTAGGGCCGCAATGGCTGTACACTCCCATGTAAAGTGTGGACTAAGCACAGAAACAGGAACGCACAGGTTCAGTGGCATCTGATGAAAAGCTCCAGGTCATCAAACACTTGCACAGGTTCAGAGCCACGGCCCAGTGCCACACAATGACCAGAGAAACGCTACTGGGCACCATGCTGGACGCAGGTAGATTTGGCACAGCCTATGCACGACTTTAACTCCTAAAGCACAAGAGGCACCATGAGCTTATAAAAGGCTCAGCTCTGATTCCGCAGAGAGCTGTAGATGTGTTTTTTTTAACTTAATAAATAATTAATGGTACGTCTGACTCAATTTGAATTCATTTACTCAGTTAATGGGACCAAATTTAATTGTAAAGCCTGCAATGTTAGATGTCACCAATTCTTCAAGAAAAATTGCATTTGAAATTGACCTTGGCTGAATTTTGCATTTGTGCTTGTCACAGGTACGTCTGTAACAGGGTTTAGAAAAAAAAAAAAAAAAGGCAATAATCTGCTGACAAAAAAAACCTTCTGACAAGAGGTGTAGACTTCTGATTCACTTAGTTGCTGCAGTGGCACTGCTTTTAGTGCTGCTGCCATACAGATACTGGACTTGCGTTCAGTTCACATCCTGGACACTTTCATGTTTCCGTCAACTCCATGTGGCTCTTCCCCCAGGTTGTCTTCCTATGTCCATGGCAGGTTATTTTGACTGGTGTGAATGGGTGACCATCCACAGCTGACTCCTGCTTTGGGCCAGCTTGTTCTTATTATGGTCTAACTCACAGTCACCTGTCACCAAGATATAGTAACTCACAGGCCTATTACGCATTTTAAATGTTTGTATTTTACAACAGGTCAATAAATGTCTCCCTCAGGATCACTCAGTCAATCAAAGGTGAGATGGAATTGGCAGCTGTGTGCTTTAAAGCCCAGTTTCCTGCCCACTAAGCCACACTACTGCCTTGATGCTACTGAGATGCACTCTGCTTTACTCCAACCCTAGGAGGGATAATGAAATGAAATGGAGGGATAAAAGGATGGATGGTGGGACTTGGGATCTAACACTCCAATTTTCATGGGCACCAAGTGCATCCGCCCTATAGTGAAGGCTCAAAAATGTACTACAAACATGGGGCACACTTTCAGTCAATCCACAATCACTGAATACAGCACCTTTAATAACTAGAACTGTCAATGCAATGCAGCCTCACTGCGTGATATCATTAAATGCACTGTGGGCCATGTCTAAATGCCTACCATTGGAACGGTGCAAGTGCATGTGGCCCCTTAAGAGTGACTCTCTGAACCCAAACCACACACGGGCCTGTCCACACTCATGTAAACTTGTGAAGCTTAGTAGCTAAAGTGTTGGAATAAATTGCTTGGACATACAAATAAATAAATAAGGTCCTCACTGGGGCACATCCCCTGATGCCGATGCCACCCTTCAGTTCCTGATGGCCATGCCTCACTGGGCCAGTCCTTGGGCTTACGACAGGTCCATTGCAATTCACATTTCAATTTTTGGAATCTGAAGTCGCAGGCATTGGCAGTCAGCTGTGCTGTAGGCTTTGCCCGAGTTCCTAAGTCTGTGCCACTACTCTGGTACTTGGAGCTCAACACCCTGTTACCCCAATGGCAGATAAATCAGGTGCAAATGATGCAGTTCATAAAGGGGCACAAGTGATCAGTGACCATTCCACTGCATCGCTGGTGACTTCTTTTGTTTTATGATTTTTTATGACATTGTTTATTATATATTTGAAAAAATGAATTAGATGTCCCTGTACCCCTTAAGAACAAATCCAGTATGCCCATCACCAGTTAGCCATACACCTTGTGGAATGATTTAAGGATTGGCAGTGGCAATTTAATAAACTACCAGAAGAGGGCAGCATGGAGACTAATCTCCTGAGTAGACACCAGAGGCCATCTGGCTAAGTTGTACATCTCTGTCATCTGTCTGCTGTCTCAACTCTTGGGCAGCTTCCCTGGAGTGCCCACTAGAGGCCAAGTGAGTGTTGCTACTGCCATCACTTTGGGGACCATTTTAAAAGCATACATGGGCAGTTTATCCCCCAATCTGCACACTTCATTGTCCTGGTGGTGCTGTTCTGACTGAGTGTTCCATTTGCCCAGTAGATGGGTGTACAAATAACACACCTTTAGCACCTTTCTAAAGACATCCCATGACACCTCTTAGAGTGATTTACATTTATTGTTCACAGCTAGAGTTCAGGTTGGTTATGTTAGATGTTGATAGTCATACAGCGGGTCAGTGGACAAACCGAATATTCAGTTTACAAGTCAGTTCCTTAGCACAGTAAGCCATATATCTGGGGTGCAGGGGTGGTGATAGAAATGTTTTCTCCTTTATGGCTTATGTGAGGCTACAGCTACATGGCATGAGGGGTTACGCCTTTTTCATTTTACATTTTATGGCACTTGTTTTATGTGACTTTACCTTAACTAAGTCTTCATCCTAAACTTAAACATTATATGACGACAGAGAGAATGATTTCTCAAAATTTGCTATACATTTAATGTCAATATTAATCATGGCTTCCTACATGATGTCCTCCACCCTGTGCTAGCCTCAGCTGGACAGGACTTCCATTTTTTAGCTTGAAGAGATCATGGTTACCTGTCTCTGTGCCTCGACATGTCTCCATTTTCTCACTTTCTTGTTAAGTCATCATGAGCCCTATTCTCACTCATACCCAGTGCCCATGATGGTGGACAATGAATTCAATTTTCAGTACACCAGCTTTGCTAATTTTATAGCTTTTAATGCAACTTCCTTAATAGTTCAGCTGATTGTAGCTGTCTCATGTATGTTATCCATGGTTGTTATTACTCCATCTTTTTGGATGGACCCTTGGTAATGTGTGCAATTTAAAAAAATCCAGTTAAACGTCATTGTGGAATCACTGGTGGTAATGAGGGAGGCTTTCGAATGACGTGTATTTATTCTTTCACAACTTGGATTGTAAACCTAACCCTTATTCACTTGCTCCTGTTGTACTGGTTGCTTTTGATTCACAGATGTTTGTATGGTGTGGCTAGCAGGTTTTTAGGTACAGCATAAGCCATAGCATTATTAACATGGTGCCATTCTGAATCCACTTTCTGTGATGCCAACCTATTGGATGAAACACAAGCTGTAAAACAAGGGGCTAGATTAGCCAGCGAAAGTAAACATGCAAGCAGAGGTGGTCATCTAAATGGCTGAAGAGGACTCCACTGAATTACAAAAAGAATCAACGTTTTCAATTTCTTTCTTCTACCCTGAACAGACCACAACCATCACATGGCTTCCATTTAGAGTGAAGTGCCACCTGCTGTCCAGCAGGTGGTGATTACTAAATGCCCTGAATCCTGAACTCAGGTGTTCTCGTCCATACACAGCTGGCACAGTGAAAACTATAAAACACGAAGCTGGATTTGTGTAGCAACCACCGACCCGTTTATTTAATGCCTGCTTAGTCCACACACTCGGGCAGGGACTGCAAAATGAACCAGGAGCAGCTGAGCAGTACTGGCCTATCTCAGCAAGCCATTGACTAGAAAAGTGCCCACCCTGCAGTGAGTGGTCTGCAAGTAACAGAAGGAGTCACAGACTTGGGTGTTTGTCACATTTGCATACTGAATATCATTCAAATGTTAATGAGATGCAATTAGTCACCGATTAGAACTGACCTCAAAGCTAGAGTGCGCGCGTGCTTCTGCATGTCAGTTGCAGGCTGGTGCGCTGGGAGTGCTCAAACTCCTCGCGTCCACATGCACAGTTTTAGGTCTTTCTTCATGCTGTTTGTCCATGTCTGTTAGCACACCTACTTGCGTGGTCACTCCTGGGCATGCACGTGTGTCTTTATAATTTATGTGCCTCTCTTTTGTTGTGCAAATTAGAAGTGTGCAGTTGTAACAATTAAAATGAATGAGTTCACTACCCCTGAACCAATTCAGACTCTCAGAAGTGCTAGACTCTACTCTGTCAGCATCAAGAATAATCTCGAAACCAAGGTGCCAGTTCACAATTTGAAATGAGGAAGAGGACTGCCTGGTGGGAAGGTGGACATAATAAAAACTGACTGACTCAGTGACTGACTGATGGGTAGACCACCTTTCAATGTATAGCCTCCTCTCTCCATTTTCAGGGGGGTTTCTCCATGGACTCCAGTTGTCTCTGTCACCAAAGACATGCCATTAGACTGAATTGAGCATGGAAGAATGACGTACGTAACATCACATTGTCAAACCTGTTCAGGGCCACCCAGACCCAGAGCTGATTATGGCATAGTGTCGGATTAACTAATACAAGATAACATCTACAACTTGTATAAGTGGGGGGACCGGATTATTAATTCATTCATCTACACACCCAACTCTGTTCCGCCCTTGCACTTCTGAGCCATGTTTTCCAGCTTCACAAATCTGATGGGCATCCTCGCAGCTCATGCCAGTCCTGAGACCTCACTCTCTCCACTAATGCCAATTATGTAGCTCACGTAACATTTCAAATGTCTAAAACATGGCACCGAATATCTCCTCTGCTGCTGCACAGGTGGTATCCCGGTCTCCAAGGAAACAAGGCTATGGTGAGAAAAAATGAAAGATGGGCCCCCGGGAAGGCAATGGAGAGCTTGCTCAAGTCTGTTCTCTTTCCCTGTTTTCACATAAATATTTCATCCTCTGCTCCAGCCGTCTAGCTTTTCTCCCAGCCATTCTGTCCCATTTGACATCACAAGCAACCTTTAACTGCCTTGTGTGGGAACAATAAACTGAGTGGGCTGTACGTCATGTAAGAAGACCTGACCAGTGCTGCAAACACCCACCCACAGGAGGCAGTAATTAGGATAACTCATCATTTATGAAGGGACCGGTGAACAACACCTGTCAAATGTAAGTGGGCTTGCAGCCTACGCAGCACCCCTCCACTAAACATGCCCCGTTTTACTGGAAACCGTCTGCTGGAGCCATAGCTGCTGTGAGAGTAAACCCAGTTCACTCATACCAGTTCCATTCTGAAAAAGTCAGCTGATTACCCATAGGCCACTTTTATTCAAATCCTGTTCGCATGTGGACAATCCCAGTACCAGCATGCCCCACCCAGCTGGTTTCCATTGGTGATATTAAATCTCCGGCATTCTTTAAGAGCCAAACAAGTAGGCCCCACTTCATGAGAGCACTGGTTCAAACCAGCGCCATAATGATCATTGTTTCTATCAGAATCCATTCCACTAAGATGCCCTGCACACCACTCTACTGGACCCTGAAGGGCAGAGCCACTCAGCTTTCATTTGTCATTCTCCAGGCTGCCCCATCCAGCTCCCTGTCTTTCTTTCACCAGTTTAGATCTGAGACACAACTGTAAGCATTGTACCAGAGAAGGACTTGATAGGTGCCAGTAAGGTCCTATAAGGTATAAGGGTGGGCACTGGTGAGACTTTATGTCTTATCTAGAGACACAAGAGAACATGCCACCCCGTACCAACCATATGGAGATCTGCACTACTGAGCTACTTGCTTTGTAAGGGGGTGAGGGTATCTACACAAATGATGGATAAGGAATTAACTGTGCACCTATTGTGGCAGTGAGTTGTATAAGAAGTCAGACATGCCCCTTATGACCAGGCACCCAGTCGTCCTATATTGACTAGCCATTTAAGACCAGCTGGTTGAGTCTCAGCTGACTGGACTTATACCAGGTAGACTGAGTTCTGAATGGGACCACTTGATTTCTTAGCCATCATTAGCTGGTAAATGAGGTGAAGTGAATCACCAATCTCAAAAAAGGAAATCAGCCAATCTGGAGGAGGATCACTGGAGGTGCATGCCATTCTGCCCTCAGCACGAGGGTCCCAATGAAGTGCCGAGCAGCAGTGTCCTCAGACAGGCATGAGTCAAAGTAATCCTGAATGATGAGGTTTTACAACTGGATGGCCCTCTTTGGGTGGCTCTGTCAGTGGCACCTTAAGTACTGCACAGATACAATATGAATGAAGAGCACCTCTCCATTCCAAGCTCCAACTTACCGAAAACAATTAACGATGACACTCTTGTAAAGGTTAAATGAAATGCTGCCAGCTGGCTAGAAGAGAGGCTGCCCACACTCGCGTCAAGAGGGTTAGCCGGTAGACATGCTGCGAGCTCTCATGTTGAGTGCCTCCCTTCAGCATCCTCTGAAGACTATTTGAAGCACACATCACCAGGAAACTGCGTCATTTACATGTCAGCCCTTGGGTCAGCAGTTGAGCCTGTTTTCAGGTTACTGCTGCCTTATTAATGGCCACCATGTCTCCACCACCAGGCAAAGATGTTATACTGTAACACATTTGGAGCTGAGTACGCCTGGAGAGTAGGCTGTTGATGTTGTTCTACCCATAAAGTATACCCCACACAATATTATTTTTTGGGCTATTCAGAGGGTAGTATGAACCCAAAGGTATGCCCAGAAGCATGTATGAAAATTAGAATGCCAGCCCCTAGTTAGTTAGAAGCCACAAATTCTCTGAGAGCTTTCATTCAAAGTCATCTGAAGGTAAAGCAGTCAGTTTTAGCAGATCTGAATTCTAAAAATCGGATGACATGAAGATGTTGCACCTCTGGCACATCCTGCGGTCCTTAACACTTTGGACAGTAAATCACAAGGCTTCCAGGTCCATCTCCAGATCCCCAACTCCATGGGCTTAACCTGTATGAGCTCCAAATGTATGTGTATAAGTGCACCTGGAATGGGATTCATTATATAAAGGGAATATATAAAACAAAATGTATTGCTATAATTGTACTAGAATTTGCCTTTATGGCATTTTTCTAATGTCCATATGGGCATACATCTTAAAGCCATTGAAGAGGTGGCCACCAGGGGGTGCATGTGTGCCAACACACAACTCCTCAGTCTGAAGAGTACTGCAGGCAATTGACTGGACTGTAAAGAGCACAAGACTCTAGCTGGCAACAGAGCTGTGAAATGGCAGCACAAAAGGAGACCCCCCGCTTTCAAGCAGGAAAGAAGTTTCAAATTCTCATTTTGTAGCTGTCTTCTTTTAGCTGATCTCTTTGTGACTGTGGGTCACAGCCTTGTGGGCAGCAATTGGCTGCTATTCATTCTATGCCTGTGACACCTTGCCAGACAGCCAGCTATAATTTTTAATTATTACAGGATGATTGTGGGTTTGAATACTGCAGTCTCAGTCATGCCATTTTAGGATTAAATGAAAGCCAAACATTATGCCCTGAGGAAGTTCACACTGGTATATTGGCAAACCAGTGTGTATTCCTCCCACCAGCAAAACACAGTTAGCACACCGCTGTTCTTTATAGGGTAATCATAAACCCAGATGTTGGTGACGGTGGTGAAGTTTAGAAGCTCAAGGTCCCAGGCAGGCATACCAGTCACACATACATAAACACAATGAACCACATGGACCCACACAAGATGATATAAATCAACCCAGCGTCAACCATCCTTGGCAGAAGTGACAATCACAATTTGATGAAATGTGAATTTGGTGAAGTATACTGTGCAATTCTCCACAATGCCCCAGTTTTCCAGCGCTGAGGAGTGCCCCTGGGGAGAGCCTGCCTTCACCTATTTTTTTATTAAGTGACAACATTGTAAAGCAAAGGGGCTTTTTTTAAACTAAAAGTCTGGAATGCCTTGCAGTCTTACTTGGCACCTTCATCGTTGGCAAATACTCAGCACTATCTCTTCCTGTTATGCAATTATAGGCACAGGGCATTCATGGAAATTAAACACATCCACATTATGCTAGTAAGATCTCCAGACAAGATTCAAAAATCTTCCTTCCTGGTGTCCACCATGTGGTGCGCTTCACTTCACCCTTATAGGTGTACAGTGTCCTTAACAGAGTACAATGAAGTTCTTATTCACAAGTACTAATCAACATGCAACACGTCACCATTCTGATTGGTGAGCAGTCCTCCCTTACCTTGAAATTCCTGTCTTCCTTATCTGAAAAATCTCAGATTTGTCAAATCTCAGAATCCCAATTTGTCATTTGTTTATAAATTACTATTATTATTATTATTTTCTCCTGTTAACTGTGGTGGAATCCTTTGACTTGCTAGTCTTTACAATCACTACTGTGCATTTCAATCCAATCTTTAATTCTTCCTCTTTCATTGTGTGTGTGTGTGTTTCGCAGCTACTTGAAGTTGAGGGGTGGTGGGATGGAATGCATCACGATTCAGATGATGGGAGACACTCTGTCTACCCCCTCTTTGGCCTACTACACACTCCTAATGCCTCCATATGTACTAGTTCAAGAAAGTTCTGTATTTCAGGGTGGTTGGCGTCAGCTTGCAGCACCCACAGACCCTTCTAACCTGAGAAGGTGACCTAACTCTCTTGCTTATTGTTACTGGCTGACATAAAATCTTATGCCATGTTGCCCTTTCTTCTTTTGCATGGCTCACATAGCAGTATTCCCCTCATGCATAAAGCTATTCCTCATATCAACTCTCTCACTGGATGCCATCCACATGAAATATTCCAAACCCACCAGTGTCAAGGGCTCCTTCCATTTAAAATTGAACACATCCAACTGGGAAAATGGCACCCTTTAGATACAAAAGGGTCCTCCTGAAAAGTATAACAGACATTGGAGCACAGCCCCCATCAGAACCACTCCAGTCTGAGCAGGGCAGCATCACCAGCCTGGTGGGTTCCAGTCATTCATCATCTCTCCTCTATTAATCTGAAAATAAAAGATAAAAATCACTCTCATTGTCACTTTAGGGCAGCTAAAGTGGGTGAGAGGTGTGCAAACCCACCCTGGCCACTGGGTCCCTTTCAAAACAATCTGCCAGAATAACTCGCATATCCTGGAGTAATGTGAGGTTGGGGCAGAACCTGATCTCTCGAGTTGCCCCCACTGTGTGGCCGCCACCCGCCGGGCACAGTTGCTTGAGCCCCTGTTGCGTCTGTCGCGTATCATTTTTCTGAGAAGAGCCTAACAGCATTAGACTTGAAGAGCTCTACCAGCAGCTTCATTAGCCATTGATCTGCTGCCCTCCAGCTCTCAGGGAGCCACCGTATCCTGGAAACGATTGATTCTGTGGTGCCACTTTCAACATGTGCTTAAACGGCAGAGGTCAAAGGTGAAAGATGCCGGACAGGCACAATGAATTGACCCCCACTTTTACAAATTTAGTTCAAATTACCACTGGACCGAGGGTCAGAGACAGCAAAGCAAAGACAAGATGGGTCAGGGTGGCAGGACAGAGCAACAAGGAAGAACTCACAGTCAGAGCATAGGAGGAGCAGGGTGTGGGGCTCTGGAAAACTGACTTCCAAGACCAAGGAAAGGAACAAAGCCCCAGTATGTGGTCTGAGCAGTGGGTGATGTATGCATCCAATGGACTAAAGTCGTCAAAAGCACCCCACCCACACTCTTATGCATCCTGCCCATTAGTCAGCAACCAGCAAACCCAGTGATGCGCAGAAGCAGAATCTCAAAAATAACAAGATGGCAGACACACCACTGGGCCTCCCTTGGGCATTACAGCCATTTCCAGAGATGGTGTTTCTTACCAGCAGAGAGCACATCAGGCCAAGTGCCCTAAGAGCTTTTCAAGCTGCTCCCCCCCCTGCTGTGTTAAGGGGTCCAGTATCATGGAGACGGGAGCTCCACGTGCCCTCAAACACACCTCTCACGTCTTTTATGAGAAGAAGTCAATGGTTGAAATGTGGGGCTCCATCTGTTTTCTGACGCCACTTCCATTCTAGCATTGCTGACAGCCGAAACAGCAGGCATAAAGCAGAGCCAAATGGGCATCTTCTGCAGCTGCATCTTCAGCTTTCTTTCAAACTATAGAAAAATACTGATGAGCGATTGGAATCCATTCACCGATAAGCTATTATGACTCATCTGCTTTCATTCGGCATGTGGGGGTGTGCAGGCAACAGCACGGCACACAAGCAGGCATCAGCGTCTAATATGGAGCTGTATGTGGCTGCTCGGTGCTTTACAGCGTCATTCAACATACTATTCTAGCTTGGAAACTGAATTTCTCCTCTTCCTCCTCCTCCTCCTGCTTATCTCAAGGTGCCAATGTGACCACGTATGTCTCTGTGGCACAGAAACCAAGGCCCTGACCTTAAAGAGTAAAGGCCAAGAGGTCACTAAGGGTTAAGAAAGTGAGAAAAGTGGGATCTGGAAAGCACCGATTGCTCTTCATTTGCACCCACTGCCAGCCCATCAATCAGTCGATCAATCAATAAGTCCATTACTGGGAATAATTAAGAGAAAGGAAGCCCATTTATTATATCATTAGCAGCTCACAGACACCATTTTGGCTTAACGTCTTTCACCCTGACACATGATGTATGTGCTTTTTGAATATATAAAATATTTGGCATGTACTAATGATGTGGAATAAAGGCTGACTGATTGCATTGCTTTGGCCAGGCATGAAGGGGGCACTTGAGTCAGGCAGGAAGGACAGTACTAGGCGGACATTTGGCTTTAAACCCCAGGGACAGTGCCAGTGCTACAATTATCATAAATCAGCTGTATTGTGGATCTGAAATTGAGCCTGTGTTTGAGACAGAAAGGCAGTATATAAAATAAGACTTTGTGGAGTGATGCATAAGTGCCAGTTTCCACCCATCTTCTCATATGCTGCGGTTCTTCTGAGGCGCCATGCTCTATGCGGATTTACACACACATATGAGCAGTAGCTAGAGTGTCTGCATGTCATGAGTTGTTTTCTTGTGGGAATTTGTGAATGGATTTCTGGCTTTGGGAACTTAATGCCCAGGTCATTCTCAAGGTGGAGATGTGGGTGGGCTTTCCTATGGAAAGGTGTTACAAATGTTACTAGGGTCACAGGTTCAGTTAGTTTGTGATAAAGGCAAAAGCACATTAATATTCCAGCTTGGCATGCCACTATCTTCTTTTAGATTGGGACAAGTAAACAGAAGAAGTGCATTTAACCCCAGAGCAGCACAGATGTGAGACCAACCAGGGAAGCTTTGGTGGATGCTAGAAGAGGTGTTGGTGAGACCAGCAGGGTACACTTACCCTGTAGTCTGCATGTGAAGAACACCTAAAACTGAGGTCCTGACTATCCACGGTCATAAATGATCCCTGGGCACCCTTCAAAAAGAGTACGATGTTTACTGATGTCATGGCTAAATTGCCCACCATGGTCTAGTCATTCTGCCCCTAAATCATCCCTTATCTCCTACTGGCTAACAATCTTTCTTAGTCCTTCACCACCAAACAGCTAATGTGGGGTGAGTGTAGTGCTGCAATAATGACTGCCGACACATCATCCAGGTGAGGCTGCACATTGGTGCTGCTTGAAGTGGCTTCACATTATCTATGTAAAGTGATTTCAGTACTTATATAAATGTAATTATTTATTATTATTAAAGATATAAGAAGTGATGTGCTGACTGAGAAGGGTCCATGTCAACTTTATTGTGACTGCTTCCTACTCAGCCTGAAAGTTTTCAACTCCAATCTGTAGTCCAGGAATGATGAAGGAATACAGTGGCATTAAGAATTTAATGTGGCACATACAGTACATTAAAAGTGGACTTTCCCCATTCTGGTACCCCAGCCCTTTATCTTGACTTTGCATTTATTTTCACACTACACAACACAAATGCATTTCTCTGTGGTAAAAATCGTCATTTCTATAAGGTTTGTTCATCTGTGTGGGTTTGTGAGAGGGCACCAGAGTGCACGTTTCTGCCAGTGTTAATTTGAGTTTGTCAGTTTGTGACTGTCCGTGTATGTGTCCATAGTGCTTTGTGTCTGTGTGAGTGAACTTCTGTCACGGCTGAGCTTTTTGTGTGCATGACTGTCCGTCTGCATGTCAGGATCATGACTGTGAATACAACCTCTGTATTGCAGCACTTTGTGGTATTTGCCAGCACCAGCCCAATGAATTCTTGCTCTTTTAGGTAGCTTGCTAACCTTTGGAGGACAGCCACACTAAAATGCAGATTGTGTGCTTTTGGCAAGCCGGCTTTTTTATCGGCCGCCCTGTATTTGGCACTAAAGCTGCTTATCTGGAAATTAAATGCCAGCTCATACTGTTGGTGACTCAGCACTGATGGCATCCCAAGGCTGATTCAAAAGTCAGTGCCATTACAAGATTTTAGCATCTGTGCATTGGTTTATGCTAGTTTCTTTATTTTGGTGTGTACATGTGCACATTTATGTTTGGATGTCTGTATTTCTCTTAATGTTATCTAAACATACCAATTTAAATGCGTGTGAATGTATGGGTCATGGGTATGTTTTTGCGTGCATGTTTGTTTTTCTCACAATGTATGTGTACCCAGAGTCAGTTTCACTAGCTAGGCATAAGTCTGCCAAGGCACCTGCCTTCAACCATCACCCAAGCCACAGTGCACCATGGCTCCTCCTGCAGATGGTAGACCCATTGCAGGACAGTCCTATGTTGCTCCTTTGGGCTGTGCCTGGCCAGGTTCAATAGCCAACCCTTTGGTGCTCACCAATGAACTTCCCACTCAGGCCTGGCTCCAAGGCAGGGATCCAGTTGCCCTTTTCCTGGCAAAGTTACAGAGTCCTTGATTTGACTCTTCATACAGATCAATATGAAGTGCTTCGGGAGTATGGGGTACAGCTGGAGTGAAAGCTTGGTTTGCATTGAAAGTCAGACCCATTCCCAGTGGGTGTGGGACTCCACCAGGACTGCCCTTTGTCATTGAGTCTGTTCATAACTTTTATGAAAAGAATTTCTAGGAGCAGCCAAGGAGTGGAGGGTGTCCAATTTGGTGACCTCGGGATCGCATCTCTGCTAATGTGGTAACTATTGGCTTCATCTGGATGTGACTTTAGACACACACTGGCAGTTTGAAGCTGTGTGGGAAATGGCTGGGATAAGGATCATCACCTCCAAGTCTGAGGTCTGAGTTGGGGATGATGTGCTGCCTGAAGTGGAAGTATCTCAGGATCTTGTTCATGAGTGAGGGAAGCAGGGAACAGGAGATCGACAGGCAGATTGGAGCAGCATACAGTCATGCAGATGTTTTACTGGTAATTCGTGGTGAAAATGTACTGGTCAGTTTACGTTTCTACTCTCACCTATGGTCATGAGCTGTGGGTAGTGATCAAAGGAACTAAATTGTGGATACAAGGAGCAGAAAAGAATTTCCTTTGTAGGGTGTGTGAGCCCAGCCTTAGAGACAGGAGAAGGAGTGTGAACAATCAGGAGTAGCTCCTTCAAATTGAATGGAACCAGTTGATGTGGCTTGGACATCTTGTTAGGATGTCTTCTAGACAGCCCCCTGGACAGGTGTTTCATGCATGTCCAACCAAGAAGAGATCTTAGAGGCTGGTCAGATTATATGTCAGTATCACCCCCCAGAGGAGTTGGAAGAGGTGGTAAGGAAATGGGATGTCTGGGCACCTTTGCTTAGTCTACTGGCCTGCAAACTGGTTAAGCAGAAAATGGATGGCTGTGGAGCTGCTCATTTATTGTGCGCACATGCATTTGCATTAGCTGGTCTCCTTCGTGCAGTATTTGTGTATGTATGTTGTCAAGGCATGTAGCTATGCGTGTGGACATGCATGTGTTGCTCTCAATGTTAGCTTGCATGTGCAGGTTTATATACAAGTGTGTATTGTATTGTGGGTGTGCATTTTTTTTGGTTTATGCCAGTATTTGTGAAAAACTCATCCTGCCTTTATCAACTGCACTAAACAGATGTTTAAAATGACTGTATTACACTTCAGGAGTGAGTATTTCGATGAAAATGCACAATTAGAGTGATTTAATTCCACTACCCCAACCAGGCCCTCAAACAGAATCAACAGCTATATATCAGAGGCTATCGAGAAGCGATGTGATCTACAAGCAAGCAGACTGTGAGAGTCCATGTGTGTGTGGCTACAGTCTCGTAATGTGGTGTGGCACATACCAGTGGGAGATAATGGGTAAAGTTCAATGGCTACCCAAATCCCAGGAGCCCAATGGCTTAAGCAGGTTAGCTTCTCTGCCTCCCAGTGCTGCTGGCCCACCCACTACTACTTTAGCCATTGCTTGGCCTCACCCTCTTTCTTCACTGGACCAAGTGAGTACCTTGCTGTTTAAAAACCAGCAGCATAGTCTACCAGAGTAGTGGATGAAACAGCATTATGTCAGCCCTGGAAAACTGTAAGAGAACCTCTTCCACTAACACAGTTACCTAGTCACATCGCCTCTTGACATACTGAAAACTTTAAAATATAACTAAAAAGTGCACCTTTGTGACAGTGATTTTGCTCGGCCCCAGAGCCCTGAGGCAAAGCGGGTGGGCTGTCGGGATCAATGCCATTGAGCTCCTTCTTCCAAGCACTCAGTCAGGCCCATTTGACACGAGGAGTGTGGAAGACTTATTACGGACAAGAAATTGCTCATTTGCTCGCCAGGCTGTCCTCATTGCCGCCGCTATTTATTGCTCCTAGGAGAGCAGGGAGACGCCTCGCGCTGCGGCTCTGAATCATCACCTCAAACGTAATCGATAGACTTGTACTCTGCAGGCGATTTGTACAGAAGGGCCTCTTGCTGTCAGAGTGACGTCTCATTCAGAGCTGCGCCCTGCCACTCAGATGCCCAGCAGCACAAGGCAACATGAACTGTGCTTTTGGTAAGGTTAAAGGTTATGTTTTAGCTATCAGAGGTCATGAGGAAAGTAAGCAACCAATCCATAAGACGGATAAGGCAATCTAGGATTTTGCTTTCTTGAGTCTCCTTGTGCCTCTCTCTACCTTGTGCATTCTGACCATTCATTTTACAGGGTTGGCACATCTAAAGGAAGAGGTGCTGCCTCAAGCGGAGGAGTTTAAATCTCTTGTTCACGAATAAAGGAAGAAGAGACCGAGACATTGATAGGCAGATTGGAGCAGATGCCCGTTATCAGTTGTGGTAAAGAGAGAGCTTTGCTGAAAGGCAAAACTCTTGCTTTACCAATCAATCTATGTTCCTACTCTCGCCTATGGCCACCATCTTTGGGTAGTGACTGAAAGAACTAAATTATGGATACAAGCGGCATAAATGGGCTTTCCTCGACAGAGTGTCTGGGCACAGCCTTAGAGAGAGGATGAGGAGCGCAGACATGGGAGGAGCTCAAAGTAGAGCTGCTGCTCATCCGCATCCAAAGGAGCTGGTTGAGGTGGTTAGGATGCCTCCCCTCAGGAGGGGTTTCATGCATGTCCAAAAGGGAGAAGACCTCAGGACAGACCCAGGACATGCTGGAGAGAGTTGGGGAAGGTGGTAGAGAAAAGGGATGTCTGGACATCTTTGTGTAGACTGCCCCCGTGACACAGATTCAGATCAGCAGTAGAAAATGGATGGATGGATGGGTGAGTGACTGGGTTTGGAACAGAGAGCACATAGCCCAGTCAGGCTGGCAGACAAGGCATTGCTTGAAAGGCCGTGGATTCGAACAGCTGAAGAAACTCACACCTCTGCCCACACACGGCTGGTGCACTTCAGGGTTTGACGGAACAACGCAACAAAGCAGCTGTGTAAGGCCTTGTCTCCATCTGGGCACCAAACCAAGCAAGACAATGCGAGAATTGTGAGATGCCAGCTCATCAGAATACACACATTAGGATGGGGAGACAAGAGAAATGAAATGAAAACTGAGGTGCTTCCAGATATAAAGAGGGGTGGCATGGGGTTTTATCCTTTATGGCAAGCAGGCCTCCAAATGTAAAATTATTGTCAAAGAAAAGGTTCAGTTGGTAGTATGACTGGCAGTATAGCTGGCAACATTAGCAAAGCAGGAATTGAGTTCTTGTCAACTCCAAGTCTTGTGGAAGGCACTATTAACGGCTGAGCTCTAACAGCCTCAGCAGACAGCCATATGCCAACTTGCAGCTGGTGTGGATGCCCTTAGCCAGGTGGTGATGTTTGTGGTCACAACCTGTTAGCATATTCACATTCACCCTGAAACCCCCTATAATCAATCCACATTATTCTGAGATTATTAGCTTGCTGTTTTTTGGTCCCTGAGTGGGCTGTTTGTAAACAGCACATAGGGGGCAGGGCTGCTGGGTATTGTCTTTTACAAGGCTTTAATTCTACTGCCATTTCCTAATGAAAACACAAATCTCCATATTATGAATAAAGGGCTGACTTTACAAGTAGGGAGTAATTAGAGGGAATTAGAGAAGGTGGCGGCATGAAATCATGCCGTAATTAGAGATACGCCAGGCACGTGACAAGATGATTTGGAGCAGCCATGTGAAGTCATCACTGCTGAACACTCGGGGGACAGGAAAGCCATAATGACTTCATCGTTCCATCATTTTTTTTGGGGGGGGGGGGGGGGACTGGGTCAGAGCACATCGATGGGGTTGCAAGCAATGTCATCAGCTTTACCTGTAACCCTCTGGAGTGAGCTTCATGATCAGACATCGTGGCTCCTTGCACTTCCCCTGGGGTTGCTTATGAAGCAGCTTAAGGATTGCCAGTGGTGGTGGCATGCCTAATAACTGATGGCGACAAGCCTAGTATTTGAATATGGAGAGGTGGGGATTCACACAAAGGAAAATCACTTCAGACGAAACCACAGAGCTTGGTGTGAATTATAGCGTTGGACTTATGTGGGCCACTCAACTCACTCACCTGTACTCCAATTACTAAAAATATTGGGAAACTATTGTAAAAGAGCTCTGCACTTGATCACTTCATAAAATAAAGGATCTGCAGAAAAAACTGAGTTTATCCCAAAAACAATCTAACTTCATGATTTCAAGGTTTCATCTCATTAGAAGGGCAAAGCAGAATGCTTACCAGCTGCTCACAACTCACTCCATTATGGGCATTAGCAGTGGCACGCATGGCATTTCTTGCATGAGCCCACTACCACCATCACAGTTAATCTGAGACCACCCAGTGCTCATACCTACATGAAGCCATTTCAAATAAGACCCCATTTACCACATTCAAGGAGGGCAGACATGGCTCCTGGGACCTGAAGCCATCCTGTCAGCCACTCATAAACCTGAAACAAATATGTACAATGTTCATGAAATGTACATGATAAATAAATAAATAAAGCAGGGCAGGCAATTATAAGAGGATGGAGGGAAGGCAATGAGAGCAGAGCAAATGGTAGCTTGTGATGAGAGAACTGGCAGAAAGGGTAAGGAGAGATGACAGAATGAAGGCTAGGGAGTGATGGGATGGGGAGACTGTCAGTCATGGAAAGAGGGAGTGGAGACAGTGAGGAGAAAAGAGGGAGGCAGTGACAGGAGAGGAAAGAATGAGCAGTCAACAGAAGGGTAAAGTATGGGCAGTGACGAGAAGGTGAAGGATTGGAAGTGATGATTGGTAAAAAGTGGGAAGTGATGAGGAGCTGAAATGGTGCACTGAAGGAAGAGTGACAATAGACCACGATGGAAGGACAATATTTAAGCAGTGATGGGGGAATGGCAAACAGGGATGGGAAGACTGCATTAGTGTGTGATTCTGATTTATTTTCTTCTCTGATTCTTTACTTTACCCCCATTTGGATTAGTCCTCTCCATACTCTGCACTATTAAAGGGTGCCGCTAGCCACATCTTTTTGCCGTGGCATTGATTAGCTTTCAGCTTCTGTGTTTATGGCTCCCCTTTACTGCTCTTTAAAAGTATTTAGTTGTTCTTTTGTCTGCTTTTTCATTTTTGTCTAAGTTTAACTTTTTGCGTCTCTCTTTATTCTGCTTCCCGAATTTTGAATTACTGTATTGTTTAGACTGACGATTTCAGTTGTTAGATTGTTCTTTTGACAAAGATAAGCTTTTCTCTTGCTTTAGGATTTGTAATTTGCCCTTGGTTACTTTTTCCAGCTTTTATCATATTCCTTATGTGAAGAACTATTCAGTTATTTCCTTTTTATGTAAGTTTATTAGTTCATTAATGTGACGTGTTCAGGGTAAAGTGAAATTCTTACCTGTATATGCAACACGTCACAACTCTCCGGCATCAAGATTAGTGAGTATAACTACCATATCAAAAAAAGGTCTGTCTTTCTCACTTGAAAAACCTCAGGACACAATTATCGTAACAGAAAATATATTGTATTGTTGAGAGTTTTCCATTTAATCAACGTAAGTTGGTTAATTAATTAAGAGAGTTAACACTGAATTATTCTTTATTTTTAATCAATGAAAAATTTATCAAACATCAGTTTAAGTGGTTTCCAGTTTTGACCTTCCCTGTACAGACAAATGAGAAGTGAAGGGAATAATAATAATAATTCTTTGCATTTATATAGCGCTTTTCTCACTACTCAAAGCGCTCAGCAATTGCAGGTTAAGGGCCTTGCTGAAGGGCCCAACAGAGCAGAATCCCTTTTGGTATTCACAGGATTTGAACCGGCAACCTTCCGATTACCAGTGCAGATCCCTAGCCTCAGAGCCACCACTCCGTCCTCGAAGGGGATAATGAGCAGGCATCGGCAGGAGGGAAAAAAAAGGGTGGGCAATAACAGCTGGGCAGTGACAGAATGGTAAGATTGTGTAGTGGTGGCATGAGAAGAGCATAGTGATAGGGGATAAAGTTGGGTCCTGATGGGAGACCACCAGTCCTGATGTTGCTTATTTTACTTTCATTGAATGCACCTTTAAGCCAAAGCACAATATTGCAGCTTTGTTGTCATTTCAGCATCAGAGCCCAGAGAGATGAACTCACTCAATGACAAACACAGAGACGACTAGAAGAAAGGACTGAACCAGCAGCCTTGTGATTTACAATCTAAAGTCTTAAGCTAAAGTGTCCTCCATTGACCACATGGCAAACCACCATATTTTCAATCACTTCCATGATCACTTAAAATCAGAATCTGCACAAGTCAATCATGCTGTGCTCTCAAAGTTTTAATATCTAACAACATCTCTTTGCTCCTATGACTACACTTATTTTATAATAGAGAATGAAAGAGGTGAGGTGCATTTTAATAAGAAGTTAGGCAGATAGATTTATTACAAACCTTACTGTTTAACTTGCAAACCAAATAATGCACAGTTCTGTGACATTCACCAATTATGTTCTATTCGCAATAGTCCAGAGGTTTCTAAAAAAAAAAAACAGTCACTAGCCATTGTTTAAGGAAGCCATCCCTACAGGTCTCAGACCACGGAGGAGTGAGCAGAATTTATTGCTTTGTGCAAGCCATTGCGTTAATTACAGTGTCACATCAATCACGCAGTCAGTTAGGAATTAGACAAGGATCAGATAATTAAGGTGTAATTGAAGTAATTGTCTGAAGAGAAACTCATTTGGACTCCACCTCTGGGGCACTGTGAGGCTTCTTTGCATGAGCTAGCAATATTTTAAGGTGAATGAGAAGGGTTCCTTTCTGCCCCCCAAATCCCAGTCAGTGTTCAAAAATAGTTATGTAAGCGGACAAATGGCTGAATAATCACTTCTGGTGTACATCAGGAGGAATGAGAAGCATAGGTGGGAACATGCGACTCTGAACCAGGCAGACAGTGGCTATGAAGCCCAGCCCCGCATTTCTAGATTGCTTTCATACTCACTTAGCACCGCTTATGTAAATGTATTAGTCAAGGCTCAGACATAAAGAAAAAATACAGAAAAATAATTGCAAGGGTTTCAGTGGTTTCAACAGCCTAACAATTAAGGAGACAGTTCTTACATTGGCAATGGGGATGCCATGTTTCAGTCGGCATTGGCTCTACAATGTTCAAACAAGGGTACTTTACTAGAGCATATGACAACGTGGGGGTGGACTATGACCCGATATGACTATAGGATACTTAGGGCATAATAATATTAACATATTACTAATCAGATCATTCCCAGACAAACACTGAGATCTCCTTCAATAATATGGCA
The DNA here is from genome assembly GCF_900747795.2 of Erpetoichthys calabaricus. Lineage (NCBI taxonomy): Eukaryota > Metazoa > Chordata > Cladistia > Polypteriformes > Polypteridae > Erpetoichthys > Erpetoichthys calabaricus. The sequence goes on from NC_041397.2 coordinate 241,926,621, forward strand.
ACAGAACCAGAAGTGCCCAATCTCTTATTAAGATTAAGATGGTCCTCAAGGAAACCTCTTAATGTGTGGTAATGGAAGATCAGCCATCTCGCCATATTTAGCTATTAATGAGAAAGATATATAACCAACTTATTCAGTCTGAGCCATTATTAAGAATGTTCCTTCTGCCTCAGTAAATATTCTCCGTACTGCTTACACTGGGCTGAAGAGAACCACGTATTTGGCTTATGACAAGGAGTTATGAATGGTGGCATTAGCAATGGGGACCTCTTCACCAGTGTAATCGACAAAAAGTAACAAGGGTATCCTTCCAACAGAGACGCATACAGGTACTACTAAAGATGTCCACATGCCTCGAGAACTGAGATGCATGTCATAGGTGTCTATCATCTGAATAACAAAGACATGTCACCAAGAAGGACTTGTTAGCTTGAATACATTTTAGGTATCTGTAGACATTAAGCCTCTGCCAGAGTACAAAAATGCAATTAAACAACTCTTTCTTACACAATTCCAAATCTGTAGTTGACTGCATTATCACATGAATAATATTAAAACAGCCAATTATAAATTGTGAAAATTTACATAAAAATAAATTATTTATTTATTTAGTTAAGGACGTGAGAATATTCATAAGTCACACCAAATTATGAATTTGTCTAAGGCTTTCCATAGTGACCACCATCCTAAGACACTTCATATGTAATAGACAATAACTTCAATGCTTCGAGTTAAGACAACCCACTCAGCTGTACAGTGAGTCAGTGGTGGGGATTGATATGGCAGCCTTATGCTCTACAGTCCAGCATCTAAACCACTAGGCCACATTTCTTGTGCCAGTTGAATTTATTTACTAATCCATTTCTTAAGCATTAGTGGGACGGCTCTTTTCAGGATGTCCTTGTTTACGACTTCAGCAGTAACAGCCCTCTGTGGATTGAGGGTTTGCAGTTCTAGAGATGCAAAGAGGAGCTGTCCATGGTGCTGAAGCCGGGAGCAGCTGTCAGACTCGTATAATTAACCCTTTGCAGTCGTATTTAATTTTCAACATCACGCTACATTAGTCGTAATTAATTATTGAAAAAACGCCAATAATTACAGCAGTTATTTTTTCAAGCACGTAGGAATAACACAGGCCACTTTTCTCGACCAGGCGACTGTGCAAATCGGTCAGAAACTTGCAGGGCCACCAGCGGTGGCCTGACGACCTATAGCGCACTTTTTACTAAGGCCAGTTTTCTGGCCTAACGACCGCAAAGGGTTAAATTGCTACTTATTCTCCTAAAAAGCATGGCCACACCAAGTCTTGGTGCTGCACTGTTTCCAAGGGCATGGGACTGACCATCAGGGTCTGAATCCATTACATTCCAATAAGTTGCAGGTCTTCTATGTCATAAGTAGCCACATGTGTCCTCCACTAAATGCATTGCTATAAATTTCCAACAGCATTGTCCAGGCAATCTGCTTTTTCTGTGGTAACCTCTTACAAGCCTAAATCAATAACAACTGGTCATAAAAAAGAGAATTATGCCCAGGATAATTTGCCAAAAATATCTTATAGATCCGGTTTCACCTAAGCAAAGTTCTCCCTGAGAGATCATTTCATGGTTATTGCGTATGTGCCTTTCATGGTTATTAGGAAGGCACTGTGCTTTACAAAAGCAATTTAGACAATTAGAACAAAACAAAGGAAGTCAGGCAATGATTGGAAAGGCACTGCAGTCTAATGAATAAGAAGGGAAGCTGGTGGAAACGGTTTTTGGAGGTTAAGCCTCAGTGCATGGTCCTCAGCACATTGGGGTCTTTACTGTGTATCAGGCAGACAATTATATCAAAATGATTTGACTTCCTTAAGTGTCACACAGTTAATTTAAGAGCAGACACAGAGCTTGAAACCTTACAGTTTAAAGTCTAATTAACTTCACCGCAATGCCTGCCAAAAACCCTTTAGGATTGTATCACCATAAATGTTTTATAAAACAAAAACAAAGACATAAAATAAGAACAGGAATTACCACTGCTGATACTCGCTCATGCTTTTTAATAAGATAATGGTAACAATTTCAATAGTGGCTTTGCAGCCAGCAAACTCTAAAAAATGCAAACAATTCAAAGCATACAGCCCTTGTTTTTGCCACTATAAGGCTAATCCTTCATTGTCTCAGCATTTCTCAGCAGACTTGTAAATCTTTCACAACTCTAACTTATCCATGTTGGGTCCTGTTGCTTCATCACAACCCTACACCTTTGGGGTATACAGTTGTCTTTCATGAGTTTTATGCAGGTCACTTCGATGACATTTCAGTTCGCTTTGGTGATTTCCAAAGAAATTGGAGACTTCTTTTTTCCAGCAAACCTTTCGCAAATTTTATATTGACTTGTGTGCTTCCTTCTATTTTCTCCAGAAGTAGGGTAAAAGAAAATAGTGCAACAGGGTTGAAATTTCAGCTGTAAATTTTCAGTTAAATGACACGCTGAACACGACTCCACCATTTTGACTTGATGTCCGTCTGTGTGAGCATAGTGTATGTGCATTTGGGTGTGAATGTGCACAAAATAGACACTCTAATTATAATCCTGAAAATCTACAAATCTATTGGTTTTTAACAGAACTGGTTCAGAGCAACCTCTGGTTTGGCCAATGTTTTTTTGTTTTATTATTCACAACGGCTCTAGAAGTTTCCATGTAAAAAGTGCCGTTGGTTTACCATTTTGCCATATACATTCCAGACTAAGGTAATAAGGAATAAAAAATATTTACAGAATTGTTTAAACCATTTTTTGAAATTCTCAGCTGTTATTGAGGAGTAGTAGAAGTCAGCAAGTCACCCGTAAGAAGATCCAACATGTCAACTTGGTGGTCGCTGATCTCCATCTTTCAGCACTGGGTTTACTTTTATCAGGTGAGCACTAATGTTAGCCACTGGAGCACACATTCATTGCTAACAAGAGTGATGGAGAATGCACCATGTTGAACTGAGCAAGAGATTTTAATAGACTGCTCATAAATTATATTGTTAATTTGCTGTAGCGGGTGTGGTAATAACCTTGAATTATTATAGTAAATCCAGCATTCTATTTATCCTTGCGCTAACAGACTTTAGGTGTTCTGCTGAGTGCACATACATATCCATGACAGACAAATTTAGTCCCAGTAATCCACCAGTTAAAATGCAGAAGGATACTGAAGTGTGGCAGGAGAACTCACTAGAAACGCAGAGAACAAGTGGAATCTACAAGAAACAGGAATTAGCCTGGGATGATGGTGACCAAGAAGTCACAACTAATTCTAAACTAGACAACAGTATTAAGTGGGCATGTTATGCAACAACAAGTGAAGGCAGGCTGGTCATGGGATGGATCAGGGCCACTGGGGTCAGCACTGAACAGGTATGGTCACATCGCAGCCAAGATTTAAACAAAGACAGTCCCACTCTTGGTAGTAGCAGAAATGAGGTTTCTCCACAGGGTTCATGGGATTAAAATCCATGCCACGTGGAGCACAGCTTTAAAGCAAAAAAAATTACACCCTGGATTTAGAACTAAAGAAACCCCAAAGTCTTCACCTGGAATCTAAGCCCCATTGAGGGTTTAATGTGCCCAGTCTGAGGTAACCATAAGACAACATGGAGGGACTGTTGTCTACCTTTCTTCCCCAGCCCATCAAGAAAAGTTGTTTGAAATTTGGATAAATGAATGAATGAAGCACAACTAGAATTGCATGAATGAACAAGCAGAAAAGAGACAGGTCTTCAGGTATAAGAGAAAGAACATCCTAGAAATAAAATACAGAAAGTAAAGGGACATAAGGCCATCACAACAGACAAACTGGAATACCTTCTGGTCACTAAGGCAGAGGTCCAGTCAGAAAAGTATAAAGAAAAATACCAACTCACCTGAGAAAACAATAACCGGCACAACAATATATGATCTTCTAGGGGTGGTTCAGCCACCAAGCCTCAATGAACTGGGGAGCTGGACAGGCAATGTGCTTCTGCTCTCAGGCTCTGACCCAAATACTAAGAGACCATCGTGTGTTCAGTGTTGCCGGTCATCCCTGATGAACAGTCACATGGGAAGTTGCACCCACCCCCATATAAAACAGTGTGCCCAGCAGGGCATACATCACACCATCTGCAGCCAAAGCATTTAACTGACAAATCTATAGCCATTTCTGTCCTGTGGAGATTTCCGGGTTCTCGGTCACAGGGCTTTATTACAGTGGCATATTGCTGTTAAAAAAATGTCTTTGTATTGACCCAGGGCCTTCAGTAAACTGGTCATGCCCGCTTTGCCAGAATCATTTCATGGAGTTCAAAGGACCTATAACATTCTATCTATGAATGCACTTAGCAACACTTTGTGATGTATGCAGTGCAATCAGTGCTGCTCTTATGACAGCCATAAGGTCACCAAATAAAAGCAGACAGAATGAAGTGACAAGGCCGATGACAAAGTAGACAGATAGCTACAGTTCACAGGGCTTTGGTTTATCATGTGCCATTGATGCTTTGAGAAATACAATTAATGTCTGCCTTCTTGCTCTTGTGTTCCAAGAGATGAAAAGATGAGGCTGGCGATCTACGGGAACTTCAACAGCAGGTACCTTATAGACTAAGAAGCGACATGTGCACAAATGTATACTCGGGTTTGGGGGTGCTAGAGAGTGAAGATGAAGTTCACATAGAAAGCTTTAAGCCTCACGGGTGCCAGCCTACCACTGGTGCTCCATTATGCGTGCCCAGATGAGGTGTGGGCCAATGCTTTGGCAATCTTCTGCTGTAAATCATGCATTTGAATATGAATTATTTCCAAAAATGAAAACTGCCCGACCATTCATTTGGATTGCAATGCAGTTAATCCATTCAAGTATGGCAGGACTCCCACTGTACTCAGAACTTTTTATGTTTCCAAAAAACTGAATCCTTACTGAAGCCAAAGATCACTAACCAGTTATTATGGTGAGAAAATGTGTGCCCAACTATTGATGGCTAAGAGGATGAGAGAGTACTGTACAGGGCATAGGTGTGGCACCAAAAAGTAATACTGGGTTTAAATCTTAGCCTGGCCACCATCTTTGCGAAGTTTATGCAATCTCTCTGTATCTGTGTGGGGTTTTTTTTCAGTATGGTGGTGTTTTCCCAATTCTCAGAAGGTATGTGTTCTGGGTTAATCAGCTCCTCTAAAATGGCCCAGTTTGCAAGTGCATGTGTGAGTGCACCCTGCGATTTACATTGGCATTCCATCTAAGAGTGAGTGTCTGTCTTGTGCCCAATGTTGCCACTTTGAAGTGATATTCCCTCAACTGCTGGTTTCTGCCTTGTGTCTGCTCCCAACACAATAGGCTCCAGCTTCCTTAATTCTGCAGTAGGAAATGGCTGGAAGAAAGGACAGCAAAATGAATAATCAGCAACAACCACCAGAGGGCAGTATTCTTAAAATAGTTAACAGTGCCTCTTGATCTCCATGAACAGAAAGTACATTTTGGGAAATTCAAGTTTGTTTGCTTCATGTCTCATTGAAATTAACATTCAAGGCTAAAATTACCAGACATGGATGTCTTCAACAAACCGTGACATCCCTCTGATAAAAGGAAAGGCAAAGGAAGCAGGGCTGTGTCTGATTTGGTCTGAAGACGCAAACACAAGTTAAAGAGAGTGAAGAAGAAAGTCAAGTCAAGCCAGTTTATATTTGTATAGCACTCTTCACTGAATATAGACTCACAGTTCTGTAACATGTTTACAGATAAAATACTAATTACACATTTGTAATAAAGGTTTTGTAGCCGGGCAATCTATCTCAATTCATTGTTGAAATCAGTTTTGTCATGTCATGTTGCTTTTTACTGTATCAGGTGCCTTGTTGGTATTCGACGTGAAGAGGTTATATAAATAAAGATTGATCGATGGACACCATCCAAGAATTTTTATTTTTATATATTAACATCAGTAGCATGCATCATCAAAAGGCAATTTACAGAGCAAACAGGAATATAATAGCATATGTTAACACCCTGAAAAGGGATTGTTGGTTTTACCTTTTTCTTGCCAATATACTATGTGAGCTTACATCCTACTGTATAGTAGATGTAAAAGGCACACAGACATATGAAGGGAACTGTATCAAAGATAAATAGTCAGATATGATAGGCACTACTGTTCTAGGATTTCTATGACAAGGAAGACAGAAGTTTCAAGGTAAGGCTGTTATACTCACTAATCATGGGGCTGGAGAGATCTACCTATCTATCTATCATTACAACTAATACGATGCCATTTTAACTGTTAGTTTCTAAAAAAGATCTTTATCAGAAAAGAAAACAATAAGCTGCAAACAATTCCCTTGAACCCCCAGAAGTTAGACCTGCAATCTCAGCATTACTTAACGTATCTAAATAAATTAACAGCGTACAGTCAACTGCAGTGGAAATCATTACTCTAGAGCAAATCGTTAAGTAATCATAAAGACTCAATCTCATAATCGTGTCTCCCCCCAGACCTAAAATGATAAGCTGTTCTTCTTTTAATGTACATTTATGTGCAACAAGGCGCACAAAAAAGAAACAAGTTCTGGATGGGCACATTCAACGTGGGAGAGAAAGTCATTAGAACGCAGGGGGAACACACAAACTCCACAGAATGAAACCCAGTCAGCAACTGAGCCAGGATGCAAACGCTCTAAGCTGGCCCTGTGCACCACTATTGTTATACTACTCTAAAACACAAAAACATAAGCAACCGTCTAAAGCAACTGCTTGTGATTATGTGACGCACATGATAAACCGTCATCACGTCCCACTAAAAGGAGAGTCGGGAGGAGCACCAACTGTTATGAGAGGCATGCCAAGCATAGCCTTTGTGATATCACGCAAGAAAAGATAAAAAATAAATAAATAAAAGTCATCATGCTCTCACACCAGAAAGGATGAACACAAACTGTTAGGATTTTGTATTCAATATGAGTTATCCTTATGCAGTTAGAGAGAGAGGTGTTATGATGTCACATAAGAGAAGCAAAAGAAACAGGCTGTCATGGTCAGAACATGGTGGAAAGCTTAGCATCAGTCACAATGAAGTCACTCTAAACAACAAAGGCACTAATTGTCATGATTTCACACCAGGGAAGCTAAGCATAAGTTGTCACAATGTGATTTGAGAGCAGCAAACACAAGTTGTGAGGTCACTCAAGAGCGGCTAAAGCCAAGTTGTTACGCAGTCATTCAAGACAAGTTATTTACTAAGGCCCTCATTTGGGAAAATACCAACCTTTGTACATTATGAAAAGCTGATGGCGCAAATCTCTTAACAAACACAACTGTCATATTTCTGTTCATTTAGAAAAGTTCCCTTTCTGCAGTTAAAATGTGCATATTCTTTTTGAAAAGATATATCCAAGTATGGTATTCTGGAGAAATTGTTGTAGTTGTGCATTCTGGATTCTAATTAGTGGTTCTGAGCAAGTGTGAGGCAAAAAATGACTCAGCCTCAGAAAGCAGCATGAGCCATCGTCAAGTGAGTGAAGCGGCGATTTGATGCCAAGGCGCCGTTTAGTTCTCTAACATGCTGTCTAGCCTGCACCTCATTAACGCAGACTCCAGCTTCAGTCTCACTGAGACCTGTTAGTGCTCAAACATCTTTCTTGGGGAAGTCTGCGTTTTCATTGTAACAACTTATACGTGTACTCCTGCTGTACATGCACGTGACTTTATGTAAATAGAATCTGGCAGTGGTTTAGTACGTCCAGATTTATTACCTGAATTTTAAAGAATTTAAGGTAGTAGATGATGGCTTTATTTATTAATTGAGATGTTATTATTCAGATATTTACTTATTTGGCTGATGCCTTTATCCAGGGTAACTTACAACATTTATGATACAACTGCTTCCATTTCTCTCATTTTTTTCAAATGGAGCCCAGGCAGGTCAAGTGACTTACTCATGGTCACACAGTGTCAGTAGCGGGATTTGAACCCACAACCTCAGGGTCTGAAGTCCAAAGCCTTAGCCACCATACCACACTGCCTTCACTGCTACTGACGTCAGATTTAAGGACCCATCTGTGTAGCTTCCTAAATGAGGGCCAAGGTGTTACAAGCTCCTAAACACAAATCATCATGATGTGACTCACAAAAAGGGGTACTTATGTCACAGGAGATGGTCTGGGCACATCACATGCAATGTCACTGGACAAACAGTCCTAAAGCTAACTAGAGGACCCAGGAGAAAATGAGTATGCATGCAAGAAACCCTCTTGACTCAATGCCGTCTACTCTGCTCCTCACCTTTTTTGTCTTGCTGTTGGCTGGTGTCAGTCCCTTCACTTTGGGCCTTGGGTGTTGTTTCCTTGGCTTCAACGGCAGGCACGTCGGCTTGTTTGGGCTCTTCTTTCTCCGTAGTTTCGACAGCATTCGGCAATGGGGCACTTTCAGTGGAAGCATTGGGGGTGGCAGTACCCTCCTCGGCAGGAGGGGCCTCTTTGTTTTCACTCTCCGCTACCTGCTTTTCCTCCGAGGTGGCAGAACTATCCTTGGCCTTTCCTGAAGAGTCAGTCCCGGCAGCAGGCCCCCCATCATCCTTACTGGCTGTGGCAGGTGCAGCATCAGTGCTGGTGGCTTTCTCTCCATCCTCGGTTTTGGTGTCAGCATTGGCTGCATTCTGCTGTGGTGCAGCATCCAACGGGCCATCTTTGTTCTCCACCGCTGGAGAGGAGGCTTCTTTCTTATCCTCACTCGCTGCCTTTGCTTCCCCCTTGGCCGCTGGACCATCCTCCTTCTTCCCGTCCTTGAGTTTTTTCCGGATTATGTGTCCACGGAAGCTAGCCTGGATTTTGGTGGCAGCCTTATGGGCTTTATCCTCAGGTTTGTTGCCGTCTTGCTCAATTTTCTGGTCAGCCTCGTCATTCTTCTCAACCTATGGTTAAAGAAATTTACAAAAAAATTAACAACTTAAAAATATTGAAAAACATAAACATGGCAAGTATTGCCTTAAAAATGAATTCCTTTTAATGTAATGAAGAAAGAAAAGCAAGATAAAATGGGTGAGCTATGGGGCCCAAGAAAATTCAATAAACTCAAGCATTGACCACTTGTTCCCTTCCATTAGGGGACAAACAAAATGAAGTGCAAAAGAATTCCAGCAACATAAAGTCATTACTATGACACTAGACCCCATGAGGTGCAAGCCCATGCAGACATGTGTCTACTTTTAAACAAGTTTGTTTAAGTGTGTCTCCTGGCAAAAGGTTTATACTCTCCAGAATCCACAGCAGAAGTGGTGAACTCAAAATCAATTCTTGGTCTCCATTTTAAAACAAATAAGCCAGCACACTCAACCAAGCCTGTCATGGCCTTCTGTATTTTGGGTACCTTATCCCAATACTTTTTACAAAAAAAAACATCATAGTATATTTTCCTCTCGAGCTTCTGCCAAAAGAATGGTGATGTTTTGTGAGATATCACTTGCTAGGAGGGTTCCCCTGACCATTGATTTTCTACAAAGTTCCTGGCATACCTCTTCATTCAGCTCTGCAAGATGCTCAGTGTGAGATGCATTGTTATCTGGCCCTTTGTTATAAAAATGAGCATAACCAGCCTGTAAGTAGCAGAGTCAGCCCAATTGACATTTTTATACAAAGAAACCTCTAGTCCTGTCTCATCATCCTAGCGCACCTTGTTATAACTGTAGACCATTGTCTCCAACATTGCTGCACTATGCCTCACAGTTTCGAGCCAGCTCATCAAATTGAGTGAATATCACCTTGAAGGTGAACACACCTCCATGGCTTGACACTTCATCCAAGACTACCCATCTTGACCTGACCTCATGGCAAACATTAGGCCAGCACAACCTGAATGGAATGACTTCATTTTGCAAATTAGTGTGTCCTCCACTTTACCTGATTTTGGAGTGCATTCATAAATCACACCAAAAAGAAGCTTGGGACATATCAGCATCATCAGGCATTAAGGGGCATCAATCCATTAAGAAGCTTACTCAGTCGTACCAGGTCAACATGGAGGCACACATTAATTTAAATACTTTGTCTCTGAGATGGAAACAACGACAAATCAGATCTACAAAAATGAGCTGAGTGTGCAGTTAAGGAATCAGACTCAGATATCTGAAGTTGGGGGCTAAAGACTGCACCTCCATGTGACCTCCTTTATGAAACTTTACTGTACTGTATGAATTTATACTTTCAGGAACCATCCCCTCCTTACAGCATTCATTTCTTCGACATGCTAGATAATGTACCAGGCTAAGACCGTATTCATTCATCTATTGTGGCAGGTGGTCGGGTGTGGTCATCAGCCGCCTGCCTATTTAAGGGGCCGCCTCCCTTCAATCAAGGCTGGAGTCGGGTGAGGAGCCAGACGAGGTCGGAGAGGAGGCGGCAAGGAGAGGCCTGAGAAGAGAAAGAGAAAGAGAGAGAGAGAGACGGCTGTTGGAGAAGCCGGGACTTTGGGTGACTGTTGGGGGTTTGTGGCGGTGCACTTAGGAATTGTATTATAGTAGTGTAAATAAACGTGTGGTGATGGCTGAAAATGTGTCTGTCTGTCTGTGTCCGGGTTTCCTATTTCACAGTGGCATAGTCGGCAGGATGCTCCACCTGGGTCAAGGTGGGGACCTGCATTTAAAGAAATGTCTGTGAAAGGCCCGGCACAACAGGGGAGCTCACCCACGTGTCGCAGGGGCGGCGTGCACCTAACCCCATAGGTACAGAGTGTGTCGCGGACCATTAGTGGTCCGTCGTTGAACTATATGTTTCAGGGGCGGCTCAAGGACGCGGCGGCAGCAAGAGGAGCTGCCGAGAAGGAAGGGCTGCAGCTACGACAGTCGCAGCAGCTGCGGAGCTGCCCGGAGTCTTGTCTCCATGTGAGGAAGGAGGACAAGATGTCCGCCGACCGGAAGTCCCTCCTTGCGACAGGCACGGGGTTGGATAGCGTGTCCTGTGTGCCCGCCAACGATTGAATGGAGGCGGGACCAGGGAATGTCCATCCCGTGCCAGCCAGAAACCCGAATGGGCCTAAGGAAAGGGCCCATAGAAAGCAATTGGCGAGTGGCGCTGCTGATCAGGTAAGCACACCGTTGACTGACTTTCTCTCCCTGGCAGCGATTCTGCAGCAGTTGGAGAGATGCCTTGTGCTTGTCGGATTGCCGCCACCTGAGCGATGTGCCCTCCGGGCGGAGATGCAGGGATCAGAGGGGAAGGCCGCCACGCCAGAACAAGCGGCGCTGGCGAGAGAGAAACGGCGCGGCGCTGGAACTTCTGACCGGAGGAGTACAGCGGGGACGGTGAGTAGGACCACCCCCGTAAAGCTACGGATGCCGGCGGGGCAGGGTCTGTCCTTTTCCTATAGGCAGACCCGAACCGTCGCGGCATCCCAAAGTAAGAGGAGGAGTCGGAGGAAGAAAGCTGACTCCTCCAACATGGGAGGATGTGTTGCTGGGTGCACACGTCCCACAAAAGGCTGCCCTCTGCCGAGGCAGAGGGAAAACCCGCAGCTTGGGAGGAGAAGAGCGAGTGTGCTCCCGTTGGCGGTTCCGTGGCGGGGATCACAGAGGACTTGGATGGTGAGGCCGAGTAAAAGAGTATCGGGGTGCCGGTCGGAGCGGAGAGTGTTGGCCCACAGACAGAGGACGGGCGCTGAGTGGCCACGTCAGGGCAACGTCTCCGCCCCCTGTTTTTCTTTTTTTATAGGACCGGGCCCTAGGCTGGGATGTGTCGGCTTGCCGCCGAGGAAAACCTGCCCTCGCGGGACAGGCCGCTGGCCCCGTGGGGTCTCAGCTTGCGGGGGAGTATTGTGGCAGGTGGCCGGGTGTGGTCATCAGCCGCCTGCCTATTTAAGGGGCCGCCTCCCTTCAATCAAGGCTGGAGTCGGGTGAGGAGTTGGACGAGGTCGGAGAGGAGGTGGCAAGGAGAGGCCTGAGAAGAGAAAGAGAAAGAGAGAGAGAGAGAGAGACGGCTGTTGGAGAAGCCAGGACTTTGGGTGACTGTTGGGGGTTTGTGGCGGTGCACTTAGGAACTGTATTATAGTAGTGTAAATAAACGTTTGGTGATGGCTGAAAATGTGTCTGCCTGTCTGTGTCCTGGTCGCCTATTTCACACTATCCATCCATTATCTTTTACTTAACCCCATTCAAAGCAGCACACCCTGATGATCAAACACAAGACAGAGCCCACCTCCATATGTAACATCAGTCCATCTCAGGGCTAAGATTATATTTACACTAATTATGCGTTTATTTCCGAGCTTCATGGGATAAAAGCTCAGTTTGTATATACCAGGATAAAGGCTGTGAGCCACAGAGTAAGATGATCATCATCTTCTTATGGTGCTCAGGTTGATGAAATTTTAGAGCTACTCCTGTAAAATACGACATTATGCTTTGAAATTCAGGTGTCCGGTTCAGTGGGCCAAAGTCTACAATGACCACTTTAATTAGGAGACTAGATACTCTGAACTGACAGGGTTAGCAGCCATGCTGCCATCAAGGGGTTCACAAGAGGTTTGTAGAGCCGCATTGTGTTACAGAATCACCAGTAAATGACTGGCCAGCATGAGCACAGGCATGAGGGGATGAGCCTAAGTGATGCACAGGGTTCATTTATATTTGTGTGTTCCGCGTTAGAATCAAAGCAGCAGTCCTTAGGAACAGAGAAAGAAAGAAAATTCTCTGAGGTCTTACTGGAATTAGCGGTTTAATAGAATCCCCTTAATGAACGAGTGTTATAGTAGGCGGTCCATTCATATTCATCGCAGTATTTAATCGCCTTAATTACTGTAATATGCTAATTGGGAAATTTAATATCACTACAGAATTCTGTAATGTGATTTTTACACTTCGCAGATTATGGAATTGCACCAGAAGAGCAGCTGGGACATGGCTCAAATTTCCACGGCACCAAAATATCGGACACAAAATACTTTATTATCTATACAAATGAAAAAATCATAGAAAATGAATATGATGGCTTTCCTGTTTGAGGGCAATAAAGGGTCTCCCAATCTAAATCCAAGTGTAGTATATGGATATTTAAGCCATGTCACCTATGCTCCTTGTTCAGTTGGTAACTGCCAATGTGGGCTCAAACCAAACAGCAGCATATGACCAGAAGGCTCCCAACTCAGTGTCTCCACAAGCCGTACTTTCTGACCATCTTCTTCTGTTTTTGAAAGGTGAAGGTAGCCAGTGTTCATGGTTTAACATTCCATTCTTTGTAGGTCCTTAAGACGTATCATCTCAGCTATATAGGCGGTGCTAAAACTGTGCAATTCAGTTTGATACCAGAAATCTGGGCTCCACCTTAAGCAGTCGGAGAACCAAATACAAACTTTGGCTTAATAAAGAATAAATAGACGGGTAGCCTTAGAACATTTCCTTCCCTTATATCACTCATAGGTTTGCCCTTTCAGGGCAGGGACTTCCAGTGGTAGGCATTTTCAGCTTTGCTTTTACACAGGCACATTGAGGGAAGCTTTGTGCTGCCTCATGGGGGGGCACACTGCTTCAGCTGCCATTGGCATGCTGCTCAGCAGTGATTGAAGACAGATGGCGCAAGACATGCATCGTTGTCTTGCATTTACAGATGAACTAGAAATGGTAACTCACAGGCGACGGGAGACATACAAAGCTGGCAAGGTCTTCATGGAGCGGTGTCTCGTTTTAGCCAGGGTCTCAACATTGGCTCTAAAGTAGTTTCATTTATTTTGTTCTTTTTGCTATTGTATTTATCAAAGTACAGTTTAAATAATTAATTAGTTATCGCGTATGTATTCTAAAATCTGTGTTTCTGTGTTTAGTTATGTGCCGTACCCCCTTAAGCTAGAGTTTCGGGGGGAGGGCCACCATGACATACAGAGGGACAGGTCATTAAGAGTTGTTTGCAAGGCTTTGTTATTTGTGAGTACCTTTTGGTTTTTCTTTTTTTTCAGACCTTTTCTTGCTCTGTCTTGTGTATTCTAATTTTTGGATTTTGGATTGGCTTTGTTTTGTTGGTTTCACTGTTAGGCACATGTCTTTTGTTCTTTTTTATATTTTTGCACATTTCTATTTCTTTTGTAGAAAATCTTCACTATCTTTAAAGACCCAGAGTTATTCATAGCATATGTCCCCTTTATTAATTTTTGGTTCTGATTATAATGATTGGCTGCTCCCTACCCTAAGTCTAGGAAAAACCCATTTTGAACATTAGGCCTCGACAAGCCTGGGTCTAGATTTTGGGAGACTAGGCATCGTTCTTGTAGTTTATGCAGCTGATAATCACAACAAATGGAATCTAAGAAGTTGATAAATCCAAAAAACAGAGCACTGGCCATTTGAAGGCTAAGACCCTAAGGCAGATACAGACTAAAGTCCAAATGCCAGATGACCTTAAAGGTTAGATCCTGTAATACTGAGAGCTCAGGAACCCAGGGCTCCAGAAGACTGTGCACTAAGACTCAGAAGTCTTCATGAACTGGAAACCTGGAACCGGGTTATGAAAGAGTGGATTCTATGACTTTCAGGGATTGTGGTTCTTAAAACTGAGGCCCTAGGAATCTAGAGACTGAGACCATGGGACAATCACCGATTGAAGTGTGTAACTTGGAGATCTTTAAAGACCGGTGCCTTGAACCAAAGGTCTTGGAAGATGTGACACTAAGCCCCAGAAATGTTTATGAACTTTATTTTGAGAACCAAGAAAGCTGAAGGCCGAGTTACACTAGCCTTCATGAACAAGAATCTCAAAAATTAACTCCTTGTAAATTGGAGAAGTGAAACCTTAGACTTCTAATCAAAGAACCAGAGGCCTAGAAAAACTGCGGACTGAGACTGCGAGTTTGGAATCTCGCACTCTGAACATTTCATGTAGTAGAGTACAAAAGCCCAAGGCCTAGAAATAGTGGCTTTTGAGATGCCAAGGCCTTGAATAACCCCTGATGATCTAAGAATCTGATGTCTGACACTGTACAGCATGACCAAAGCACAAGAACCAGAAGCCATTCTTCTTCTTCTTTTGGCTGCTCCTGTTAGGGGTTGCCACAGCAGACCATCTTTTTCCATATCTTCCTGTCCTCTGCATCTTGCTGCTGTTACACCCATCACCTGCATGTCCTCTCTTATCGCATCCATAAACCTTCTCTTAGGCCTTCCCCTTTTCCTCTTGCCTGGCAGCTCTATCCTTAACATCCTTTTCCCAATATACCCATCATCTCTCCTCAGCACATGTCCAAACCAATGCAATCTTGCCTCTCTGACTTTGTCTCCAAACCGTCCAACCTGAGCTGACTCTCTAATGTACTTGTCCCTAATCCTAAAAGTAAAATCTGTAGCTCTGAGGCTAAGGATCTGCGCTGGTATCCCAAAGGTTGCCGGTTCGAATCCCTGTCACTGCCAAAAGAGATCCTACTCTGCTGGGCTCCTGAGCAAGGCCCTTAACCTTCAATTGCTCCAGGGGCGCTATACAATGGCTGACCCTGTGCTATGACCCCAAGGGGTATGCGAAAACTAACAAAATCCTAATACAAGAAATTGTATAAGGCAAAATAAAGAACAAAAAAAAAAAAATATGGCCTGCATTGACTGCAATCCAAAACAAAATAGAGAGAATGGCACCGTGGTCTGAGACCCAGAGGCTGTCATGGATTGGAGTCCAAGACTCAGAGATTCTGACAGACTGTGGTTGAATGACAGGCTGTTAGGACTGGAGCTCTAGAGTCAGTGGTGCTGAGAGAGTGCAGGCATAGACTCTGAGGTTAGAAAGGATTGCAGCCCAGGACCCAGATTATGAAACACTCAAGATTAAGTCTCTAAGAATGGCATGGACTTGAGGCCAAGAGAGACTATATTGGGATGGCATAAGACATCTGAAGTCTTCACAGAGCAGTTCAAGATCTTTAGTTTGTGAAGTAAGAAGTAAAGTCATCCTTGATAAACAAGACTGGAAATTGGCTATCAAAGGTGTTTGAATACTGACTACTATATGTAGCATTACAGTGTAAAGGTAGGTTATGACACATAAATTACCTACAAAGCAGTATAAAGGAACTCCAACAAGATGAGTAATTGCCTACTGCTTTTGCCACCACAGCACTGCTGTAGCTGTACTGCACCAAGCTGATAAGTGCACAATAGTAGTTCTCTCTGCTGTGCACACTCCTATATGCCATCCACAAATTACTTTGAATTTTCATTATTCTTTGTAGAAAGCTGCATATTTTTCTTGTGTAAGCAGTATGGGGCAGCATGGCGGCACGCCATTTCTATAGCTCCAGAGTCCTGGATTTAAAATCCATCCTGTTTTTAGCTGCATGGAGTCTGCAAGCCCTCCTTGTGTCTATATACTTTTTTTTTCCCTGGATACTCCAATTTCCTCTCATATCCGACCAATGTGCATGTGAGGTTAACCTAATGTAACTGAATGTAGGTGTGTGCATGTGTGTGCCTTACAGGGGCCTGGCTTCTGCCTCAAGTCCATTACTGCATAGTGACCATAGATTGGATCAAACAGATTTAGAAAATGAATGAACAAATGTACAGTAGGGAATAATGGCAAATGAGTCCTGACCCGTCATGCCCAACAGTTTGGATCTGCTAGTTGCCTTCTCCACACTAGTACTGCCTTTCACAAAGCATCATGAGACCCCTTACTATGCCTAGCTGACATCAAGTGCAATTCTTCAGCTTATTGCAAGCTCCTATTCCCCTACACACACTAGCTATAATTCCCACAAACCCCTAAGCGGTTGCATTTTCAAGCCCAAAATGACAACGTGGGCCACTTTATTGCACTGTGACAGGCTGATGCAGAGAAAATTGCTGCAATACAGTCAGTCTGCAGGGAGCAAGGTAAGCAATAAAAAATTAAATCACAAGACAGACGAGTGTTCCTTATATTCCACATTTTGATGTTACAAAGGAAAGGCATTTGCAGATGAGCAAACACGACAGGCTGGCAGACGGCTGGGAATAAATAAAATGAATATAAGGAATCCCCTGGCCCTCCCAACACAGAGTTTATTGAGGCAGCCCAAACTCCCAGCCCTCTGACTTGTAACCCCAGAAAGGATCCAATGAGGAAGTGACATGGTGAGTCGCCAGTGGTTACACTTTCAAGAGCTTTTTATACCCACACCCATCCATCTCTCTAGGATTTCTTCCACGTTTCACCTCACCTCTGGCAAATGGCATCCAAAACATTAGACACTATTTGGCTCAACGCCTGCTAGCTCTTAGTGAGGCTTCATCAAAGCCATAATAAACTGCACCTCCAATACCACTTAAACTACAGTAGTCGCCGTGGCCCATAATTGAGCACAAAAGACATCTTGGAAATCTTTCCTATGGCACAGATTTTATGGCTCCGGCTGCATTAAGGATCTATCCCCCAGTCCCAGCTGCAGTTACAATGAACTGCTTTCTGTGAGCATCCTGTGACAGACTGGCACCCCATTCAGGCTTGGCTCCTGCCCTGTGGCTAACACTGCCAAGTTAGACTTTGACTTTGAGTGACTCTCAAATAAAGTAAGCGGGTTCAGAAAAAGGATGGATATCTGCATGGGTGGTTTAACTGACCATCTCAAAGCTCATGGGGATACTCTTTGGTTCATCATCCATTCTCACTGTGGCGGCTGAACCGCCTTACACTTTCCAATGAATTGGTTCATGAGACTATTAAACCACTGGGAATGCCCCTGAAATATACTTAACAAATGTTACCATGATTGTTACAAGCCTCTAAAATCACTGAGCATGACACATAAAACATGCAGCACGAATGCACATAACTAAACAACACTCTCGTTATTTCTTAAACAGCTAGAAAGATGCAGCTGCCATTGGACTGCTTCCTGCAGGAGAACAGTCCAACCACCCATTTTCTGAGGTCCTTCTTTCCAGTATAGACCTGTGGGGCTTTGAAGCCTACCCTGGCAGCACTGGTTCAAGGTGGGAGCCAAAACAGGACATCTCAAACCACGTTCACACAGGACCAATTTACAGTCGCCATGTAACGTCTGCAGTACCCAAAAAAGTCATGTGTGGACATGGAGCCTACAGATTAAAATTGTAATAAACTACAATGCCACACAATGTCCAGGGGTGTTTCCTGCCTTGTGCTCAGTACTGCAAGGATTGGCTTCAGAATCCTGAAACCCCAGAATGGATTAAGTAGGTTCGGAATGGTACGGAATGGATTACAGTGGCATGGTGTGATACCACAGCATTCCCCATTGATAATCTAATGCCAATGTGCCACTAATTTGTTATCAATGAGTGTTTTGCATTTGGCCTGCTGCCTGGGATGTTGAGCATCAAGCCAATAAGAGACCACTTAAAAAAAAAAACAGAGGGAAGAAAATGTCATTCTGGAATGGCCATGACGGTGCTGCACTCTCAGTCCAGTAGGCCACACATGTAGAGCTTAGGAGTAGTTAGGTGGGGCAACAGCCATGGCAGCCTCAGTCAGCATTATGGCCGTGTATAGAGCTAATCTGAGGTACTTACGCTGTAGCCACAGCTTACTGTAGCCTGGTGATCATTATGGCTGTATGCTGAAGAAATGTGAGGTAGCTTGGTAGCTGAGCAGCGGCCATAGGTCCACAGTACAGTTGCCTGCTGCACATGTAGACCCAAGGTAGTCATAGAGTAGACACAATTCATGGTAGACAGGTTACTTTTATGCCTGTCTGTAAAGGTTAACTGCATTAAACATGCAGTGGGTACAACCCATGGCAGCCAAGTCATCATCACTGCTGTCTGCTGAGGTGATCTGATATAGCAAGTTACCCATGTAGTGGACACAGCTTACGATTTCCTGATCCGCATTTTGGCTCTTTACGGAGATGGCCCAAGGCCACCATGCTGTGGCCATTGCTCATACACATCAAAATCAGCAGTGTTAAAATTAATGAGTAGATTCAAAAGTATACTGAAAGTGTTAATTTCAAACTAGCATTTCTGCTGTGGAGTAGATGTGTCAGCATTATTTCTGTTTATGGATTTGACCTGAGGTAGTCATGCATTGGCCACAGCTCAGGATAGCCCGCTCACCATTACAGCTACTGTATATGCAAGGGCAAAGATGAGGTAGACAGGTAGCAATGATAGCACAGCTGGTTAGAATGACAACTGCTTGTGCATCTGAAGAGCTATCCATCCATCCATCCATCCATCCATGAATCCTTTTTCTGTAATTGCTTTGTCCAATTCAGGGTAATCTAAACATAGACTAAATTCTTTGCAGAAGTCTGTTTTCACTCTTGCATGTTGACCAATGATCTATCCATGCACTTACTAACCTGACCATCCAGCTCAAGGTCAAGGTAGCACTGATACAAGTCAGGAACTAACCCAGTATGGAGTTGTAGTTCATCACAAGGCACTCCCATACACAAAGGCAATTTAAACAAACATATTAAATAAGTCATGCCAATTTATAAAAGCAACAAAGGTTGGCAGCATTTGTCATATGAGTCAAACTGCAGCCCTGGGCTCTACCAGACTACATGCCATCTGAATGCTTGGACACCTTTGCTGTCTCCAATATTGTTTATCACAGTTAGATGTTGGGATTTAGCAGAGATTTATGAAATGAGTAGAATTAAAGCTACTAAGAAATAAGACATGAGATCAGCTTTCTTCCTGCTCTCAAACTTGAATAACCCCTGGCACTGATTGACCGTCCAATTGTTAGTCTTTCTTGCACTTTCTTTATGGACTGACACATTTTAAGCCCTAAACTGGCTTCAGTCCTGCCAGTCATTGAGGCGAAACCAGGCTACAGGCCAGATGATTCAAGGGAACTTGGCAGCGTGAAGTGACCCTATTTAAACCAACCAGAGGTGACTGGTCATGGAGGATCTAACAAAGTCTAAAAAAAAAAAAAAAAAAAAAAAAACTCTGGCAGATATTTAAATTGAGTGAGTCGGAGTTACATGGCTAAAAGAATGATCATGGGGTACACCAGGTGGGTATTATTTATTTCTGTGTTCACATTCACACCATAATTCTCAAATGTCTACTAGGTTAATGGATCCTGGACATGGGCCAATTGACCAACAAGGCAGATCCCAGAGATCCATCTAGCATGATGGACTCCTCCTCAGCAGTCTAAGCATGTTCCACCCATAATTCAAAACTTATGCTGGGGGAAGGTGCCACAGAACATCCCGGAAGGAATGGGCACAAGGTAGGACTTGTCCTGCAGGCCCTCCAGTCTATTACATCAACATGGCCATGTACACATGATTTAGGGACCCAAGATGGCATCAAATGTGGGAGCTATACGAGGAGATCAGAGTGATCAGACAAAAACTGCATGGGCATGAGGGGACCTTTAAACTGCTCTTTGAAAAATGTACCAAAACAGAAATTAAAATGGGGCTGGCCCGTGTACTAGGTGGCAAGAACAGTAAGATTTCATAAGTGTGCTAAGTAAATGATCCATCCTGAACAACTGGTACTTTAGTAAGGTCACCCCACCTTTCAGGTGTATTATGGTGATGGACGTGTATCTAAGCCAAGTGAACCCACCTAACTGGAGGTACTTTAAGAAGCAATGAACACTTCTGGGTTCGACTCTTACCTGCTGGTTGCACAACCACAAGCCTGCTAATTAAAACCCACTAACAACACACTGTATGGCCTTGAGGGAGTCACGTTGCTCTATAAAGCCCCCTTAGGGAGCCATAACATAGGTCAGAAATACAGAGAGTTAAGGAGAGAGACAGAAAGTACTAGAAATATGCATCTCAAAGCCAGCGTGACCTGTTACCAGGTGGGTGGTAAGCCCCGCTCACACGATGACTGACCCAATGTAGACTACCCGGAGGATTGACAGAAGGGATCAAAAGGTTCCCAATATGTACAGACGACCATCTGGTGTGGTTGCATGACCGATTTCCTAATGGAATGTAACAAGAGATGCTGGGATACATGGGGCATCATGGGGCACTCATGTCAGATAGGCCTGGGACTCACTGCGGTGGCATAAGCCCCATCTGTTGAAATGAAACTCTTCAAATTAAAATAGAAAGAGAAAGGAAGTATGGTAGTGGGTTGGGGCTAGGTGGGCACAGAGGGGGAGGTGAATTCAGAGGTCAGGACACCATACATTTATTATGAGCCCCCACTGTGAGCTACTGGTCCTGAAAATGTACAAGAGGAATTGAACTGAGGCAGAGGTTCAGCCCACCAGTCCATCAATGAATCTAAAATTAGGAGGTGACTTGGGAATAAGGCGTCACCTGAAAGGAAGAAGCGGTGAAAATGAGGTGGCAAATGAGGTAGCAATCCCACCTAAAAAGCAGGGCCTTAAACAAACATACAGATGGGCCCAATGGGGCAGCAATCCTGCAACTGTCAGTAATTTTCATATTTCCATGGGTTTTTATCTGAGTGCTCCGGGTTCCATTCTTTTCTGAAAAAGGTGAGTGTTGGGTTAACTGGTGTCTTTAAGGTGGTCCAAATTAAGAATGCCCTGTGCTGGACTGAAAAATCATCCAGTGTAGGATTCTACTTGTTCAGGCTAGATTGCAACCGCAAAGAAATCTAAAACTTTTACAGTCTATACATACAGTACAAAATTATACTGCATCAGTACCCTTTGGCTCCATGATAAACAAAAACCAAAATACACCAAACCGTGGCATTAGACAGCATGTCAGCCGGACATACAGGTTAGAATTTCACTGTACATGTGACAATATGACTACTAATGTTTAAGAATGTCAAATTTGGGCAAAGAAGATTTAGAAAATGGATGGTTTGAGAGATGGATGGTCCGCTGTCCATTCACCCATTCGACTCGGGTGATTCTGTTCCATTCATGCACTCACTTTATAAAGTTGCTTAACCCAATTCATGCTCATGCCAAGATGAAGTTTATACTATCAGCAACAGGCACAGAGCAGGAGCCGACCTTGAAGAGGGTGCCAGTCCATTGTGGGGCACAGTCATGAGGGGCCAGTTTAGAGTCAGTCATGTACGTCTTTAAGTTGTGAGGAGGGGATAAAATCAACAAGATAGACATGGGCAGTGACCAGGCCAGGATTTGAGCTCAGACTCTTGCATTTGGGGGGTGAAGTGCCAGTAACTGAACCACACTGGATATAAAACCACCAAATCAAAAATCGTTTTTGAGACTGCCAGACCTCCCATCTCAGACATATATGCCTCATGTGCAATTCGATGGAGCTTTTTGATACTACATAGCTATAAGTCATGATTCACAAACTGAATCTGCTTCTCTTAACACCACTACTCTTAAGTCAGCTTCTTCAACCTCAAAACAATGTCTTTTTTTATTTTTTTTAAATGATCAAATCCTTATAATTCCCCATAGAGCCTTGGGGTGAGAACTGTCCAACAACCTCTATTTTATATAGCACCTTTCAACAGCATTCCAAAGTGCCTTATGATTGTAGAGCTGTATTATAACAATTCTTTACATGTGCCATTCACAATTAGAGCCCAGGGACACACAGATTTGAACCATCAGCCTTGGGGTTTAATGTCCAAAGCCTCAGCCATTCAGTGCCACAGAGTTACATTCGGTCTGCTCAAATTCTATTACAATGACAGCCAACACCTCTATTTCAGGGACTGAATTTGTTTGGCCATGACCTGTAAAGCTCTTCTTGCATCATGTTGCCTTGTATCACTTTTAATAAAAAGACAATTAAGCAGACGCCACTTACTGAGACTGTGGGATCCATTATTAATCGAGTCTTTTAAGGTAAAATCAATGTGGCGATTGTAGCCAAGCAGACTTGTGCACGCCGTACAGGGTGAGGTGCCAGAATACATTAAAATACACACCCAGTGCGCCGTACAAAATTCATATCCCATCTGTTTTCATAAATGCATGCAATTCAGCACCCAGAAGTTTTAACTAAAAACAGGAACAGGGCACAAAGCAAGAATAAAACCTGAATGAGACGCCCATCCATCATGCCATGGGGCTTCACAATCACCAATCAGCACATCTTTGGAATGTCTGGGGAAACCACAGGCTCCAAGAGAGGTCTCACAGCAAGGGCCAGCACATTAAGAGCTGGCTTTTAAAACACTAAAAGTGAACTAAACGCTTGACTCATGGAAGCCACAAAGTGAGAGAATAAAAGGCCAACAGTGTAGGCTGCCCAGCAAAGGGACAGACACCAAACATCATGGCACCCGACAGGACAATAGCCCTCAACAATGAAAACTAAAGACAAGATGTCTCAACAGCCAAAATCACAGAGAGCCAATAGTGCTAGAGGGTAGTTAGACCTAAGGACCAGAAAGCTCTGCAAGGCTAAATCCTTAATCCATTCATCTATTTTTCCCTTACAGTAAATCTCTATACAGTGACAGTAGCAACAGATGCAATGCCTGAACCAACTCCAGTCCTATCTACCCATAATTGGCCCATTTACAGCTGCAGAATAAACTAACGTGCATGTGTCCAGAATTTGAGAGGAAACCAGCCTACTAAGATGGCACTCACATGCCAAAACGAGAGCAGCTTGGATACACTTTGTACCCCTGGAGCTGTCAGGCAGCATGGCCGACCACTGCATCAGCAGATCTCCCAGGCTGAAAGCTGAAGCCGCAACGCATGGGCTAAACAAGCCCAACCAGAGTATGATACTCCCAAAGCATGGAGACCTCCACTTCCATTGAATTAAACTAAATGTGTGGGCCTGATGTCTACAAATGTTAAAGAGTGCATAGCCTAAAAGTTAAAAGGTCAAATTCTAGAGAGCAAAAGCCCCAGAGCACATAAAACTTAAAAAAGTTAAAAGCCCAAATGGAAAATAACCTACAAAGTTGATGGCTTAACAGAAACAAAGAAAACCTATGCAGGGTTAAAGTCTCGGGTGACAGAATTATGAAAGGACAAACCTTCTATGGGACTGAAGGCAAAGACACAAAACACTACAACGCACACAAGAGAAGCAATGAACGCACGCATCTTTGTCACTGATGCCGAAAGAGACAAAACCCTGCAGGGCTGAATCCTCAACCTAAATAAAAACAACCCTTAAGAGTCGAGTCACCCAGCCATTTCTGGACTGGCACAGGATTACATGCACTTGGAGCCACCAGGGGCAATGCCAATCCTGTAATCATCTTAAGCTTGTACGAGGGGTATCTGATGGGAATGGAGTCTACCTGGGAAGGACGTGGTGCAGCATAATACCATTTTTGGATTTTTCAATGTAGTCTCCCTGAAGGTGCACACACTTCTCCCGCCAGTATTCCAACAACCCCATTCCCTCAGAAAAAAAAATTAAATTAACTTTTTGTGAGTCAATCCACTGTACCACCCCATCAATGACAGCATCACCTGTGTCAAAATGGCAACCACACAGGTGTTTCTTCATCTCAGCAAAGTGAAAGAAGTCAGAAGTCGTGATAACTACTGAATAAGGATGGCGGGCAACAGGTTCAAGCTGCATTCCTGCAATGTTTTAACTGTCACATGTGCTCTGTGTGGTGAAGCATTGATGTGATGAAACAGGACTCTGAGGGACAACGTTTCAGCATCCTTCAGCTTCAGGATTAGGTTGGGCTAACACTACCATTGATAGTGCACCCTTTCTGAAAAAAGATCACCACAATGACACCCTCATAGTCCCAAATAATTGGGTCCATAATCTTTTCTGCTGATAGCTATGCCCTGAATTTTACCGGTGGCGGGGAGGTAGAATGCTTCACCTGCATGACAGCTGCCAAGCAAAGTTGGTGGAAATTAAAAATAAGGTCTGGCCTACTTTGGAATAAAAAAAAAATAAATCACATACTTGGCATTACTCCTTCAACGATAGGCTCACTTCCCATCAGACACCCCTCGTAAAGTGCCTTGTGATGGTGTGAATGGCACTATATAAAATATTGATCGATTGGCTCATACTAATTCATACTCTAAAAGAGGTGCTATATAAAATACAGATTTATTGATTAACACAAGACTTGTACCAGTTGAAATATGGTTCAGTATTAAACACGGCAGACAGAAAGGAAACTGGACAGGAGTGCCTGCAGAAACTCCACAAGAACACAAGGAAAACATGCAAGAGAGACAAAAATGAGGCAGAATCATTAACCTCTGTGCCATCCATTGACTACAGCAACAAAATAAATTTAAAAAGTCATCCAGGCACAAAATCAGACAGAGTTATATGAGAGCTGACAATTTTATAAACCAGGCAAATCCCTCCACCCACTGATCCATTTTCAGCAAAGTGCAAAGCAGGAAGCAATTTCCAGATTGGGGTAGCAGTAGAGACAAGCAAAAATGTATTCTTTAAAATTACATTGTGATTGTAAAGGAAATAAAAGTTAAAGGCTCTTAATTCATGAATATCATAGAAAATGTAACAAAAGCACATCCACTTCATCCGTCCATTCATTTTCTAACCTGCTTATCCATTTCTGGGTCACTACGGTGCAAGTGTCTATTCTAGCAGCACTGGGCATAAGGAAGGAATTAAACCTAGACAAAGTATCAGTGCCAGTCCATCTCAGAGTATACTCACACACCAACTGTACCCACAATCACCCACTTATGGAAATTAATCGACCACACATATACCATATTTGGGATGTGTTTAGGAAAACTGGAATATCATGGAAGAACTTGCAGACTTCACACAGAGAGAGGTTGGCACTCGGGAATGGAAAAGCAGCATCAACTACTGCACTTCCAATGCCAAATATTAAATATTGAAGGAGCAAAACTGTAAAAGGTCAAAGAAAACATGTATAAAAATTAAATGAACAAGAACAACAATTTCTAAATGCTCAGAAAGCATGTTAAGTGAAAGTTTTCAGACAGACCAGCATCCAGAGTATACATAACAGAGAAATATTGAGAAAGACTGGCACCTAAAAGCACAAAGATACTATCATTCCAGTCCCAAGGCAGACCACACCTATTGAGGGCCAATGGCTACAAAAGCAAAATCCTGTTGGTCTGCTGCCTCAATAACATACAGAACTGAACTTTAAAAAGACAGCATCAGTGAAGAATGGACCCCCTTAAAATACTGACCCAAAGCAAAGAGATACAAAATGAAAGAGTCCAATACTAAAGTGACACTGTGCCATTTCTCATAAACATGACATTGCTCTGGGGGAGAAGCACAAGGCTGGAATGTCACAGCAAATAGCCAAGATAAAAAACAACCAAAGTCCTCTAGAAGTCAAAAGCCTAAAACATCATCCACTAAATTAATTAACAGCCCAAGGATTGAAGTGGTGGGACCATGGAAAAGGGCTGACACCTCAACAAAATAACTCCTAAAGAAAAAGAAAAATCCCTAGCTGCCAGCTATACAGTGGGCCACTGAAGATCCAACATGCAGAGCAGGATGATGCCCAACGTGCCAAAAGCCTGGAACATAAATAATCCAATTAGGTCAAGCAGACAAAGACATGACTGTTCTTATGAAAAGCTGGGTTGCAGTTTTCCCAAATCTGGTTTTGGCACATTTTGTGGATACTTATCCAAGTATTTTAGGAAAGCTCCTCCCAGCTGTATGCAATCTGATGGTTGGCCTCATCCTTTGAAATTGGATATGATTTCATCCATGTAGAAATGTCACCCCTTAGTTTATGAGTTATCCGCTGTGATATTTGTAATAGGACTTATTCACCTCAATTTTCAAATTATGAAGGTGTCTCTCTCCTTGAACTACTCCTGCACAGGCTTGACTGTGGCAATGTGGCTGAGTATTGTGATCAATGGCTTTATTCTATCAGGACAAACACCTGTGTGGTCATAATCTTTAAACCAGCTGCAAACACAGGACAGCGACAGATGTGGGGGGCCAATGAAATATAAAAAAGTCAAAGCAGAAAGAAAGGCTGTGCAGATACTCAGTTATCAGAACAGATGAGATCTTTTTTTTTCAGCCCACACCCATCAGCCTGTGTTTGCATGTATTACCATGATGATTCAATATGAAGAGGCCAAAGTGAAGCGACTGATCTAATAGGCCTTTAAAAAAATGGCAACTGATTGATGGCACCAGTGGAGATAATCTCTGCCACATCCTTATTGGTTTCCTTTAATTGCTTTCTTAAAAGCATTTTATATGTTAATACATCCTCTCTGCATCTTTCAGTACACTAAACCGCTAAAGCAAAGCCAAAATAAATGGACATGTAACGTTCGTGTGTGCGTCCCTGTGTGTTTAGCAGGGTGCAATAAATCCAAACTGCCACGTGTGAGTCATCTGCGGAAAGTATCAAAGGCACTAGATTGAGTTCTCCAAAGAACCTCGGTGTCATTCTGGATTAGAAGCATCCTTGGTTAGCACTATAACCTCCTAAAATTCACAACTGGAACTGGGGTCATGATGCAAGGGTCCACAAACCCCTTGAGAAATCCTCTGTGAAAAATTAAACGGTAGACGGAGGATTTTTTGGGATAACAGATCCTGAAAAGTCAAGCCCAGAGCTGTTATCTGCGGTGCATTGGTGGGATGCAGCTGGGTGTGCTCCTTCCCCAAGATGAATGGGCTCTGGTTGCATCCATGCTGTGCATTCCGGTAACGCTCTAGTGGACAGACGAAACTCCGGCGGCGCACCGAAGATCGTTTGTGAGAGGCGCTGAACAAAGGCACCACGCCCTTCTGCTGACTCTTCGGATTAACCACCAAGGATGCGGGCGAGGATAACGACCCACTTACGGGAGTTTCGCTGCAAGCGCTCTGCGCTCTGATCGGTGCCTCCTACCGACAACGCTGTAATAGACGTCTCTTTCTGTAACTTGGGCTTTTTCTTTCTTTCTATGTATCTTAACTGCAATATCTCGGGGGCACTGAAATGAGAGCAGGTTTGACTGAGTATGCAATAAAGGCGTATACACTAGATCGGGTTTTCTAAGCAGAAATCTGCGATGCCACACCCAAAGAGGTTTGCGACTTTATATGTCGCTCCAACTAATCATAACATATTTTTTCAAGTCTTTATTCTTATTTTAGATGTAGCCTAGTAAATCAGTATCATTGAAAAACCTTACTAAAAGATCGTGTCATTTTAAACAGATGCTTGCCAACATATTACCTGACTGCCCCGGCTTCCGCAACTTTCCGCCCAGCATCTGGCAGTCTAGGAACAAAGGTGCCACGCCCACCCTTAATCGGACGCCCCTCGTTAGTTCGCCTGCAGATCCTGATTCTTATCTGAACTGATGCCTATGAGACAGGCGGAGTGGCACCCGACTCTACCGCCGATTCACGGTTTTAGCGGAGCGAAACATCCTCCGAGGACTCGCCTCTGCGCTCTAGCAAAAATGTTCTGCGCAAGAGTGAAAGAAATGAGGAGACGTGGGGCGGAACTGAAGGCATCCAAGCCGGGCTATACGGACAGCGAGGTCCACGGGGGCGACCGCATAACCGTTATCTGCTAGGGAACTTTTAAGGTGGTATTTTTTTTTGCGGCACACCTCCTTCAAATCACCGCTCTGGCACTAGTTGGTTTGGCGCGGATTATCGAGTCGGCGACAGTGAAGTGGGCTCGGGCTGGCGTGCACCTGTCCGTGCCTGCAGCTCCTGACACTGATGTAAGCGGGAAGGATTCCACCCAAACTTTTTCCCTTTCACCGTTCATACCTACGGATCTCATGCCTTTTTGTAGATTGCACTTTTCTCCAGGCAGGGAACTGCCTCTGAAATGCAGCTCGCCAAGCCCACCCCGAGCCCCTGAAGTAACATATAGTGTTACCTGCTTTGTTCTTCTAATGCAGCACAGCATGGTGGGAATATCCTTTCTCAGCTCTCTTCTTTTCTCCTGTAGCGTCCACTCGTCCCTTTCTCGCTCCCTCTCTCACACGCACACACACCCTGGCTGGATCACAAGCCGAGTCGCCAAACGCTTCTACTCATTCCAGTGTGCAGACGCGCTCGCAGCCAGCAACTCTCAGCAGCTCGCTGACACTTAACAGCCCCCTCCCCTCCCCTCGGCCCCCCTCTTCAGTACACACACGAGCGAGCGGCCGAGCACGCGCGCGAAGCAGCCCCCACAGCTCGCAAGAGCGCGCACGCGCACACTGAGCAGCACCCCTCAGCATATTCACACGTACTTACATGCTAATTGACGCTTCTGAAGACACATGAAAATGCATATATACATATATATATGCATATATACATGCACCGTCATTGGCACGAGCTGAATAGCACACAGCTTCCCTGGGTCGTTAGCACTCCTGTGTCTGTACATGTGTATATGTATATACTGTATATATATATATATATATGTATGTATATATATATATGTATATATAAAGTAATATTATATATACACTCACATATATATGTATATAAATATGTAATGTAGGTAATATAAACACTTCAATTGTAACAAATATACATGAACGTGTGCAATCCTCTTAAATCACATGCAGCTATTGTATTTATAGTCCCACTCTAATGTACCCCCTATCCATGCATGCACTTCACCTGGAGATACACTTTCATTTAATACACAAGCTCACACATAAACAGCCTTACTATAGATGTGTACACACCCATAGACACAGCAAACACACAGCCCTCTTTTGTGAATACACAGATTCAAATAGGCACAGCAGCAGGAGTCCATATGCATTAAATTACCACAGTGCAGCCGCATTTATTTTGTACAAGTTGCTCCCATGCTGGGATTTGAACTCAGGTCCTGTCCACCCCATGGAGCTTGAAAGCCACCCTCTTATCCAATCAGACTAATAGAAATGGCTTTCACCTACGGGTGTCAACTTTGTAACAGGCACACTTCACTTTTGCCCTGCTACTTCAGGACACA
Organism: Erpetoichthys calabaricus; assembly: GCF_900747795.2. Lineage (NCBI taxonomy): Eukaryota > Metazoa > Chordata > Cladistia > Polypteriformes > Polypteridae > Erpetoichthys > Erpetoichthys calabaricus. The sequence goes on from NC_041397.2 coordinate 241,956,401, forward strand.
GACACACACGTGGAGACCCCGTAAGTATGCATGTGAATAGTCACCCGTCTTGCCTAATACATTATTAAATGGATACAATCTGGCCACACACAGCATGGATGCAGCCAGCAAGAGGGTTTGTTAGCTTTATTTTTTCCTTGAAAAGGTGAGTCTAATTCTAACTTCTGTCAGATGCTGGAATGAAATAATGATTAATGGTTAGCAGGATGAGGGGTGGTGGGGGTCAAGTGTGTTTCTTCTTTTTTAATTTAAGAAGTATGCCATGCTTTTGATTTGAACAAAGTCATAATCAATTAAAGGCTGGACTCTCAGGGCTTATTTCTTAGAAAGCGTATAGGCGGACAGTAGCTGCCACCTGCCCTTTTCACGTGCCGCCGACTAAAACCCACGACGGACCTCAGGGGGATGAGCGCAGACATTAACAAAGGCTTGTGATGGATGGATAGCTTTTTTTTTGTAAGGTCTGGATTAGTGCTTGGGGTGCTACCTGAAGTGAAAAAGGCAATTCACATCATCTAAGAACTTATTCATGTTTGCTTAGCTCATTTCATAGGGTGCCCTATTTCCATCCCCTTTTAATACAGGAAATGGTTAACATGTTTGCTGTTTGAATTTACCAAAATGATCTGTTCATCTTCCAGCATTGTCATGCTTATACCAACTAAGTGCCTACACTCAGAGTCTTCAAAGGGCAAATCTGCCCCTGTACAGAGACAGCAGCAACTCAAGACAAGGGGGATGAAGCAGCAGGGTGGGGCAGAGTCAGGATAGCGAGACTGAAATAACAAGGAGGGGCTGAGGATGAGACCATTTAGAATAAAGGCATATAGTGAGCTGGATGGACCTGCAGAAGGGAAAACATGTCTGACCAAGAAGACAGAACAAACAAGATGGAGCTGATCAAGAACCTTTGCGATTCCAAAGTACCAGAGTGTCTTTGAAGGTGAACGTATTCACACCAGGCAAACAGTTTAATATAACTGAAGAGATGCATCTGAAAAAAGACACTTCTGGATTGAAAGGATGCTGAGGTAGGAAGCCAGGACTGAGACAGACACCTTTCAGGAGAGAAAAGGGAGTAAGAATCTTTGCTGGGCAGTGAGAGCTGACCGAAAACTCCTTTAGATCAGGGCGGCAGAAGTGTCAGTGAAGGAGCTGCTTCAGTGAATTGAGATGAGATGAACATCAGGCCATGTTAAGTCACTCATGCATCCCACAAACTGTATATTTCAAAGGCCCACCCAAGTTGTAAATATAAGGAAAATGAGCAATGGTTGTTTAGCCAATGCACCAGCCCTTGCTGATCTCAGGGGACACGCATTACATTTGGCTTCACTTCCACACCGGCACATTAAGCCACTAGACTGAAAGATCACACCCCCTCACCCAGGAGACTGGAGGTGATGTCACTCATGTGGGACAGTGTTCAGCCGCAGCAATCGGACGAGAAAGGGTTTGTAATCTGTGTGGCAACATTTGGCACTGAGATCAGAATTTAGTTATCCTGCACTCCCCCTTCATTTTGTTACTAAGATCAAATTTGCTGTATTGAGTGAGGTCTGTGAAAGGATGCATCTGACAGATTGAAAGCCACTCTGATACAATACACAGGCCACTAATATGAGTGCTCCAGACATGCAGCCGGCATCACCCACGATAGTAAAATTCCTCTTTCATTCTTACTGAAGAAATCCACTGCTCTCCCGCCCCATCCTTGCCTGCCTCATGGAGTGTGAATGCCTGCTGGACAACGTATTAAAAGATTAACCTGCTTGCTGGATTTGCCACTCCAAACCACATGGACCAGCACCCTATAAGACAGTGTTTCTCAATCACTGGGTCTTGACCCACTTTTGGGTCATCATTTGCCACAGGTGATTCATGGGTTGTGGTCGTTGATTAAAAAGCGATTGACAGAGCAGTGTGATATGTTTCCCCATGTTTCCATGAAAGGGGACCCCACTCCCAGTCAATCAGTCACACTGGTGTCATAAAGGGGCCTACCCCTTGCTCATTTCGCCAAGGCTAACCATCCCAAGTCTTTCAGTCATGTTCGTTTCACACACACCCCCACCACCAGTTTGAAATTGTTCCTAGTGGGTTGTCAATGAACATAAAAAGGCAAAACTGAGTCACAGGAGTATAAAGGTTGAGAAACACTGTTCTAAGACCAGGCCAATAGCAGTTCCATAGTTGAGCCCAAACCACTAGTTGAGTAGTTGAGTATAGTTGAGAATAATTGAGTTCAAACAACTGTTAGATGAGATTTTTTCAATCAGAACTTCTTCAGCATGTCTATGGCCCTTATGTCAAGCACTTGGGGGCAACTCTAGTTTAATTCAGATTTGTGGGGCCCTTTCAGGTAAGGCTATATAACCTAAGAGACAGTGGCCTTTAAGGCAGTATGAAGGTGATTTAGCCTAAGTAATAACTAAAAGGGCTTTCTTTGACCATTTCATAAGCGACCTTACCCTTCAGACCAATAACTGTTCAGAAACCCCCATTCAACAGTTAAGGAGATTGTTTTGAGGTACGTCCAGCTCTTAAGTGACTTTGGTGCTTTAGATCAACTATTATGGACTGAAGTCAGTGTAGTCTAGACACTATCTAGGCGATCATCTTGTATTTAGGACCAACTGGTTTGTCAGGCCTGCCACTGCTGTTTCTAGTTCATTCAGTCCAGACAACAGTTGTGAGACCATTTTTTTCAGGTTAGAGCAAGTCCTATGTGATTGATGTTGCAGAGGGACTCCTGTTATTACACCACAATGACACAATTTTAAGTGATCTTCATGGTTTAGACCTATTTGAAGAAGGACCAATAAATAAGGCTAGCCAGTACTGCTTAACGTGGACTCTTAACAGAGTGACAACAGGTTCAGCTTCTGAATATTTTATAAATAATGTTAAATTTCAGCATTGATATTGCTGGGTGGCCTTTATTTATTCTTGAGAAAAACTAGGTGACTGTTTCTAAAGTGACCTTCAAAACTGAAGTCTGCTATTACAGTTTAAAGTTAGCCCAGTTTAGGCGACATGTAGATGACCCACTTTCGAGCAAGTAAAATAGGTGATATTGTGAAGTCCACTAAGTGCAGATGACAACTACATGAACATGTTTCAGGTTGGAACAACACCTGAATAACTACAGCTGGGTGTCCATGCAGTCTTGACAGAAGCTAGTTGTCCTTTTTTCACATTCCACCAATTTTCAAATGAACAAGCCAGTTTAGGCCACTTCCTGCAGTGTGAAGTTGATTCAGGCAACCACAACATGTAGCTGAGCCCCTTTCAGTAAGGTAAGTGATGTTGCCCTTCTGGCCAGCTCCTGCTCTGTGAAGGTGACTCAGACTAGATAACAGTTAGGTGACCCCTTTTGATATTAGACCATTTCTTTCTAAGTGACCTTGGCACTTTAGGCCAGCTGCCTTCATCTTGACTTGGCCTCTGATGTCATATTTCAGCAGTATCCAGTCATCACTTACACACACTTAAAAATCCTGTTCTCGCCTACCTCACATTTGCAAATATTTTTTTAACAGTGGGAAGCTTAAGCATTTCAGGAATTCCGTCTGGACCTTTACCTTGCTTTTTTATTTCTGAAAATAAGATACCGTTTGCTTTTCCTCCTTAATTCATTCCTTCATCAATGATTCATGAGTTGGGTGGAATGTCTATAAGCATCACAGGCTGCAAAAAGGCGTGGAGTATTAGGCCTAGTGAACAAAGGGGCAGAGAACTCCTGCCCCTAAGGGTTGCGGTGCCTGATATTTGCCCCAGTTTTAAATGTTCAATTAACATAATTAATCTAATTATATGTTCACTTGGCCTCCATGAATGTTATTCTCATTGATAGTTACAAGTCTGTGTCTAATATACATCTCTAGACTTTCACGGGGTGTGTGGCGTGTCCAGTTTCTCATGAGTATTGATTCATTAGGAGTAAACACACACATTTTAATCAAAATCTCTGAATTCTGGGGGACAAGAGAGCACCACAATTTAGACAGGACCTTATTATTGTTTAATTATTATGGAAGTGTTTCATTGCTAAAGGTCCAGAGTAAAAAATAGTACAAAGTCCAAATAATCATCCCATTTTCTTACCCATTTATCCAGTTCAGAGAGCTGGTGCCTATCTCGTCAGCACAGGGTGGGAAGCAGAACTGGATGGGATGCCAGACCCCTTTGTAGGGTTGACTTGCCTACACACCCATGATCACTAACATTGGACCAATTTATAGTCACCAATGAACCTAACCTGCATATCATTGGCACAAAAACAAGTAGTGCTGGGGAAATCCACAACAATACAGTGAGAATGACCAAACATGGCAATGCCCAAGCTGAGTTTTGAACTTTCAGACCCTGGAGCTTTACAACACCAGTGCTAATCACTGAACAACCCACTACACAGAACTAATAATAACATACAAACTCTAAACAAGCCAGATTTTCACTGCCCAAAATGAATGGAAGGGCATGCTTTACCATAAATCACGAACACAGTGCTGCTGTTGTACTCTGAGATGTTTTATCTTCATGATGAGGCAGGCAGAAGCCAAAAAATTCAACCACATGATCAAGGATGGGGGAGTTCAGTTCTGTGAAGTCACGGCAGATACACAGCTTTGTTTCCAACAATCCATTAATAAGCATTGGAAATAAACCTAGTTAGCTATTCTTTCCGAAACACTTGTTGTAGTTTTAATGAAAATTATGTTTTAATCTTCTTACCTGTCATGGTTTAATTAAACATCTCATTGCTTAATTTACATTACAAGTTCTAGTTATTTATTTATGGTTTTTTTTTCATCTTGAAGACATTATCATTTTGGTTCTTGGTTGCCATTGGTGGAGGTGTGCAACATCATGCAGGCTTTAAAAAATGAAGAGTCCACTCACTCCATATATTAGTGACCGACTTTCCTAGGTCAGAGGAACATGCCAGTTGTTGTGCTGCAGGCGCCTGGAGAACTTACACAAGATCAATACTAGGCGATGAACAAACTTTAAAAAGACTGAGCAACAGACAGATAAAAAGCCAGAGAGACAGCAAAGAATTTGGTCATCAAATCTCAATGCTCCAACTCTGAACAATGTCCTAACACTAAGTGTGTCTTGATGAAGGCTTATAGCTAACTCCTCCACTAATCAGGAACAAAGAAACAAAAATCCGAAAGCAAAAAATGGGTCAAACCTAGTACACTGAACCCAGATCTTTGTTTATCGGTGGAGCAAGATGATGTTTATTTTTATATTGTATTGAGGATTTGTTCTGTTCTGTGTATTGTACTGTATTATATTGACCCCCTTCTTTTTGACACCCACTGCACGCCCAACCTACCTGGAAAGGGGTCTCTCTTTGAACTGCCTTTCCCGAGGTTTCTTCCATTTTTTCCCTACATGGGTTTTTTTGGGAGTTTTTTCTTGTCTACTTAGAGAATCAAGGCTGGGGTGCTGTCAAGAGGCAGGGCCTGTTAAAGCCCATTGTGGCACTTCTTGTGTGATACTGGGCTATACAAAAATAAATTGTATTGTATTGTACTGTATATACACCATCATGTGACCTCCACTTCCATAACCAGCTATAGGAATTGCAACCATAAACAACATGGCTGTGGTCACACAAAAGGGTCACAAAATGGCAGAACCATCCAAAAACAGATGTGGTAACATCTTTTTTTCTTAAAAATAAGAAACAATAAAAACAATAAAATGACTAAAAAAAACATTAAAAAATGGGAAAACAAAAAAAAAAATAGCAATTACAAAGCTGATACCCATGTCAGTAGTATGGAGGGGACTTTTGGCATTTCCTGTCAGTTGATTGTTTCTCTCAAAGTGATAACAGAGTGACACTACCACTACTTAACTGCAATTAATACAGTGGAATTATCAAGAAATAACTTACAAAATGAAAAGTGTGGCATCAAGTGTGCAAAACAAGAAATTCAAAACTGGGGGAGTCCCTGAGAAAAATTTGAAACACACGTTATGGTGCTAAAAATCACCCAGTGCTCATTACTGGTTTTATGAAAATATACTGCAGCAACAAGCAGATAGCTTCATCATAAAAGAGATGCTTCGTCCTTCAGAAAGGAAGGGGAGCACATCCATTGGCGAGCTTGAGAGGATTCAAACAGGAGGGCAGAGACTTTGAGGGACAAAGCATCACTAGGAGGCCTACACAGCCATTAGTGCTTGCCTTGGTCTCGGTTGTAACAGTTGTCACATATTTTATGTGCTTTTATCTGTTTCTGCCGCTTGCTCCCTTTAGAGTTGATGTCCGAGGGAATGATTGTCTTAGTGATACAGGTATCTCCTTAAGGGGAGCAGGGGGCCAAACCACGTCTGTGTGTCCTTGCCTAACGCGTTGTATGTCGTAAGGAGAACCGACTTAAAAAGGGAAGCAGGCGCACATATTTAAAAAAGGAGAAGGATTGTTTAAGATAGGAGCTGGGAAGGTGAATATAAAAAGGAAGCTATTAGTAAAGTAAGGAAGGCTCCGTAACAAGAACGGTTCGGGCGCCCGGAAAAAGAGAGTGCTGGCTAACCTGGAATGATCTTCAGAGCGCATGGCTTTACTTTGTATTTTTGATGCTGGCGTCTGCCATGGACGGACGTTAACGCCAATACACCCGGGTGAGGTGGACTTCAGCATTCTACAAAAGAATTGTCGCCAGACCGGTGAGATCGCTTCTTTTATATATTTTTATAATGAGTCAGAGGAATATATTTGGCTTGTACGCTGGATTTATTGGCAGACTTCCCAGGCCAGTTGGATGACAAACTTAAAACAAAGTTAATATAAAAGGGACTGGGAAACGTGTGGGGAGTATTGGTTTCTAATTTATATTTGTGTATATATATGTATATACAGTATATATATATATATATATATATATATATATACAGTATATACTGTATGTGTATGTGCTGTGAATCTATTTGTGCTGTCTGTAAATAGGTGATATTTCCTTTTCTTTTCCTTTCCTTTCTTTCTTTTCTGTTTCGCCGTTTTCTGGGGAGTGTATTATAGAAGGGTTCAAGGGGGTGGGCATATGAATTAGTGTTTGTTTAGTTGTTCCGGATTTGAGGAGGATTGCTTAAAGGGTGTTTATAGTTTTGTTTGATTGATTATAATATATATTCTTGTTTGTTTAAATAATTTAAGTGTTGGGGTGGTTGTTTCCTTTTGTAAATTCTTAAAGAACATCTCCAGCTGAGGGGATCAAATTGGGGCTAAGGTTCTGTCTGGTTCCGTTCCTGATAATATTAGTTTTTCCTAAGAGTAGGAGATTTTTGAGTGTGCCAGGCTCCTCATCCTACTTTAAGAGGAACTCGCTACACGGTGACACTGAAAGGTATGACAGTGCATAGCATAAAGTAGCAGAGATTGCTGAGACAGACAGTGCTTACATTGTGGGAGGCATCGCTTTAACCTCAGAATCAGCTGCTTCTGCCTTCTGTGCTCTTAACAAACTAGAGCTGTGACACTAGACATCAACTTGGTTAACAGCTTGCAATTACTTTAATCAGCATCATGAAATAACCATATTCTAATTGTGCATGTGTCGTGAAAATGGACTGTTTTGTAAGATCCTGGTCCAAAGTACAAGGTGGTGTGACTTTGTTTAATGACTGCCTATCATTGTGTGATACGCATATCCTACCTGATAACATAGCTAATCTTCTTATATAATGTGCTATCGTGGCTGTCCGTTTGTCTGTCCAGGATTTTAAATCACCTGTAGCTTGCAAACCGTTTGACCTATTGACCTGAAATTTGGTACATATATACTATGTGACCTCTACTGTCTACTATCGGGGTGATGATTGACCTCCAAGTTCAAAGGTCAACCCAGGAAGGTGAAGGTCAAAAATCAAATAACCTGTAGCCTGAAATTTGGTACACATACGGTCATATGAAAAAGTTTAAGAACCCCTCTGAACCTGCATAATAATTCACTCTACTTTCAACAAAAAAGATAACAGTGGTATGTCTTTCATTTCCTAGGAACATCTGAGCACTGGGGTGTTTTCCGAACAAAGATTTTTAGTAAAGCAGTATTTAGCTGTATGAAATTAAATCAATTGTGAAAAACTGGCTGTGCAAAAATTTGGGTCCCCTTGTAATTTTGCTGATTTGAATGCATGTAACTGCTCAATACTGATTACTTGCAACACCAAATTGGTTGGATTAGCTCATTAAGCCTTGAACTTCATAGACAGGTGTGTCCAATCATGAGAAAAGGTATTTAAGGTGGTGAATTGCAAGTTGTGCTTCCCTTTGACTCTCCTCTGAAGAGTGACAGCATGGGATCCTCAAAGCAACTCTCAAAAGATCTGAAAACAAAGATTGTTCAGTCTCATGGTTTAGGGGAAGGCTACAAAAAGCTACCTCAGAGGTTTAAAGTGTCAGTTTCAACTGTAAGGAATGTAATCAGGAAACGGAAGGCCACAGGCACAGTTGCTGTTAAACCCAGGTCTCGCAGGCCAAAAAAAAAAACAGGAGCAGCATATGCGCAGGATTGTGAGAATGGTTACAGACAACCCACAGATCACTTCCAAAGACCTGCAAGAACATCTTGCTACAGATGGTGTACATCAATCTACAATTCAACACAATTTGTACAAAGAACATCTGTATGGCAGGGTGATGAGAAAGAAGCCCTTTCTGCACTCTCACCACAAACAGTCACTTGTTGTATGCAAATGCTCATTTAGACAACCCAGATTCATTTTGGAACAAAGTGCTTTGGACTGATGAGACAAAAATTGAGTTATTTGGTCATAACAAAAAGCGCTTTGCATGGTGGAAGAAGAACACCGCATTCCAAGAAAAATACCTGCTACCTACTGTCAAATTTGGTGGAGGTTCCATCATGCTGTGGGTCTGTGGGGCTAGTTCAGGGACTGGGGCCCTTGTTAAAGTCGAGGGTCGGATGAATTCAACCCAATATCAAGAAAATCTTCAGGATAATGTTCAAGAATCAGTTACAAAGTTGAAGTTACGCAGGAGTTGGATATTCCAACAAGACAATGACCCAAAACACAGTTCGAAATCTACAGAGGCATTCATGCAGAGGGAGAAGTACAATGTTCTGGAATGGCCGTCACAGTCCCCTGACTTGAATATCATCGAAAATCTATGGGATGATTTGAAGCAGGCTGTCCATGCTCGGCAGCCATCAAATTTAACTGAACTGGAGAGATTTTGTATGGAAGAATGGTCAGAAATACCTCCATCCAGAATCCAGACACTCATCAAAGGCTATAGGAGGACAGCGTCTAGAGGCTGTTATATTTGCAAAAGGAGGCTCAACTAAGTATTGATGTCATATCTCTGTTGGGGTGCCCAAATTTAGGCACCTGTCTGATTTTGTTATGATGCATATTGCATATTTTCTGTTAATCAAATAAACATAATGTCACTGCTGAAATACTACTGTTTCCTTAAGGCATGTCATAGATTAAAAGGAGCTCAGCCAATGATAAACAAAAAAAAAACGACCAAAAAAAAAGGGGTTCCCAAACATTTTCATATGACTGTATACTACACTGAAACTCTTCACTACAGCTTTATATAAAAAGCGAAGAGTTGTCGAATTATTACTTTTTAATTTTAATTTTATTTTATTGTAGAATCAACTCTTGGCAGCAGGCAGTAGGGCGGCCGTGCGGCGCATGTGTACGGGCGCCTTTCTTATTCCTACCATCTTCTCCATCACTTCGTCTACCTCTTCATATCTTAAATCATTCTTGAGGCAGATTGAACACTTTAGTGCACGCTTAAGTGAAAAATTTAAGGAAAACGTACTAAGTAATTGTGACAAAAAAACTGACTTTATCAGTTTTAACGCGAAAAGATGCCAATGAAAGAAGAGAAGAAGCGGGCTGCTAGGGTAGAGAAAAGAAGAGCTGCTCAGGAAGCAGCAAGCACATCAACCTCTGAGCAAATAAATGCTAAACATACAGAGAAAGAGGATGAAAACTATGAAGAGCGCACTATGAATTTACGACAGGCTGATGCAGAGTGAAAGAGAATTGCTCAAGCAACTGAGAGCAAAGAACAGACCATACAACGAAGACAGGCCATCACTGAGTGAAAGACAATTGCAAGAGCAAATGAGACTGAGGACGAGCCTAATCGATGTCGGCAATCAGTGGTCAGACATGCCAGAATTGCAAAGGCAAATGAGACAGAACAAAATGCCATCCAGCGACAACAAAGGGACACTGATCGCACGAGAATAGCTAGAATGCTTTCAGTCAAGTGTATTCAGTGCACCTTATCGTGCAGTGCCCCGTTACTGGTTGTTGTATATTCCATAGTACCAACGTAAGATTGCAGTTGTCAGCCAACACTGGAATACTGGGACCTATCACTTTAGTTCCATTTGTCATTGCACACCTAAATTAAAAATAATGCCAAATGTGTGTTTGTAGCTTAGTGTAAGAAAATGGCAGGAAATGACAGGTTGTTTAGAAAATCCATCCATCCATCCATTGTCTACCGCTTATCCGAGGTCGGGTCGCGGGGGCAGCAGCTTGAGCAGAGATGCCCAGACTTCCCTCTCCCCGGCCACTTCTTCTAGCTTTTCCGGGAGAATCCCAAGGCGTTCCCAGGCCAGTCGAGAGACATAGTCCCTCCAGCGTGTCCTGGGTCTTCCCCGGGGCCTCCTCCCGGTTAGACGTGCCCGGAACACCTCACCAGGGAGGCGTCCAGGAGGCATCCTGATCAGATGCCCGAGCCACCTCATCTGACTCCTCTCGATGCGGAGGAGCAGCGGCTCTACTCTGAGCCCCTCCCGGATGACTGAGCTTTTCACCCTATCTTTAAGGGAAAGCCCAGACACCCTGCGGAGGAAACTCATTTCAGCCGCTTGTATTCGCGATCTCGTTCTTTCGGTCACTACCCATAGCTCATGACCATAGGTGAGGGTAGGAACATAGATCGACTGGTAAATTGAGAGCTTCGCCTTGCGGCTCAGCTCCTTTTTCACCATGACAGACCGATGCAGCGCCCGCATTACTGCGGATGCCGCACCGATCCGCCTGTCGATCTCACGCTCCATTCTTCCCTCACTCGTGAACAAGACCCCGAGATACTTGAACTCCTCCACTTGGGGCAGGATCTCGCTACCAACCCTGAGAGGGCACTCCACCCTTTTCCGGCTGAGGAAATTTAGAAAATGTCCTAGCTATTTTATACAAGCCTCATTTCTGTGACTCGCACATGCAGTTTTTCTTAAACAAGCTCATTGATTTATTTTTTTTAATTATTCTTAGTACGGGTACTTCATGGTCTGCTAGCCTGTGTCCCCCATGTTTAGGGTGCTTTACTAATGATCCCACACTGTTAGCCCGCATGTCAACATTTCTATGTGCCCTGAAGTTGTGTGCTAATGTCTGCTCTCAGAAATTTCCTCCTTCACCAGAAGTGCAGTCATTGGATCTTAACCAAATGAATTGTCCTCGTCAGTCTTTTCCTCAAAGTGAAGTATAAACATACCAACTGTGGCAGATAATAGCGTTTTAGTCAGGTGTGAGATAACAGATGGAGCCCCTCATTACAATTCCACACATTCCTATATTGTCAGATGTTTCTTGGTAATTCTAACATATTCAAAACCTTTTGTAAGACTGTTATATATAGTCATGCCACACTGCTCTGGAGGATAGGACAATCCTAACTGTAGAGAGAGAAACGTGAGAGGAAGAAAAAGGAGAAATCCCTGCTAACTGGCCTGAGTAGCAGTGTGCTACAGGCCAGAAACCCAAGATCTTCAATAAAAAGGCTCTGTTACCACACACTGGTGCATGCAGCACAAAAACATACACAGTATATACAGTGAAATGAGTATACTGGATACACAGACATAGACACATAGTGGTGGAGTACTGAGGGCTGTACCTAACACTATTAAATGATTCCGTTCTGCTACCATATATGTGACTTATCATTTCCCTTTAAACTTTCTTTAGCCTTATGCTCATAAAATACAAGTAAAACAAATAAAATTTAAATTTGCTGTGCTAGGTGCCTGTTCTGCCTGATGTATTGCTTTCAATAGACGCTTTACTCAAAACAGTCATGTACATCTAACAAAGTGTAATTTACCAGCCACAACTCAGCATATTCCATCATCTCTTGAGTCTATGTGTGTGTTTATAAATTCTAAAACCTGCAGCACACCTTTTTCCAAGAATTCCTCTTAAGAACAATAACCCGGGTCTATCCTAAAGGCTCAATTGGCTGTCTTGTTCCAGACTCGCGGCTCACATTATGGGCCTCTACAGTATCTCATCTCACTACAATCAATCACTGCAGGTAAGTTAATTGCTGTACTCATGAAGAAAGGCTGCCTGCGTTGCCCTTGAGTGCAATCATGACAGGTGTTGTCTATATGTTCATTACGGTATATAAGTGAATATAGTCATATAATACCCAGGGAGTCTTATAAAGAGCAAGACTATCAATGAGGTGGAGAGCGGTAGTTAGCGATTACACACAGACGTAGAAACTTGACAAAATAAGCAAATGCCAGCTGGACACAGAGGCTGAAAACTTGAAAGATGATAATTCCCAATGTTATCCCAGCTTATTGCATTACAGTTCAAATGTTTTCTTTCGTATTATAAATGACTTGTGCATATATTACAGAAAAGGTAAGAATTTGAGGAATCTTCTGTTTGCTGTGAAACGCTTTGTAGGTTTTTCTACTTTGATTCTTTGAGGGCTTTTGTTTCACATGATTAAAGTGTGCAAAACTCATCAATGTCATGTAACCTGTGGTGTCCAAGCTGATGAGTAGGAGACCCTCAGGTGCTGATTAGATGGCCCTTTCACCTGTAAAATAAGACACAATAATAAAAAATTGGGTGACCCTGTATAACTGAAATGCATAAAATCAAAAGACAACATGCACCAAATGTGAAAACGTCTTCATGGACACAAGTTCTTAACAGAACTGACTCAAGTTGGTCGGTTTCAGCATTGTGAGTTCACAAGGGAGGAAGGGGCGGGTCCAGGCAAATGGATGTGGAAATGATGTCAGAGATGGAGATCCCTGCAGAGGGAGGAGAGGAGAGGGCATTAGTATACAGCGCCAACGCCTGGTCCAGCAGGTAATTACTATCATCAAAGCCCTTCTTCCCATGCACACGCGCATAACACACACTCAAACTAAGATACCCCACCTCCCTCTCCGCATAACACTTAATATAATGTAACAAATGGATCAATGGCAGGATTCCAAATATGTCAAATTGCTAATTTAATAAAACACACAGCAGAGGGATCCACAACATGGGGAACATCAAAATGCAAGGTAAAGAGCAGAAAGTCAAAATCCTGTTGACTTTCTTGGCTTGCCTTGAACCCATGTCTGTTTAATGAGGCAGCTTACCCACTTGTTAAACCTGTAAATTCCCACTATGCACTCCTTTATTTAGACCCAATTGTGCATCTGGCATGAGATGATTTTAAAGTTCATCCTGTTGTCACATCCAGACAGCCTTCTTTGCTTTAGCTTACATAAGCTGAGTTGCCATCTTGCTAAGAGTCCCTGCAACCCTGAGCTTCCCGTAAAAGGTCAGGTCTACCAAGTAGCCTGAATGCTGCCCATTCTTCATAACGTATCCCTCTCCTCTAAGTGAAGGTTGAGCTACCTGCCAGTTGTTTTATACATCTCCCTCGTCCAGGAGGCTTTACATCTTGATAGATACCTGTAGCATCCTGGTGGACACACTAAGTGTTTCTATCCAGGTTGCAACTCACTGAAACCTAAGAAGCCCTTCACAGATGGTTAAATGTAAATGTCAGGCCTGACAGAGAGAGCATCACTAAGCAGCTTTATGCTAAAATTCAAGTACTATGGCCAAGTCACTGGTCTCTGTGGGGCAAATGTGCACACTCTGTGCTCTTACGTAAACCTACACATGATCATGAAACAACACTCTGAACAATTTAAACAAAAGGAAGGGGTTGTGAAATATCCTATTCCAGTTTATTTATAAAGGTGTGAAAACTTTGTTGAGGCAACTTGCACTCCTGTGGAAAATACTGTACGTCACGGAAAACCACTTGTCGTAATAAAAATAATAATGGCTCCTTAGAGGGTCAAATCATGATGTACACCTGAAGAGATTCTCAGTCTGCAGGAGTTTTTTTTTTTTTTGTTTTTTTTTGTTCTTTGTTTCGCCTTATAAAATTTCTTGTTTTAGGAATTTGGTAGTTTTCGCATACCTCTTGGGGTCAGAGCGCAGGGTCAGCCATTGTACAGCGCCCCTGGAGCAATTACAGGTTAAGGGCCTTGCTCAAGGGCCCAGCAGAGCAGTGGCCTTTTTTGGCAGTGACAGGGATTCGAACCGGCAACCTTCGGAATACCAGCGCAGCTCCTTAGCCTCAGAGCCTCAGAGCCACCACTCTGCCCTATGTTGATGGTAATAGCAAAAGTGTGGTGAAGAAAAAGATTAAGACCATTATGAAGAATGTGGAAACTGAAGTCCTGCTCTTGAACAACATGTTGTCAATGACAATTAACCCTAGCAAGTTACAGTTTATTTAAAATATACAATAAGTTGTATCATGTATGCAGAATGGCACAGCGGTACAGGAGTTAGTGTGGCTGACTCGCAGGCCTGCTGTGGTCTAATTTTTCTTTTGGATCCAGCATGAGCATTTGCTCTTTAAACACCACTTCAGACAGGGACTTTCAATAGTTCAACTTCTTATGGCCATTCTAGGAAGAACCACTTAAGAATAACAGAAATATCCAACCCACCAGCTGAAGCCTGAGTCAATTAATGAACCAGCTCCACATTGTTCCAGAAAGGAACACCACCGAGCCCACCAGGAGACTTCATGACCAAAGCTTCATCTGCCTCTGCACCCCACATCTCCAATCTGTCAAGAAAAAAAGATAACACCATCAAAAATTGTACCCAAATATGAAAATATAAAGTAGAGCAAGGGTTTGTTTCCTGTCTTGCGCCCTTTGTTGGCTGGGATTGGCTCCAGCAGACCCCCGTGACCCTGTAGTTAGGATATAGCGGGTTGGATAATGGATGGATGGATGGAAATTATAGGTAAAACCTTGGATTAAGCAAACGTGAGTGTGTTGTGTTACAAAAGCCTGGAGGTGAATGACCAAGATACAGTAACTGTGGGCTGTGCAAGTTACTTTAATATCTTGCACATTTATGAGTGGTTAACAAAAGTATAGACAGAGCAGGATGTTCTTTATGCTGACTTTCAAAATGCTTACTCCATAAAAGACAATCAGACTAGAAGAGTCAGGATTGCAGGGCCCAATGTGCAAATGGCTGCAGAATTAGCTTAAGTACTGAAAACAATTTGTGGTGTGAGGAGCTTTTTCTAAATTAGCACAAGTTAAAAGTGCTGTTCGGCAAGGATCAGTGCTGGACCTGCTACTCTTTTTAATTTATAAAGTGTAACTGACAAATTAATCACATTTGCAGATGATACTACACTTTCTGTATCAAGAAATTTCCCAGAATTAATGGCAGAATCTTTTAAGTAAGTTATGTATTTTGTATATTCAGAATGTCCTTCTAGGAACAAATACAAAAATCCTCCAATATTTTTATTTGGAGAGATATTCAGCACCTTGAAGCAGAACTGACAAAAACCAAAAGTGTCCTCCGTTGATTACAACAAATATGAAGTCACATGCACTCTTTGAAACCTTCAACCAGCAGGGGTGTCTCACAAGCTGTAGCAGTTTTCTCCTACTTAAGCAGTTAAAAACTCTTAGCCTCTGCTTCTAATTTTGAAGAAAATGATGTTCTGGACTAACTGAAGGACGCCTGTAAAGTTACTCTGTAAAATAAAGTAACTTTATTTTAACCTGGGACTGTGTCTCTGGTAGTTGTGTCTGGTGTGGGGGGTCCAGCTATATATAAATATATATATATTGTGCCGGACAGCCGGGATGCATGCCCGGCTGGGATGCTCCTTCAACACTTGATCTGGGGGAACAGCCATGAGCTACACACTGCACACTGAAAGTTGGGCTAGTGGTAGTGTCACATCTAAATTCCAAGCGACCCACCCCAGTTTTGTGTGTCTGACTATATATATACAGTACAGTGTACAGTGTATATGTGTACAGTATATATATATTTTGTGACCTCCAGGGAATATGCAGCTCTCCAAAACACCTGACACAACAGACACAAGAACACAAGTTTAGCACCACACGCTTTTCTCCCTCGCTCCCCACAACACCACAGTACAAAACACCCAGCATGGTCTACAGCTCACAGCACTTTCTTTCTCTTCTCTCTCTTTCACCTCCACTCCTCCTCTGGAAAGCATTGTTCTTTTTCACCCCACTCTGGCTCTCAGAGTAGTGGCAGCTGGCTCCTTTTATAGGGCACCCGGAAGTGCTCCAAGTGTCTGGTGATCTTCTTCCGGGTGTGGCAGAATTGGGAAGAAGCTGCCTTCACCCATCCTTCCATTCCTTGGGCGTCCCAACCCGGCTGTCCCTTATAATATATATATAGTCAAGGTTGGGTCACTGTTGCACAGGAGACTAGAAAAGGGATCAGGTTCCCACGGAATAATGTCTTCATTGTTGAACTGGCAGGTACAAACATAAGACCTTATTAAGAAGGGGTTAGTCAACAGCCGAAAATCACACAGGAAGCAGCTGTCAAATGTGGCG
Organism: Erpetoichthys calabaricus; assembly: GCF_900747795.2. Lineage (NCBI taxonomy): Eukaryota > Metazoa > Chordata > Cladistia > Polypteriformes > Polypteridae > Erpetoichthys > Erpetoichthys calabaricus. The sequence continues at coordinate 241,973,098 of NC_041397.2, forward strand.
CTTCAACCCCCATCTCCAGGTCAAAAGAACACAAAGTCCTCCTCATCAAATGGTTTCAATGACTCGGAAGCAGAGACTGGAGCAGACACAGTCTGAGGGAGAGAGGACGGGAGACTGAGTCGTTAGGTTGGATGGGGCTCTGTGTTTTAAACGTTCTAAACTTTGTGCAAGAAGCATGTCACATGGTATGCCTGCAAGCCTGCAACTGATCCCTTGAAGGGGATGGGTAAGAGTGTGTTTGTTTCTTTTTGAAATACTGTTTAAGAGGGAGTTTCTGAAGGGCAGCTGTGTTTCTTTGGCATAGTGTAACTGTTAAACAGAGCGGCAACACTGGTCACAATATATATTGTTGCAGGTGGCTGGGGGGGGGGTGACCTGGCCGGGACGCCCCGGAGGACCGGAAGAGGGCTTATGCCTTCCCCAGACCACGTGGGGGTGACCACCCTGGCAGCTTTGGGGACCACCGCCAGGGGGCACCCGAATGCCTTAGGAGCCCTGGACCTCAGCACTTCCGCCACACCCGGAAGTGCTGGAGGGAAGAGGATCGGGGACGTCCGGAGTGCTTCCGAGTACGCAGCCGGCACTTCCGCCACACTGGGGAGTGCCGGTGGAAGATTGCCTGGAAGCACCTGGAGCACATCCGGGTGATTATAAAAGGCGCCACCTCACTTCATTCTGGACTGGAGTCGGGTGGAAGACGGACGAGGTCTGGGAGGAGGCAAAGAGGCAGCCTGAAGAAGAGAAGGCATTGTGTGGTGCTGGCCAGAGACTTTTGGGGACTTGGGGACTTGTGAGCACTAATTGTAAATAATGCAACCTGTAAAAAAATGTGTGTGGGGTGATTTGAACATGTCTGCCTGTCTGTGTCCGGGTCATGTTCCACAATATCTATATCTATATATACAGTATATCTATATATATATCTATATATCTATTGTGGAAAGCAGCCCGGACACAGACAGGCGGACAGCACCCAACACACGTTTATTATACAATATTTACAACAGTAAAGTGCCACACACAACCCCAGTACTTCCCCAAAGTCCAGGCCTCACAATGCCTCTCTCTTCAGGTCCGCCTCCACTCCTCTCCTCCCAAGCTCTGTCCTTCTCCTCGCCCGACTCCAGCCATCGAATGGAGGGAGGCGGCCCCTTTTATCCTCAGCCGGACGTGCTCCAGGTGCCTCCCAATTAGCTTCCGCCGGTACTCCCCAGTGTGGAGGAAGTACTGGCTGCACACCCAGAAGCACTGCTGACCCTCCTCCGGTCCTTCCAGGCATCCTGGCTGGGTGCCACCCCCAGCCGGTTGCCACACTCTATCTATCTATCTATCTATCTATCTATCTATCTATCTATCTATCTATCTATCTATCTATCTATCTATCTATCTATCTATCTATCTATCTATCTATCTATCTATCTATCTATCTATATAAATATATATATATATGCCACTTCATTAAATGCATCTACTCATTAATGAAGACAGCCTGCTCCTCCGATCAGCTAATCATGTGGCCGCAGTTCAGTCTATATATTATGTAAACATGCTCAGGTGGATTCATTGTTGTTCAGTCAAACTTTGGAATGGGCAAGACACCGGATCTAAATGACTTTCACTGTGATTTGTTTGTTTGCACCAGGCATGAGGTCTCCAGCACCTCCAAAACAGCTTCCTTTCTGGAACTACTGTTTCTAAGAAATGGTACAGTTAACAAAAAAACATCCAGAGAGTGTCAGTGCTGAGGTTAAAAGCACCTTGTTAATAGAAGAGGGTGGAGGAAAATGGTCAGACTCATTCAGGATAGCAGAAAGTCTAAATACATTCAAATAAACAGGTCTGTACACGTGTGCAGAAGGGTACACTAGAAGAAGATCATTTAGACTGGTTCCACTTCCATCAGCTAAGTACATGCAGATGAGATTACAGTGAACACATGAGTACCAAAACTATATGATAGAAAACTGGTCTGAAGATTTCAACTTCTGCTGTGATATGCAGACAATAGGATGAAAATTTGTCAGAATCTTCATGAGCACAGTACAGTGATATTGTAATGGTAGCTGGCAGTGATATTGTAATACAAGTTGAATGGCACAGCATACGAAAGCATTTTTGATGTACGCGTTCATACACTTATAGTCATTGGATACCTTTGTATGAGATAAATACTTTTACCAGGATAATACAGCATATTATGAAATACTCAACGTCTAAAGATGGTTCTGCATATAACATAGTGACTTTTTTCCAATGCCTTACACAGTCATCACATCTCAATTCAATAGTGAACCTTTGGAGTGAGGTGAAAATGTAGGCTCTCATCAGGGATATGAGGTTGAAAAACCTTTAGGAATTAAGTGATGATATCATATCAGTATGGACTAACGTCCCTGAGGAATGTTTCTGTCACTTTTACTGAAATCCATGCATTTAAGAATTAGCACTGTTCAGAAGGTAAAACGGGAATTATCCCTGTAATAGACGAGTATAATTAAACATTGTATTTCATTTAGCCCAGAACTGGAGCAAGCAGGATTCAGAATGCATATATTTTATGGAAATATCCTTGACTAAATTCCTAGAAACTATGCTGCCTGTTAATAAAGTTTCAGCAGTCCATTCATTTAGAAGACACTATTTGTTTAAAATGGGTGGGTGAGCATTTACACTTAGACCAAATACATTGCATGAAACCAACCTGAGATACCAACAATGGGTATGTGCCTCTGTAGCTTTAGAGCGCTAGGCCGGCAGTCCAGCCATTTTTTGATTACAGATGGTTAGAGGTTTAATTTCCTCTGTGAAAGAGAGAATCGTGGCATCAGCTGAACCTTTATGTGAAAAAAACAGACCCTAGATAAGACTTGAATGTGTGATTGATGATTCTGAGGGAACTGGAAAGAAAAGTAATCTGAGGCAGAATTCTGGTAATCTTTGAAAAATGATGGGATTTTGAGCTTTTCGTTGTCTGTGCTGCCAGCTGCAAAATATACAATGGTAAGAGGGATGAGCAGCACTGCTGTACATGGAGGAGTCATCTGGACACTGAACTGATGGAATTCTTCAGTGTGTCTTACTAGTAATTTCCATACTTTCCTCTGTATCCAAATCCATAGTCACATTTTTTGGTACTCACTTATAAAGTCACGTCTTGTGCTATCATTCTGCCTGTAAGTGTGTGCCAGCTGATCAATACAGAGCTAAGATAGGTACTTTCATTACAATTGAATCTTGTAAAGAGTTGAGTAGGTCTGTTTGTCCCCAAACATCTGGGAAGATGAGTCCTTTTTGTCTCTGCGTACATGCATAGCAAAGCATGGCTTAGGAGTTTCAGGGGTACTTGTATCCATACTGATTTGAGAGACTGTCTTCCACCACTTTTGTTAGGAGAAATCCAGTTTTGGTTCCGATATACCAGATTGAACTGGATTAAGTATGCTCAAAGATGGATGGATCTGTTGTCACAAACAGATACATTGAGGGTGTGCATGTCGAGGGAGTGTGCGTTGAAGATGTGTGTTGGGGGCTTAAAGAAGGAAAAAACAATGGGGACAGGTTATGCTGAAGCACATATACTAACCTCTCTCTCTTCCAGCCTGAGAGAGGAGGAGCACAGGCACCCTGTGAAAGTCTTTTCCCGTCTACCTTTGGCTCTACTGTATATGGAAGATGGCAATCATTCTTGGACCTGCGACTGCTGGTGCCTTTCTTGCCCAGAGAAACACTATCTAAAAAAAAGAACAGACCAACAGCCAAGTTCCACAGCTCTTTTCTTTTTGATATTTTGGTGGTCTTACATTATTAGCCCTGTTGCTAATAAATGGGGATCTCATGGAGACCCTTACACTTTATTGTGTCTCTTTAAAGTTTCTCCCCACAGTGTATATTAGTATATATTTAACAAAAGGAGGAAAGTGTGTGATCAAGATCATTATACAGTATTTCTACCTGTTTCCCTTCTGTGACCATTGATGTTACTGCTGTTTTTCTATTTGATACAGTGTAGTTAAAACTATTTAATTGTGCCATGTTCAGCCTGTATAAACTTAAATCCCCAAAAATATATTTCCAAGATTTGTTTGCTTATATTTTCAAATTATATGGGAATTTGGTAAATGAGAACATTGCAAAAGGTCAAGAGAAGCAGCAGACCGAGAAATGAATGCATCTACTGTATGTTAGGTTAGCTGGTGACTCTAAACTGTGTCCTTGTGAGTGTGACTGTGGGTGTTTGAATCAGTAGATCCCTCCAGGTGAAAAGGGTCTAGCTGCATCCCCCATCCACCAACATTGCTCTTGACATGCCATCATCTTCATTATCAGAATTCAAGGTTCTGGGTAAAGAAGAAAGGTGAACACAACTGAGTTAAAAACAGAGTAACAGTTGGAAATCAAAAATGTCAGTGAGTTTGATGTAACTTTCACTAACATTAGATATCATAACACTAAGAACAGAAATTGAGAATGATGCCGTTGAGTAGGAGTGACATGAATGAATCCCAGGTGGTATTCAATGCTCCAGTTAGCCTCTATTGCTCTTGATCAGTGCTTGTCATGCACCAGGGGATGCTGGGGTACGCTATGGCTCCTCATTGTCTTGACTTGGATTCTGTCATGATTAGGAGTCTCAAACATATCAAAATGGATGTGAGGCCCACTAAAAGAGCCATAAAGGCAGGGCCATAACCTGACCAGTTTGTCCAAAGAGGCTGACTCCAAATTCATTTAGCCTCAAAACTGTTAACTGCAGTTTTCTGGCCTAGCAGACCTGAAATATGAGAAGCTGAGTTAAATATGTAGAAAAGTCTCAAAACATATCAAAAATCCCATAAAAGGAAGGATGACCGTAAGCCCTGAGCTTGTATACAAAATGGTAAACAAATAATCTTTGTAAATAAGGTGTTTATTAACAAAACATAGGAAAAAACAAGGGGAAAACTCCAAAGGACAAACATAGGCAAAAGGTGCTGCCTAAAAGGCATTCTAAGTGCAAAAATAGTTCAAACGCACAATCTAAAAAAACATAATCCTTAAACTGAGACAAGAAATTCACATAAACAGTAAGTCCTAGAAAAACAGACATGCTTAAATACTCCCAACAAAAACACAATGGTCTCCTGATCTGAGCTTACTTAACTCTGGCCTTAAATAGTTAGAGGGAGAGATCAAAAGGAGTGACACTTGAGTGGCCCTGCCTCCTGCAGCTCAACCCACAAAACACACAGAATACAAGCACAGATAAAGGGACAAAACACAATTATGAACATGATGGAAAAACATAAAAAAGAACACAAAACAGCAAATACATTTTGGTTTCATGATTACCGTATATTTAGTAGTTGGTTTGTTTCACTAAACAAGATGTAAAAAGTTGCGAGAAACATGAGACAGAACAATCACTGTGCCATCTAATCGTGAGTCTGCCTGCTGAGACAAAGATGCATGGCGTCCCCCAGAAGAAGCGTATAGTTCAGCAGTTCTTTAGTGAACTATACCTTTTTACAAAATGTAACTTATTATATTAAAACTGTGTTTATATTTCTGATAATTAACAACAAAAATTATTCATATTACAAATACAAAATATTACAAATACAAAATAAGCCCAGCAAACCACTCATGACACAGTCCAGTCCACAGTTTTGCAGATGCAGATGATGGTGGTATGCCTGTAGTTATGAAATAAAATCCCCTGTGAACAAACTCTACAAAGTTATGTAAAGTTTTGACCTGCTATGATATTGATGTATGCGACGATTTGTAGAAGCTGGGAGCACTTCCAGACGAAGGCGTTTTCAAACCCAGGCAAAATCACACAAATAAACGGGCACAGGACAAGAACATAAAATCAAGCGACTACTGTAACTCAATAGATGAAATTGTAATCCAATTAAGTAATCAAGCATTGATAAAACGACACCACCAACTGAGATTTTGTGGGCTTCTTATGGCTCACTTTTACAACTAGTGCCTTCTTCTTTCACCCAGCAGCCCTTGAGGCATCTGCCGAAACTTAACAATGGCAGAGTACTCCAGAGGATGCTGGGATTGGCAGTCTATTTAAATACCTCTGCTACAGTGATGTCTGTGGTTTTTCACAACAGATCACAAAATCTGCAAAATAATTTCAATTTAGTTATTGATGACAAACCCATGAAAAAGCGGATTCATGAATTGTAAACCCACAAATCACAATAGCTGAACTGTAATTCAAAAACAACAATAAAACATAAATTGCACACAAATCCAGACCCTTACATAACATATTAAGCTGGTTTGACTATGTTAACTTAATCAGAGGAAACTAACCACCATAGTTTTAAAGTTATGATTTTGAAAAAGCTTTGAATCAGAGTACACTTTGCTTTGCAACAAGTTCTCTAAAATGACATATGTTATGTCTTCATAATGATTTTGCAGCACAGTGAGTTTACCTGGGGCAGAAATGGCAGCAGGATGCACTATGGGAAGATGGCAAGCTGGCAAAGGCAGTGTGATGCTACGGTAAATGTTCTGCTGGGAAATGTTGGGTCCTGTCATTCACATGGATGTTACTTTGATTTATGCCATCTACCTAAATATTGTTGCAGACCACATACACCCCTTTGTGGCAATGGTATTCCCTGATGGCAGTGGCCTCTTTCAGCAGGGTAATGCACCCTGCCACACTGCAAACATTATTCAGAAATGGTTTGAAGAGCAGAACAGAGAGTTCAAAGAGTTGACTCAATCTGATCGAGCATCTGGGGGATGTTTTGGAAAAACAAGTCCACCTCACAGCTTACAGGACTTAAAGGATCTGGTGCTAACTTCTTGCTGCCAGACACCACAGGACACCTTCAGAGGTCCATGCCTCAATGCATCAGAGCTGTTATGCTGGTATGAGGAGGACTTGCACAATGTTAAGCAGGTGGTTTTAATGTTGTAGCTGATCAGTGTATATAATATGTGGTTACAGAGGAGTTATTAAAATTATTTGAAGATGTTTATTTATGGCTTGTGTATTTCAGGGGTGATTCCTAGTGTATAAATAAGGTGTCCTACATGACCAGTTTTCAGCAGGTGAATGTTATCATAGATAGGAGACAGATTGGAATAAATAGTTTTCTTTTTTCAGTAAAAATTGAAAATAAAAAGGAAACATTAATGTTTAAGCTTCACTTTCCTCCTTTGCTGACATATAAAACTTGGTGAAGACACCATTGCAATATACACTGCCTCATCTCCCTTCCCTCAGAAAGCTGACAATGAGCTCTCGGCTCATATTCTAGACAGCTGCATCGTCTGCAAATTTGTATTCTGATCAGGAGGGAAAGTTTTTCCAGAAATGCATTTTAACTGACTGGAAAACCCTGTGAAGCCAGCAGGCCATTCATACTGACGTAAAGTATATGTCAACGTCCTTGTACAAGATTTATCTGAAGGCTCCCTTGATTGGTGGAATTCCAAAAGCATTTAATGAGGGGATTCCCAGCACTGACAAGACTGTCACACAGCTAACGGAGAAACCCGCCTGGCATGAAAACTGCCATTTGCTTCTGGGGCCATTATGGAAATGTCTATAATGGTGCTCCCCTGGGTCAGCTTTAGGACCCTTGCTGTTTGTTATTTATACAAATGATTTACAGAAGCAGATCAGTCCCACAATAATAAAATGTAAAGCTTAGAAAGTACATATAAGTATAAGGTTTCTATTATTCCCAGAAATTTGGACCCTGTAAACTTCACACCTACGTGGCCTTTGTCAGATGAAGTTTATTATCAGAGAGTGAATGCAAAATGACGAGGGTGTGCAACAGACTGACCATATCTCACAGAGAATATTGTGGAAAAGCTCTGGTCACTAAATTATTAAACCTATGAGGACATCTTCTAAGAGCAACTTATTCCACATTTAAAGAAGTTTCATTAGAATTATTGGCTTTAGAAATGTCATTTTTTGAGTATAGGAAGTAGGTGAATAAACAGCCATCTGCTTTCAAAAATATCAACAACATGCCATGTCCCAGACTTTTGGGAAACATGCATTGGTTTAAAGGGTCTCTGTGGTTTTGAAGGTTCCCAGCTGAAGGTCATTGTTGGGGTCCTACCTCTACCTAAACCTGAGCTTACATTTACACACAAAGAAATCAATGCATTATTAACTTAACAGTCCCAAACTTTTATTAGCATCTGCCCATTAACACCTGATAAATGTCTTGCGGCCTTCACATTGTGTGACTGTGGCGTCATTAATGTTTCCCACTAACCTTTTTCGATAAGTTGAGTTAGAAGCAGGCAGAGTCCTGGGCACCCAGCACAACCTGTTACAGTCGAATTACTTGATGTAGAAACTGAGGTTCGGTGCAGAAGAGCAAGAGGGAGCCCTCAATCTACCTGACCAGTGGCACCAGTCATAGATGAGGAGTGGTTCACCAGAGAGGCAAACTGAAAAGAGAAGATGGGATGAGCAGGTAAGTGAAAAACAATTCATTTTATTATCTTGTATCCGTTATTGGAATGACAAACACAAGAACAAGGTAAAAACACAAAGATACAGATTTAAAACAACAGAGGGAAAGCAACTGGTCAGAAAACCACTAAACTAAGCACTACTGTCAAGTTTCAGTCAAGTTGTGCTCCCTGGCTTATGTTTAGTATTATTTTCATAGCATTTATGATATTTATATATTGTTCTGTTTATGTATTATGTATTATTTATGCATGACATGTTCTCCTATGCCACTTGTGTTTTCTGGATGGAACCCCAAGAGGTCGGACCACTTAATATCTACACTGAAAGACCACCACTGTTCTTAAACTTTGACTACTGGATTGCAGCTTAAGATTTGTAACTGTGGGTTGAATTGTTAGGCAAACTCGTTATGCCTTTGCATTCTTCCTTACTGCTATCTTTGTTGTTCTTTTGTGTAATTTAATTAAACATGATCATTCATAATGATTTTGCATTAGCCTTGCCTAGCATTTTACAAATCTTCTCCCTTATAGTCCATTCATGTATATTTTTTGCATATTTTGGGTTATTTAAGAATAAATTTTGAACATTTGAGGTCATATACACTTTTTGGGCCTGTATAAACCAAAGTAACTGTGGCATTTGGGGTCAGGCTGTCTAGAGTGAGGCCTGTTCTAGGAATGCTAGGGAAAGCACTGGCGTGGTTTATGGATCTTTTAAAGATTTCACCCCTTTCCGCCATTTTGAGAGCACATAAAGCTTAACACAAATGGCTTCAACAATAAAGCACGATGTTTGAGTACTCCATTCCCAAAGGTACATGCTTTTCTTTCATTATGCTCACCCTCTGTTATGTGACTGCAGCATGATTACAAACAACGTATGACTTACAAATCAGTTCAGATTTTCAAAGTTAGTAGGAAGCAGGCCACTGGAGGAAGGGCTAGAAGAGAAGCCCTAAGGCCATGTCACAGTTCATGACTTTTCTAGCGACTTTCAGTCGTAGCCTTCATTTAAATAATCTTAGTGAGTCGCAGGCAGTCAATGGTGTGCTCCAGTGAAGGATGGTAACATAATTTGACATACCCAGTGACTCACTCTAACTAGTTCACAACTTGCTCTGGTAGGATTTTGTCTTTAGTTATAAGGGCAGGCTGTGCACATCGAGAAGTACAATGCATATAATGTAGCAACGAGGAATAAGGAATGTGAAAGCATTGGACCTCACATGCAGAAGAGAAGCTCATCTCATGTTAATCTATACTAATAAAAGGCAAAGCCCTCACTGTCTGACTCATCACTAATTCTCCAACATCCCGTGTAGGTAGAAGGCTGAAATTTGGCAGGCTAATTCCTTACAACTTACTTACAAAAGTTAGGCAGGTTTCATTTCGAAATTCTACACATAATGGTCATAACTGGAACCTGTTTTTTGTCCATATACTCTAATGGAGGAGGCGGAGTCACGTATCGCGTCATCACGCCTCCTACGTAATCACGTGAACTAAAAAAAAAGGAAGAGATTTACAGCACGAGTCAAACGCGGGAACGAAGGTAAATGACGTTAATTTTTGAGTGTCTTTTAATACTGTGTAAGCATACATATTAACACATGTGTAATTAAACGTGTGCATTTACGGGGTGATTTCTCAGGCTTAAAAGCTCGCCTTTTATCAAACGCGGGAACAAAGGTAAATGACGTTGTTGAGTGTCTTTTAATACTGTGTAAGCATACATATTAACACATGTGCAATTAAACGTGTGCAATTACGGGGTGATTTCTCAGGCTTAAAAGCTCGCCTTTTATTAAAAAGGTAAATGCAAACTGTTTTCATTCTGAAGGGCACAAACCACGTTTGATTTCATGCTCAAGAGTAAGATCAGCACACAGCTTGGTCATATTAGAACCGGAAGGATGAACTGACAACATGGTATACAAAGAGATCCTTAAGAAATAATTATTGATTCATTTTCCCTAAGTTTAAAAAGGTTTACTTTTCTTCTTAATAAAAATTTTAAAGCAGTAATTCGCCGCTGCAAAGCACGGGTATTTTGATATATATCAAAATATATCACGTCATCACACCTCCCATGTAAGCACGTGAACTGACCCGCTGTCATTTGCAATGCCATATTCGCGAGATACAAGTTTAATGAGAAGACACGAGGTATAAACCACAGTTTGGATCACTTTGTAACAGAGTTAAAATTGCTGTAGCGAGAAACTTTTAACTGCCGGGTCTTAGCTAACATTAAATAAACCCCTGGACATCGCAACATCACACAAGAGATCGGCTCACGTGAAGTGACTGAACGCAGCAGGAGTGATCACTTCGATGAATCAAACCTGTTCAAAAAACACATTATACAATTGGTAAGGTACGAAAACAATATGAAACCGATTGTGGATTTCCGTACAGCCACTGAAACTTTGTGACGGCACGAGACTTCAGGTCGTGTGTCTGCAAAAGAACCTCATTCAGACAACTATTTTTACTGGCGGTGGCTCAGGGGAGAGAGTTTTTAGTCCTCGCATCCCCGTTATACCCTCTGATCTACCATTTCAATTCAAACGCCTCCAATTTCCACTAAGGCTCTGCTTCGCAATGACAATTAATAAGTCTCAGGGACAGACCCTACAAAAGGTTGACATTGATTTGATATATATATATATATATATATATATATATATATATATATGTATATGTAGATATGTATATATATATGTGTCAATGTATTTTTGTATGTATGTCTAGTATATATGTAGATGTGTATATATATGTAGATATATGTATATATGTACATATGTAAATATATATGTATATATATGTGTCTGTGTGTATATATATATATATATATATATATATATATACATATATATATACATATATATATAAAGTGTGTGTGTGTATGTATGTATGTGTGTATATATATGTATGTGTATCTATGTATATGTATATGTATATATGTATATGTGTGTGTGTGTGTATGTATGTGTGTATATATATGTTGATATATATATATATATATATATATGTGGATGTGTATATGTTTATATATATATATGTAGATATGTGTATATGTAGATATGTATATATGTATATATATGTTTATGTGTGTGTATGTGTGTGTGTATAGCAACACTCATAACAATGACAACACAATTACATTGACAATCATGTTACGTTATTTTTAAAATGTTTGCTTTTCTTTTTCATAACCTCTTTAACACACTACTTCTCCGCTGCGAAGCGCGGGTATTTTACTAGTTAATGATAAAAGGAGAACTGATTATATGACATATCAGAATATACACTGGATTCCATGGTGGACTTAAAAGTCACATTGTCCTTTTGCATAAGATAAACTGCACAGTTCACCACATACAACAATATATACAGTTCACTGGACAAGCTGGGCTATATGCTGAAATCTGTACTAGATATAGACCTGATGATTGGGCAAACTGGACTGCACAATGGAACTATGCACTGCACAAATAAAACAGAACATTTAATGAACAAGAGTAACAATGACCTTACAGAATAAAACACAATAAACTCCATACTAGATTCACAGTAGAAGGCTACATAGAGCTTCATGGATAAAATAGATTCAGTGCAAAATGTATGCAACTACATAGGCAGCTTGTGGACAATCTGAAGTGTATACTAAAGTCTGTAGTGTATGTAAAAGACAGTATGACCCAATCATGAGACAAACTGGACGGCACAGTAAACTTCATACAGGATGCATAAAGCAGGTGAACATTTTGTTCAAAAAACTGGGCTACATGTGCGCTCCTTCCTGAATATATAAAATGACGGACATCTATTTGGACAGGCTAGATGGTAAACTGGACTCCATACTAGAAACTATGAAAGTTAGTATGGTAGTCTTATTGGATAAGATGCAATGCAGACAGTTTATTGGTCACATTGCACTACATACTGCACTCCATGATGAATTAATGAAACAAGACAGACAAGTTATTTGGGAAAAATGTATTCTACACCTTAATCTGTATCAGATACACAACGCAAGCTGGGCTGCACTCTGGACCCCATGCTGGATACAGCATGTGAAACAAGATTGATTTTTTCTTAACCCAAGCAGACTCTAGGCTGTAACCCAAGACAGATCACAATGTTCACCTGTGCAATAAAGAAGTTAAATGATGGACAGAACAAAAGGGAATCACTGTGATTTTTAGATAGCCGTCAAATTGATATTCGCTTTCACTTTCTCTCATCTTCCATAAGCTGCCAGGCCAGGAAATCATAATCACATATTATGTCATAAATAATTTAAAATGAAACTCACTTCAAACCCCCTGGTTCAAATATATCTTTAACAGTGTCATAAAATGGAGATTCATTTTCTTCTAGAGATACATGAATTCTTAATGAGGACTCAAGTGCCCCCAAAGTAGTCAGAGACTACTACTATATAGGCATGCCCTTATTGACTCTTTGGTTCCCTGCATTATTGTTTGGGCTCACACACATATATATATATATATATATATATGAGTATACACATATAGACATAAAAAAATAATGTAATACTCTTCACCCTTTCAAATAAGCAAACCAGCTGCCATAGAGCAGAATCAGAGGCTTAACCTCAGGTACTGATGTCTGAGGTTTGATCCCCGTAAGGGGAAGCAATGGTGCATACACCTGATGAGCTCCAATAAGGGTGAAACACATGTCGTGTACTCTTTGTATTATATGGCAGATACTGTATCTGCAGTATATATTGTCTCAAACTAAACAAGGAGATATATATATCCATCCATCCATCCATCCTCTTCCGCTTATCCGAGGTCAGGTCCCGGGGGCAGCAGCTTGAGCAGAGATGCCCAGACTTCCCTCTCCCCGGCCACTTCTTCTAGCTCTGCCGGGAGAATCCTGAGGCGTTCCCAGGCCAGCCGGGAGACATAGTCCCTCCAGTGTGTCCTGGGTCTTCCCTGGGGCCTCCTCCCGGTTGGACGTGCCCGTAACACCTCACCAGGGAGGCGTCCAGGAGGCATCCTGATCAGATGCCCGAGCCACCTCATCTGACTCCTCTCGATGCGGAGGAGCAGCGGCTCTACTCTGAGCCCCTCCCGGATGACTGAGCTTCTCACCCTATCTTTAAGGGAGAGCCCAGACACCCTGCGGAGGAAACTCATTTCAGCCGCTTGTATTCGCGATCTCGTTCTTTCAGTCACTACCCATAGCTCAAGACCATAGGTGAGGGTAGGAACATAGATCGACTGGTAAATTGAGAGCTTTGACTTACGGCTCAGCTCCTTTTTCACCACGACAGACTGATGCAGAGCCCGCATTACTGCGGACGCCGCACCGATCTGCCTGTCGATCTCACGCTCCATTCTTCCCTCACTCGTGAACAAGACCCTGAGATACTTGAACTCCTCCACTTGAGGCAGGATCTCGCTCCCAACCCTGAGAGGGCACTCCACCCTTTTCCGGCTGAGGACCATGGTCTCGGATTTGGAGGTGCTGATTCCCATCCCAGCAGCTTCACACTCAGCTGCAAACCGATCCAGAGAGAGCTGAAGATCATGGCCTGGTGAAGCAAACAGGACAACATCATCTGCAAAAAGCAGTGACCCAATCCTGAGTCCACCAAACCGGACCCCTTCAACACCCTGGCTGCGCCTAGAAATTCTGTCCATAAAAGTTATGAACAGAATCGGTGACAAAGGGCAGCCCTGGCGGAGTCCATCTCTCACTGGAAACGGGTTCAACTTACTGCCGGCAATGCGGACCAAGCTCTGACACCGGTTGTACAGGGACCGAACAGCCCTTATCAGGGGGTCCGGTACCCCATACTCCCGGAGTACCCCCCACAGGATTCCCAGAGGGACACAGTCGAACGCCTTTTCCAAGTCCACAACACACATGTAGACTGGTTGGGCGAACTCCCATGCACCCTCCAGAATTCTGCTAAGGGTGAAGAGCTGGTCCACTGTTCCGCGACCAGGACGAAAACCACACTGTTCCTCCTGAATCCGAGGTTCAACTATCCGACGGACCCTCCTCTCCAGAACCCCCGAATAGACTTTTCCAGGGAGGCTGAGGAGTGTGATCCCTCTGTAGTTGGAACACACCCTCCGGTCCCCTTTCTTAAAGAGGGGGACCACCACCCTGGTCTGCCAATCCAGAGGCACTGTCCCTGATGTCCATGCAATGTTGCAGAGACGTGTCAACCAAGAGAGCCCTACAACATCCAGAGCCTTGAGGAACTCCGGGCGTATCTCATCCACCCCCGGGGCCCTGCCACCAAGGAGTTTTTTGACCACCTCGGTGACCTCAGTCCCAGAGATGGGGGAGCCCACCTCTGATTCCCCAGGCTCTGCTTCCTCATTGGAAGGCATGTTAGTGGGATTGAGGAGGTCTTTGAAGTACTCCCCCCACCGACCCAAAACATCCCAAGTCGAGGTCAGCAGCGCACCATCCCCACCATATACAGTGTTGACACTACACTGCTTCCCCCTCCTGAGACGCCAGACGGTGGACCAGAATCTCCTCGAAGCTGTCTGAAAGTCGTTCTCTATGGCCTCCCCAAACTCCTCCCATGCCCGAGTTTTTGCCTCAGCAACCACCGAAGCCGCATTCCGCTTGGCCTGCCGGTACCTATTAGCTGCCTCCAGAGTCCCACAGGACAAAAGGGACCAGTAGGACTCCTTCTTCAGCTTGACAGCATCCCTCACTGCCGGTGTCCACCAACGGGTTCGGGGATTGCCGCCACGACAGGCACCGACCACCTTACGGTCACAGCTCCGGTCAGCCGCCTCAACAATAGAGGCATGGAACATGGCCCATTCGGACTCAATGTCCCCCACCTCCCTCGGGACATGGTCAAAGTTCTGCCGGAGGTGGGAGTTGAAGCTACTTCTGACAGGGGGCTCTGCCAGATGTTCCCAGCAGACCCTCACAACACGTTTGGGCCTACCAGGCCTGACCGGCATCCTCCCCCACCATCAAAGCCAACTCACCACCAGGTGGTGATCAGTTGACAGCTCCGCCCCTCTCTTCACCCGAGTGTCCAAGACATGTGGCCGCAAGTCCGACGACACGACCACAAAGTCGATCATCGAACTGAGGCCTAGGGTGTCCTGGTGCCAAGTGCACATATGAACACCCCTATGCTTGAACATGGTGTTTGTTATGGACAATCCGTGATGAGCACAGAAGTCCAATAACAAAACACCACTCGGGTTCAGATCAGGGGGGCCATTCCTCCCAATCACGCCCTTCCAGGTTTCACTGTCATTGCCCACGTGAGCAATGAAGTCTCCCAGCAGTACGAGGGAGTCCCCAGAAGGTATGCCCTCTAGCACCCCCTCTAGGGACTCCAAAAAGGGTGGGTACTCCGAACTGCTGTTCGGTGCATACGCACAAACAACAGTTAGGACCCGTCTCCCCCCACCCGAAGGCGGAGGGAGGCTACCCTCTCGTCCACCGGGGTAAACCCCAATGTACAGGCTCCAAGTCGGGGGGCAATAAGTATGCCCACACCCGCTCAGCGCCTCTCACCGGGGGCAACTCCAGAGTGGTACAGAGTCCAGCCCCTCTCAAGGTGATTGGTTCCAGAGTCCAAGCTGTGCGTCGAGGTGAGCCCGACTATATCTAGCCGGAACCTCTCAACCTCACGCACAAGCTCAGGCTCCTTCCCCTTCAGAGAGGTGACATTCAACGTCCCAAGAGCCAGCTTCTGTAGCCGAGGATCGGACCGCCAAGGTCCCCGCCTTCGGCCACCACCCAACTCACACTGCACCCGACCTCCTTGGCCCCTCCCATAGGTGGTGAGCCCATGGGAAGGGGGACCCACGTTGCCTCTTCGGGCTGTGCCCGGCCGAGCCCCATGGGTGCAAGCCCGGCCACCAGGCACTCGCCATCGAGCCCCACCTCCAGGCCTGGCTCCAGAAGGGGGCCCCGGTGACCCACGTCCGGGCAAGGGAAAATGTCGTCCAAAGTTTTTATTCATCATAGGAGGTTGTTTTGAACCGCACTTTGTCTCATCCCTCACCTAGGACCAGTTTGCCTTGGGTGGCCCTACCAGGGGCATAAAGCCCCGGACAACAGAGCTCCTAGGATCATTGGGACACGCAAACCCCTCCACCACGATAAGGTGGCAGTTCAAGGAGGGGGAGATATATATATATATATATTGTCTCAAACTCCACAAAGAGCCATAGCAAAGTTTGGGGCAGCCATCCGTATATTTGGTTTCCTGGCTGCAAATTGAGTTTTAAATGATAGGAATGCTGTGCACAAAGCGGAGTCCAAAACAGAACTGAGGGAATAGGGAAAAGGTGGAGGCTTTTAAAGAGGACGATAGGAAGTGAGGTCCGGCTCCTGAGGGTCTTCAACCATAGGCTCGAGCCCCGATGTGACATCACAGGGGCCGGAGCCGTCAAGGTCTTCTTCCATAGGCTCGGACCCGGAAGTGACGTCAAGAGGGCCAGGTGGAATCTCCCGTGAATGGTCTGCAGGAAAGGAAGAAAAAGAGTCAGTGCACTCTGCCACATTCTGGTCTGATTCGAAATTGCCCTTACTCAAGCCCTTTAGCTACCTCCCATGCGCATGTGTGTGACAAGATATACTGTATATATATATATATATATATATATATATATATATATATATATATATATATATATATATGAAAGCAAAGGTCTGTGATACGGTTTGCATATTAGCAGCTGGAGATCCACAAAGGGAGAAAAAAATGAATGACGTATCATAAAGTTGTTTTTATTCCTGAGCTTTCAGCCCCTACCAGGGGCCTTCATCAGAGGATAATGCTTAGACTTACAAGAATCAAAGGCAATATATAGCACAATTCATTGTGGGTGGGCGGGGATGGGGGGGTACAGGTTGTAACATTTTATTTATTATGAACATGTTCTACTTAAGTTTGCATATGCTGGGTTTATGTCCAAATGTCTGTTAATGGCATTTTGTCTGATAGCCAAGATTCAGCCAGTTCTCTGGCACTTTTAGTACTGGCTTTAAATCTTACTTGTACATTGTCCCAGTTAAACATATGTCCTGTTGATTTTGTATGTGTATAGATCTGTGATCGTGAGTCCTTCCTTTTAATGGCGTTGCGATGTTCCTGTTTGCAAGTTGCAATTCTTTTTGATGTTTGTCCTATGTATACCACTGGACAAGAACTGCATGGAATGCTACATACCCGCAAACAATCTGTGCACTGTCCTTTTCAATGCTAAAAACAAGAAATCGACAGCAGAAACACGAAATGCAGTTTATAGCAGTTTATAACTTAAGAAGAACATGTTCATAATAAATAAAACATTACGACCTGTACCCCCCCATCCCCACCCCCCCAACAAATTGTGCTATATATTGCCTTTGATTCTTGTAAGTTTAAGCATTATCCTCTGATGAAGGCTCCTGGTAGGGGCTGAAAGCTCAGTAATAAAAACTACTTTATGATATATGATTAATTTTTTTCTCCCTTTGTGGATCTCCAGCTGCTAATATATATATATTGTAATATGAGCGCTATATAGCGCCCGACCCGGCACAGACTCAGACAGAGGCACGTACTTAAATAAAGCACACTCCTTTATTTTTCTTCAGCCGTGGGGAACGCCTTCCCCATGTCCCACAGGCCCAACACAGTCCCACAAGCACTTAAATAGCACACAAACCACAATACTCTTCTCTTCCTTTCTTTACCACCACTCCTCCTCAGGCTTAGTCCTCCTCCTCCCGACTCTGGCTCTCTCGAGTGGTGGTGGCTGGCCTTTTTTATACCCCACCCAGAAGCATTCCCGGTGCTTGATCACCTGGACCTAATTGCATTTCCGGGTGGGGCTGAGGAATTGACCAGCCGGGCTGCCAAGTCCATGCAGCTCCCCCTGGCGGCCATCCGAGCCCCCAACCAGGCTGTGGAGGACTCCATCTCCCATGGAGCCATGGGCCGGGCTGGGGAATCATTGGCTGCCAGGAAGGCTGCCCCCAAGCGTCCCGGGGGAGGTATTGAACAGTCCATGGCTGCTCCCCCGGAACAGATGCAGCAGAGGCGTCCCTGCCGGGCATGGAACCCAGCTGTCCTTTACAGTGCCCCTCTCTCAGATGAGGCTTCTGGGGCTCATCGGCCTGCCCCGCGAGGGCTGGTCCTCTCCAGGACAGGGAGTCGGCTTCCTTGGCTCCGCGGCTGTACCCTGTGGAAACATAACAAACAGGTCTGGGGGTGTTGCCCTGACGTCCCTGCCACTCGGACGTCCTCTCTGGACAACACCTCCAGAAGTGGCCACCGCGGCCGCAATTAAAGCACAACCGACCCCCTCCAGTCCAACCCCTGCGGGAGCGGAAGCAGGCAGGAAACCCTTGCCCCTTCGCCCGCTCTGAGGAGAGCACGTGTCGTCTCTGCCCCTCTACAGCGTAGCCCTCCTGCGAGCCAACGGGCTTACGCTGTGCTCTGTTAGAAGTTCCCATTTTCTTCTTCCAGGTCCTCCTTTTCCTCTGGGGTGTATTGACAGTCTGGACCCCCTTATGGGAAGAAAGGAGCCCTTGTACCGTTTGCACCCCTTTAGACGGTCGTAAGACAGGGGCGGGCAGTCAGGGTGGAGTCGTTTGGCAGCTGATATTCACCAGCTGCCTCCCCACGCACTCTTCTGCCACGCCGTCTGTCATTACAGCCACGTCTTGTGTAGTGGGCGGAGTGGCCTGGCAAGCAGTACCGACCATCACTGCAGCCACTGCGCTCCGCCCCCCCAATTTCTCTGCGGCCCAGGCTCCACTCACCTGCACCGCTGCGTCCTGCAGGCTGGAGGCCAACGGCCCCCGTCTCTCGAGCCATTTCACAACGGCTGCCATCGGGGCGCCGATCCTCTTTTCTAAATCCTCCTTCGTCTCCTGCAGGACCTGAAAAAGCTTAAGTAGGGACTGCAGGGGAAGAAGCACATGTTGCAACTCCCGTGCAGCCCAAAACACATTAAATTCTTCGGTTGGCGGTGGACTTGGGCTCCCCTCGTCCCCTTCTGCCGACCGCGAGCCATCACACAAAGTCTCAGTAGGTGTAGATGCAAACTTCGATCTCCTGCAATCCAGCAAACTGCATGATACACTAAAAGTGATGAAGGTGGGGGTGGAACCCAATTTGGAGTTTCAAATGGCGCTATTCTCTGACATGATACAAGCCGGTGCACTCAAAAACACTCAAACAGTGCTGATACTCAACTGCTAAAACCTGACATATAGGTACTCCATATTGGTGAATATCAGCCCACTTCAAGTCTTGTATGTAGGGCTCTTCAATTAAATGTACTGGATTGAGGAACTTGAAGCTCATGCCTACACAGGGCACCAGCACTTTCAGGTGGATCAGACAAAGGAGGACATGAAGTGTATATAGGTATATTGTGTATACCTGGACTGAGAAAAAACAGTCTACTGAAGTTGGATCACTTTGAGGAAAGTGAATATGTATACAATCAACAAACAGGGTCAACAAATGAAACTTTCTATTTAAAATGCAATTCATTGGTTAATTAATTGTTCCATGAATTTTAAAAATGCATATTTTTCAAGCTTCAGTTTGCCAAAATTGTAATAAAAAGAAGAGTTTCATTGGATAAAACTTAAAGTGGCCAACCTATGGAGCCCAAAGTATAACATAAAATCCCTGGGTCTCTCAATATCCTCAAGCAGTGCCTCACTCCATTGTATTCCTGAAAGTTTCAAAGCTGCTCCTGGGTTGCCTGATCTTTCTTTTTAACATGAAAAGAACTAACACAGGTGCTAGGAAAGGTATGAGGGAAGGACGCTGTTTATGCACAGTGTGGTAGCTGTGACACCTGGCAGAGAGTCATGGTTGTTTCGCTGCAGTTTTACCCAAATGAAGTGTGCTTGGAGGGGTTGATGGCCTTGTCATGAGTTTTGCCTAATTGTTCTATGCAGCAGTGAGGCCCCACAATGACTAGTAAAGACAGCAGTGGAGTGCAGCTGCAGAGTTTGTGGTCACCCAATGGTGATGATAAAACCTTGATAAATGAGAGTGCCAAACACAAGATGGTGCAGAAAGCACAAGCTGATTGCCAGTAAGGCCGGGGGCTGAAGGCACATATTCTTTGTAAAGTTACTGTATTTATTGCAATTTGGGGTCACAAGGGTAATTTCTCACCCTTATACCACCATCTCAACTTGTCTAGTACTGTTACTCTGTACTATATTAATGCATGCAGTGCTAAAAAGTAGTCAGGCTGACTCCAACATTTTCCAGGTCTGCTGCTGGACTAATCTTGAAAGAGAGGCTGTTAAAGTATTTATAGGGTATTCTGTAGTGATTCACATTACCATGACATGCTCACTGAGGTTTTTTTATTGGCATTGGCTAATTTTTTTATCTTCCTCCAAGGGAAAAATACTTGTGCTCTAAACAGACATATTAGATCATATTTCTTCTATCAAAACTTCTATGCACTTAGACACAATATTACACCACAGTTAGTTAGTATCACCCTTTTTACTGCTACATAATCTGCAGCATGGTGCTCATCTAAATGATAGTAAGCATTAAGAGCTTCAGCTGTGAGAAAAAAAAACAGTGATGATGTTATCCCAATTATGATGTGGCTAACAGTAGCAGCTATACTTTCAAATACCAGTAAAAAAGCTTCAGTGTCCTTTTTAGATCACAACACCACAAGTACAATATGTGTGTGGAACCAATTTCCTTTTCAAAGCTGCTGTGTCAGGCCTTTGCCTCCATGAGCAGTTTCTGCTGACTGACAACTTGTATTTAATTTAATGTACTTGTTTGCCCAGCAGTTGTAATGACTCTGCCATGGTTTGCAGGTTTGCCTACTTGGACATCCTCCAGACCAGATCCTGCCGACTACACTGCTGTATAAGAGACTAGAGATATAAAGAGGTTAGGAGTCCAAGGTGTATACTAAGTTTAACTGCAATAATGAAAAGTGTAATGATTTTCAGAGCAGTAGTGACACATCAGTAATGAAACATCAATGTTGTCTGTAGGGTGTTGGTCGGTCTGTCTTTTTTATGTGTGGTGGCTAGAAGGAGTGAAGTCATCTGTGGTAGATCTGAAGTAATTTGCAAAAACTAACATGCATAAAGGGGGACAAAGGAAATACACAAAACACTTGCTAAGTGATTGGCTTATGCCACAGTGTAGAACGGCAGCATCAGATGCCTTAAATAAAGTTCTTAAGTCACACATCATTATAGGAAAAGGAACAGGGGTAAAATTACACACATTACAACAAATGCAGAGAAATAACAGACACAGGAGTGGAAATGTTACACCAGTTATAAAACATGAAGTGGCCTGACAGTTCTCCAGCTTAGATGCCCACAATCTGCATTCCCCCTAACCATCTGTCCCAGGTAATCTTCTGGCAATGACGGCTTAAGAGCAACTGCTATGATGTCTAAAGCAGCCAACCAAGAGATGCATGTTACTTACGGGAATTGAATCATAAACAAAAAGAACTCTTTCCTAAAAATTTTAAATGAATTCAAAAACATAAGGAAGCCTTTGGTAAGTGTTGTTATTTGTTTTTCAAGCCAGAGAGTTTAACGATAATCAGAATCTCATAAAGTAGATTCAGCAAAATCTTTCAGCTTAGGGGTTACTCACCATTGGAAGTTAAGGGGATGTGCATTTGAAACATAAGCTATGAATCACTTCTTTATGCAAAGAGTTGTGTGACTGTGGAACAGACTACCGAGACATGTAGTTGAAGCAGAAAGATTGACAACCCTTAATAAGAATCTGGATGAGATATTGGGACACCTTAGCTATTAGCTTAACAAACAGGCTTGATGGACTGAATGATCTTTTCTCCTCTGTCAAATTTCTTCTGTTCATATGTTTACATGTAATACTTAGTCATCCAACCCCACCCCATCCCATATCCTGCAATGAGGTTTTTACTTCTTATGTTCTAAATCGTTCAAGAATTGCTATGAACTGTTCATCAAAATGCTATCATAATACCAGAGCCAAAACACTAGATGAAAACAGAATTGGGACAAAAGATCTACGAGTCAAAACCAGAGTGTCAAATTCAAGACTATCTAACTACACTTGGTCATTGATCAAATCTGTATCTCAGACAAGGGGGAATCAAGCACTACATTTATTTTAAATGAGGGGTGAGATCCCTAGCAACTAGGCAGTATCCCCTTACAACTCATTTATCACCTCTAATGGCTACTAAAATATGACACACTGCTTTTAAATAAATAATCAAGTCCCAAGCACTCAGATTGAGTGCAGGTGTATGCATGACGGCAGTGCTCCAGGGTTGATTATGGTGCTTGGCTGATCGCACACTCATGTGAAGAGGTAAGTAGATCAGTCATGTACTGCATTCACACCTCAGATTGGGTGGAGGGTCATATCTACACCCAATCACGCAGAGAGAAAAAGATGAGAGAGAGGAGAAATCAAGACAGAAAAGGGACAAGATAGAGATGGATGAAAAGAGCAAGAAGGAGAACAAAAAAGAAAGGAGGTTAAAGAGGAAGAGTGAACAAATGCGGCAGGCTCAGGAGCTTTAGGGGTGCTGAAGAAAGGAGAGAGGCAGCCGGGAGGAGAGTCCCTTAGAGGATTGTAGGGCGAACACTCAGGGCTGAAGAGGGTGAGCATTTTTTGGGTAGCTGGAGTGGTCTGATGCTCATTTTCGTGTAAGGCTGGGGAGTGGCAGCAAGAACTGGAGGAGTGAGGCTTGGTGGCACGTCCTGCTAGAAGCCTGTGAGAGAGCAGGGCCCCGAGCCTATGAGAAAAGATTGGCTGGGCCTGTTGGCAGACGTCTCTTCTGGCTGCAAGACCCGTGTTGGGTAAGCAGTGGCGATGTCAGTTTTAGAAAGGTGGCACCAGGGACTGAGGTTTTAGAATTGCTTCCTGCATCTGATTTTAACCTTTAAGCACTGGATTTATTTATTGGAATGTTTTACTCCCAATAGATTTGCATTGGTTTTTATGGATTATTTTTATATTAAGCAGATTGCACAGCACTATTGAACACTCTTGCTTGGATTTTGATGAAAGCACTGACACTTGTTGCACCTACCCTTTGCTGTAAGTGTGTGTCCAAATTTCCTGGCTTCATCTCTATTTATGTTAATCGAGGATTTCAGGTTGAAGACCTCCCATATGGAACAGGGAGCATGGAGCCGACCCAGACCGTCACACACACACTTAAATGAAAAATTACAAAATGGACCAACAACTGCAATGTCAGAGTTGTTTCTGTGCTTGTGATATGTTGTTGAGTATTAAGTCCGTTCCTTTATGATGTCAGAGGGTAACTTCAAAGCTGATTGGCTGAATGACAGTCAGACATGTGCGGCTCATGGCAATGACTTTTAATGGGTTTTAGTAATGGAGAGACTTACTTATATCAGGGGTTCCTCTTATTCCATCCCTTCTATTTCCAAAGGCTGCAGTTCCCTGTGAGTCTCTGCTTTCAATTTGACAGTGATATTTTGAAATAAAACCTTGGTAATGCTAGGAAACATGGCTGGTATAACATAAAAATTGTAGCCAGTTGATGGAGGCCATAATTGGAGGTTGGATTAAATTCTTATCTTTCCAACCAGTGTGTCTGCCTTTACTAATTTAATGAGGTTTGAATACAAAGCCAACTCGTTTCAATCTAAATATCTGAACTTGTGGTTGTGTTAAAGTAGTTGTCCACATAACAGGAAATAAAATGCTCATGTGGATGAGACTATAAAAAAGTGAAACATGATCTTGTAACCTGACTCAGAAGAAAATTCCCTTTGTCGAGCTTTTGCCTGATTTTGCTTTGATTAATAAATCTCAATTTATAGGATGAGGAGGTGGACTGGTAATGATTTTTAATGATAATCTCCAAATGTCTTCAAAGGCCCTAGCTGGTATTACATATTTTAAGGTTATAAAACAGAATCAAGTATAATGATATTATTAATTACCAACCTCCCAGGCCATATTTTTTATTCTTACTTGAAATTACCACCTTTTATCTCATTTAGCTTCAAATTATGATGAAGTAAGTCTGGTGGGTGACTGTAATTCTGACTCGTCTTTCACGTTTGATCAAAAGGTTGATATTGTTGAGCATGTGGCCTTAAGGCTGCCCTAATGAAGACAAAAAGTATAGGCAATACAGGAAGGGGTAACGTCTAAAACCTGAAGTGTGAAGCAGCAGTCAAGTTTGCTCAGCAGCCCAGAAGCTACCAAAGAGAATGGAGAAATTTGATCCCCCACTCACCTGTTATGGCACAATCAGGGTTTTGTCGCTGGCTCAAGTGGGGGTTTTTTTCGGTTTAATTTTTTTGTTTTATTTGAAACTTATTTTGTGTATTGTGTTACTGATTACGTTTTCTTTTCATTCTTTCTATATTTTATTTATTACATAGTGTTTCATCTAATTCTCAGTTTTGTATTGTTAATGACATATTTATTTGTGTTTTTGTGGATGTTCCTTGTGCACTTAATGTTGAACCAAAGGGGATGGGCCCTCCTTGAAGATCTGACTTAAAGATCTGCCTCTCCCTGCCGATCATTGGTCAAGAGTCCTGTCTTCAGTTCAACAATTTCACTCCCATGAGGCTTTGGGTTTTTGTGCTAATAATTCTGTAAGTAATTATTTAACAGTATTTCAGCATTAAAAAACATTCAGTTTGTACATTTTGAGCAAGCAACTGGGTAATAGACAACTGGATTATGCAACATGAGTAACATGACTTTTTTTTTTTTTCTATGGATGTTTTTCACATCATTTAATGATGTACAGCACCTGCAAGCATTGAGTTCTGTTATGGAAAAAACTCCTTTCTCTCCATACTGCATGAAAATATGAGATTTTTTTTTTTTCGGCCACATATAACATATAACATATAAAAAGTAACATTTTTGGCTGGAGTATTCTGTTAAACCAGTATTTCTTAACCACTGGGGATGCTGCCAGTGGATCGTGAGTTGCTGTTGTTTATAACGGTTATGGGTCAAGCTTGATCCTCCACCTGACTTGATTCACCACAGGGGACCACACAGCCATAGGTGGGTCATGAAGAGATTTTTATGACAATAAGTGGGTTGCAACACCTGAAAGGTTGAGAAACGCTGCTTTAAACAATTTAATGATTACAAAGCTACCTGTCACCTCCTCTTTAGGTGAAAGGACAGTAAAACTGAACAGGACTGAAGCTGCTGCTGGTCTCCATAGCTCTTGGCACAACCAGTCAGAAATCTAACCCACCCAATCAGGAAGGATTATTTTGTATCTGCTTAATTTATTAGTGGTTGCTGTTACTGTTAAGGGAATTCATATAGCATGAAGGTGTTGCATTTTGAAAGTCACCATGGAAGTTTCCCATTTAGTTTTACTGGTTTATGCTCACCCTTGTGCTAAAGTTATTTTGTGCCTAATTTACTTGTTGATCATTTTGATGTAGTTTGTGACAGCAATCTATGATATGTTTGGGCAGACCAAGGCTCTTTAAGATACTTCAACAAACAAAATCTGTTTTGAAAGAGAAAACCCTCAATGCACAAGGCAGTAGCTAAACATGAAGCCTCACCACCTGCTAAAATTGCAAGATCGGACACACACACACATTCTTGAAACGGCTGGTGAGAAATTAGCCCTGCTGTTGGATCTGTCAATGGTATTAGAGGAAATCACTTAAAAACACAACAGCTTCAATAGATGGAATAATACATTAGCTTATGTCACCATTATGCAAGGAATGACTGATTTGAATACAGCTTAGTAAAGTAATGCCGTTTTTTTTGTTAAATGAGAAAGACACTGGTGGTAAGATCCTGGTCAATGAGAGTCATCGGCTATGACAAGACCATTTCAGGTTTCATCACTGAACAGCATCACTTCATTCTACTTAATGGTGACCCTGAACAACAACAACAACAACATTTATTTATATAGCACATTTTCATGATGATGATGGCCATGCAGACTTCTGGCTTTTAATCCATCACTGTTGGAACATCACGGTGCTTTGAGTAGATGGTGGTCGCTTGTGCCTCCACCAAAAGGACACCAGAAAAGGAAACAGAAGAGAGAGTAGGGGTTAGTACAGATTTTAGAGCCACCATGAATAGTTATTATAATGAACTGGATATACAGAGTATCAGGATTTAAATTACAGTGAAGTTATAAGAAGGCCATGTTAAAATAATGTGTTTTCAGCAGTTTTTTAAAGTGCTCCACTGTATTAGCCTGGCGAATTCCTATTGACAGGCTATTCCAGATTTTAGGTGCATAACAGCAGAAGGCCGCCTCACCACTTCTTTTAAGTTTTGCTCTTGGAATTCTAAGGAGACACTCATTTGAGGATCTGAGGTTACAATTTGGAATATAAGATGTCAGACATTCCGATATATAAGATAGAGCAAGATTATTTAAGGCTTTATCTATATACATAAAGGAGAGTTGGGATCCGAGAGACTGTGTTTGTGTGTTTGTGGAGGGATGGAGAGTTAAGGGGGGTGGGGGAGTCACGTGATCATCTCCCCTCCCATTCACCTCATTTCATTCACTTCATTTCGCTCCGAGCTGAGCTCCGCTGAGCTCCGCAGCTGATGCGGTCTTGCCGTTCTTGATTTGCTTTTCACATGGCTAACTATATGTTGCATGCTCAAGAGTAAGCTCAGCGCACAGCTTGGTCATATTACAACCGGAGGGGCGAACTGACAACATGGTATACAAAGAGATCCTTAACAAATAATTATTGGTATATTTTCCCTCAATTTATTATTTTAAATTTTAAAGCAGTACTTCGCCACTGCGAAGCGCGGGTATTTTGCTAGTAAACCATAAGCAGAATTTTAAAGTCAATCCTGAATGACACAGGTAACCCGTGTAGTGACATCAAACCTAGAGAAATGTGCTCGGATTTTCTTTTCCTGGTTAGGATTCTAGCAGCTGCATTCTGCACTAGTTGCAAACGATTTATGTCTTTTTTGGGTATTCCTGAGAGGATTATGTTACAGTAATCTAGCTGACTGAAAACAAACGCGTGAACTAATTTCTCAGCATCTTTCAATGATATAAGAGGTCTAACTTTTGCTATGCTTCTTAAGTGAAAAAATGCTGTCCTCGTGATCTGATTAATATGCGATTTAAAATTCAGATTACAGTCAACAGTTACCCCTAAGCTTTTTACCTCCGTCTTGACTTTTAATCCTATTATATCCAGTTTATTTCTAATAGCCTCATTGTATCCATCATTGCCAATCACTAAGATTTCAGTTTTCTCTTTATTTAGCTTGAGAAAGTTACTATTCATCCATTCTGAAATACAAGTCAGACATTGTGTTAGTGAATCAAGAGATTTGGGGTCATCATGTGCTATTGATAAATACAGCTGTGTGTCATCAGCATAGCTGTGGTAGCTCACGTTGTGCCCTGAGATAATCTGACCTAACTGAAGCATGTAGATTGAGAAGAGCAGCGGACCCAGGATAGAGCCTTGTGGAACACCATATAGGATATCATGTGTCTTTGAGTTGTAATTACCACAACTAACAAAGAATTTTCTCCCTGCCAGGTAGGATTCAAACCAATTTAAGACACTGCTATAGAGGCCCACCCATTGACTAAGGTGATTTCTAAGAATATTATGATCAATGGTGTCAAATGCGGCACTCGGATCTAAGAGGATTAGAACAGATAAATGGCCTCTGTCTGCATTTACCCGCAAGTCATTTACTACTTTAACGAGTGCAGTTTCTGTGCTGTGATTTGTTCTAAAACCTGAACATTTTTATTTCTCAGCTTTCATTGACGAGCCTCATAAAGATGAGTTGGACACATTAGTCACAGGTCGCTTCAATGTATTGAGTCATCTTTAATTATCATGTGACACATTTTGTCTCATATTGTAATTTCACATTTGGACATTTGTTATTTATGGTGGGTATTATCTAATAATTTTATTGTATTATCTAACTTGAGATATTCTAATTTCTTTTGTTCTTTTATAAAAAAAATTCTTGTGTTATTCTAAGATTACCGTTATGATAGCATAAATCACCAAAGGGGGACAAAACTATTTGGGTATACTGTACCACATGGTCGGATGGAAAGTCAGGAATAGTGCCTGGGGCTCACCAGCCGGCTTCCATTCCTGAGTTTCATGTTGCAATCCCAGTTATAACTGGCAGACACTTGAGGACTCCTTCCTTTCTTTAGAGATGTCTATCTGTTCCACCAGGTTTGCCCCTCTATATTGGTGATGCTGGTGTCTACTACAGAGTTCCTGTCTAAGAAAAATCAGGCTATATTCCTGTTTGGATATGGATATAAATAAATAATTACAAGGAGGCCATCTCTCTGCCAGGTTAATGGTCATTTTTCAGGTTCACCAGGGTGACCAGTTGCCCCAGAATCGCGCCGTATTGGAACTGAAGTTTTATTATGAGGTGACAGATTAATCAGAAAAGTAAGGAAATGTATGCATGGTGTAACATTCAGGTGTGTTCAGAGACAAGGTTGCCTGGTTTGAATACTGGAGCATTTTTAAATTTTCTAGTCTCTTCATCAAAGAGTTTGTGTTACATACTTTTGTAACAGGTTAATCATATTCAATAATAACAGTGATAATAGAATATAGTTATATGTACTATTAGTGTACATATGCATTTTTAGTACCATTTTACAATATCTTGTGCCTGAAATTGCTTTCATAAACAGCAGATTCCAACTCAAATGATGAAAAGATTCAAGTGCCATTGTTAGTAGTTGGGTGTGGAGGATCTTTGGCTAACTGGAGTTCAAATTTCTTAAACATAAGCAAGTACCTGATAGAAATTTAAAATCTGTGCTAAAATTGTTGGTTGCATTCGAATGATAGACAGTGGATTATTGTGATGCTTTGGCAATAAATTATAGTGTCAGAGAAATACCTAATCTTGATAATCTTTATATAATTCAGTGGGGAGGTTCTTTTAGTGGAATGTAATAAACATTTAGTCACTGTAGCATAATGTGTCTCCGAGCCTCCTTTCATACATTTTTGAATACGTTTGGTTCCTTTTATTTCTTACTTTTGTGGACATGAACAACATGTCATTTACTCACTTTGATTTGAAGAAGCAAGAGGTGTGAGCTGTGGTAACTGAGGTTAATGCATGACGAGGCGCAGCCAGAGAGACGAGTGAGGATGGGGTACAGACACAGGGCCGTCTTAACAGCATTATAGGCCACCAGGTAAAGCAGTGCACTGGGGCCCCTTCCTACACAACCACTCAGCAAGTCACAACATATATAGGTTAGCATGAGGCCCCTATGTTCGTGGGGCCCGTGGACAACTGCCCAGCATGCCCAGTGTGCCCATGCGCTAAGACGGCCCTACACAGACAGAAAGCAGACTGTCAGCATGTAAAGGGACTTACATTTGATTGAAGTCAACAAAAACAACAACAACAACAATCGCATTTGCTTATATAGCACTTTTTCATATAATGTAGCTTTTCAAGACATCAATGTTACAAGAAAAAAAAACAATTAAGATTAAGCAGTAATATTAAAGAATAAGTAACAAAAAAAAGGTAAGGTCAGATGGCAGGGAAGAGAAAAAAAACTCAGGCTGAAGAAAAAAGCAAAATCTGCAAGGGTTCCAAGGCCAAAAAGACCACCCAACCCCAATTGGGCATTCTACCTAACACAAATGTTCTTAAGTCAGTCCTCTTTGTTTTCAGACTTCACATGATAGGATTTGATGACGTTGGTCTCGTGGAGAGCTGAGACACCTGCCTTCAATCCATCAACGCAGGGGGCTGCATAGTGTCTTAATCAGGTGGTGGTGGCATTGACCGCCACCACAGAAAAACTGGACAAGACAGCAGAAAATAGTAGAGATTAGTAAAGATTGCTAATCAGGAAATGTGTCTTTCTGCAAAAGAGTTGTGGGACTCTGGAACAAACTACTGAGACATGTAGGTGAAGCAGAAACCTTGACAGCCTTTAAGATGAATGTGGATGAGATATTGGGACAGCTTAGCTGAACAAACAGACATAATGGAATGAATGTTCTGCTCTTGTTTGTCAAATTTCTTTTGTTCTTATGTTTACATGTAATACCCCGTCCCATGTCCTGCACTGAGGTTTTTACTTCAGAATGCATGACTGCTGGTGCTTCACTGTTTTGCCATTAGGAGTAGCTGTCAAGAAAAAGAACAAAATATTACAAATATACGAGTTGAAGTAACTTCTCTCAAATTTAAAATTGAAACGTTACACTAATTTAAAGTTGGAGGTGCACAGAATCTTTCTCTCTTTGAAGATGATAGATGAGTTGCAAATTTGCCAAATGCTTTTCAATTAAAGATTTAGACATTTAAAAAATGTGTACAGTGCACTCAGTACAATACAAAACAATACAATTTATTTTTGTATAGCCCAAAATCACACAAGAAGTGCCGTAATGAGCTTTAACGTGCCTCTTGACAGCCCTCCCGCCTTGACTCTCTAAGAAGACAAGGAAAAACTCCAAAAAAACCTTTGTAGGGAAAAAATGGAAGAAAACCTTGGGAAAGTCAGTTCAAAAAGAAACCCCTTTCCAGGTAGGTTGGGCGTGCAGTGGGTGTCAAAGAGAAGGGGGTCAATACAATACAATACACAGAACAGAACAAATTCTCAATACAGTATTAAAATTAAAATATTACAAGTACAGAGCAGAATGTAACAGTAGATGATATCACATAATATGATTTGGATTTGTTTAGGGTTCTAGAGACCATATGCTATCAAGCTGGCTCCCCCTATTGGCCATTCCACAGATGAGTCAGTACTGGGCAAGCCAATCTGATGAAAGGACCCCTCTACCCGATGATTCCTCCATCAGAGATGACTTTACCTTAGGCAGGCAAAACAATATGGCAGGTGGGCAGTGGCACCAAGTGCCACATTTGAGTACCGAGAAGAGAAACAGAATAGGTGAGGGTTAGTAACAAATTATAACTATCATATTACATATGTTTTTGTGTTAACAACCAACAACAGAGATGCAGTCTGTACAGTTATCAGCAGCTCTAGTCAGGATATGCTAAACTGAAGTAGTGAGTCTTCAGCCGGGATTTGAAAGCTGAGACCGAAGGGGCATCTTTTATAGCGCACCCATAGAAAATTGAACTGCCCTGTCATATTTCCTTGAAGAAAAATTGTGTTTTTTTTGTAAAAATTTCAAAAAATAGGCCCACTGAGAGTGGAGTTGTTTCATATACACAGACAGACAGATACTGTATATATGGCAATCATGGTAGGTGCTTTTCACATTATATATGAATGCACCTGTCAATTACTACACAATTAAGCAACAACAGAAAACAGACCAATCAGAGAAAAAAATCAAAGTAAAAAAATATCCAAAAATAAACAAATGAACAGGAAAAAACAACTTACAACCTGAGGCATTTATTCATTTTTTATTTAATTATCACTGAGGAGTGAAGATGATCTAACTTGTCTTTATGTACTTGATTAGTTCCTTTACAATCTCCTTATACAAAATGTATGTCTGTCGGTGATGCCGTTATGTACTGTGTGAAAGGGACACAGTTTGTGAGCTAACCTATTACATAACAATTCCAAACTGTCCAGAGCAGTAATTTTATGGAGTATTTTAGTTATGTACACTATGCAGCATAAGAGTGTAGACTAAGCTTTACATCTTGGATTGTAACTTTGTCCCTTGTATGTATTGCCTATTCTACCATAACCAGTAAACCCCCGATTCTCTAAAGAATCGCAAATCCAAGAATGGCAATTACTTTCTGTTTCCTCCAATCTTTGTAGGGATGAAAAATCATGGAGGGTGGGAGCGTCCTGGGAAATTTTTCATTTAATTAAATAAATATATTTGTACTAAAGCTGTTTCTTTTTGGAGCCGTGACTCCTTTGGTTCTGGTGTTTCAAAAGCGCGTTGTAGGCGCCTTCGGTCATTGTTTTTATCTATGCAGTCTCGTTTTTGTTTTTCTATGGGCGTGTTGTTAGCTAGAAGTCGTTTGCTGTTAGGAATCATAATTGAACTTACTTTTAGCACTGAATTACCTTAATGTGATTCAAATAAGCCACACTGACAGCTGCCACACTGAGTGCTGGCACAGTGGATTAGAGCACACTGACTGGTGGCACTGTGTAGTTGAGTAGCTGCTGGTACTGTGGAGTGGAGAACACTGTCCGGTGGCACTGTGGAGTAGCAGACTGCTGGCATTGTCAGTAGTCACCACTACCTCAAGTTTAAATACATAGACATATATAGATAGACGGCACATTCACTGTGTTTCCCAGTCGACACGATGCGTCAGCGCGTCAGCCTTATTGCGAGTGGCAAAAGTGCCATTTAAACTAATACAGATAGATGTGGAAACTGGGTTTTCTGATGAAAAAACAATAACGTTTAAAACAGTATCATTTACATACAACAGATTTTGGCGAATCATTTAAATGCAATTATTTATATCCATTTATACACTAATAATGGCAATTATTAAATAATAATAATTATAATTATTATTATTAAATAATTCGTCCCATATAAGTAACATTTCGGGGACTGCCTTCTTCTATCTTCGAAACATTTCCAAACTTTGTCCTGTTCTTACGCAACACAGTACTGAAGTATTGTTTAATGCCCGTGTCACCTCACGTATATAGATTACTATAATGCTATTCTATCTGGCATCCCACAAAAACATATCCATCGCTTACAACTTCTTCAAAATTCTGCTGCCAGGATAATATACTGCTGATGTAAATGCACTGAACATATTACACCTACTTTCTCTCAACTTCACTGGCTCCCTGTTAACTACAGAATACAATACTAAATACCTCACTTAACATTTAAAGCTCTCCACAACCTCACTGTTCTCCTACAGACTTACAGTCCATCTCGCTCACTCAGATCCTGCAATTTGAGAGTATTCAGTCTGGCAATATGGTGCAGCCTTAGTTTGTGGAAGACAGACACAACTAAAGACATGAGCATAAAATGATAGTTGTCAATTTCAAACTGTGCTTCCTCAATGTGCTCCTTGAGAAAAAACATCATCAAGTTTGAGAAATGTTAACAGCTAACAACAATCTACATAGTTAGTGACTAAATACGTTTAGCCAAAACGTTGTTTGGAGGCTCACTTGAGCACATAAATGCATAGCTTTGCTAGCTTAGCTTGGTTTAGCTAAAGTAAAGATTATAAAACAGGATTTTCTAATGGCCTGATATAACCAAAACAATTGTTCAGCCTTACCTATGAAATGTAATCCCCCGGGATCTGGTTTGGAGCGTACAGCGGTTTGTACAATCCCAAGCAGCACATTGTTCATTACTTCACTCCACAGCAGTGCCACTCACAATATGGCAGCGACGTTGATGTACGATTCTGCTGGTCATGAGGCGTCTAGTTATTCTATGCCTATGTTTAAATATGTCACCATGGCAACTTGTTGGCATGCACGCTTTACCTCAAGTTTAGTTTACAGGTTGTGTTGTGTTGTTTGGGCACCACTTACTGACTCTGGGAAGCCGCTGGATTTGACTCTGGGGCGCTGAGGCACTGTGCGAGTGCGCGTGCGCTTTTGGCACGGGTTGCGTCTGGCATCCATGCATATATACAACTTTTGTAAACATTACTAAACAAAGGTTGTATATGCGGTGGTGTGCGCGTTCGGGCAGCGGTTGTATTGTGACCTGACGTTTAGTTTACAGGTTGTGTTGTGTTGTTTGGGCGGCACCTACTGAGTCTGGGAAGCCGCTGGGTTTGACTCTGGGGTATTGAGGCGCAGTGCGCGTGCGCTTCGGTGCGTCTGGCCTCTGGCATCCATGCACATATACAACCTTCATTTAGTAATATAGATTTATAAAATGAGGGCCAAAGTGAGCACAACAAAATCTACTTGAGCTTGGCCCTGGGGCCACCTGCCTCTTCCGCTGACTTGTTAAACCTGAGAGCCCATTCTCCATTTTCTAACTGAAGCCAGTGCCCATCCCAGGAGCAGTGGACACAAGGGGCAAACAGTCCAGGGAATTCTGAAAAAAATCCATTCATTTTACTGATTTCTTCAAAGTGACCACTTTCTGACATTTATTAAATAAATCAGACTTTTACCTAATTGTTTGTAAGAATTACAGAGCATTTATAAATTTACCTATTTGGTTGAAAATTTTAGAAAAAATACAGATCTCCAATGTCAGTTTTATATTAAAAGCCACTAACTTTATGAAAAATGTTGGTCTGCCTTTCTCACTGGACTCATCATCTTTGCTCATTGATAATGATAGTGTTTTAATATCCTCTGATACAAGAAACATATGATGCATTTGCATTTGATACAAATGACCACAGGCTCGACAATTAGGAGTGACCTGTCAGACACTCTCTATTTTTTGTGATTGACAGTAACTACCATTTATCAAATAGTTTTCAACATATGAAGAGTTCTGATGACCGTACTCACCTCTTCATGTCCACAGAAATGGCTCCTCTTGGTATTAATTGCTAAGATGATTTTGGTTTTGTCTTCACTGCTATCTTTAACAGGTTTCATAGCACAATCTTACATTCCTAAACCCACGTGATCTAATAATGGATCATGGGCCCTGAGGCTATTCTGGCAGCATTTGCCATTTCTTTTACATTGCTACAAAAATGGAGGAGACCTCTGTGTACAAGTAAGGTAACTTAATTGTCAGTGAATATTAATACAAAATGTAAATGCTTTCTTTTTGAGCGCCATGTGCCTTTTTGAATATGTAAACAGCAGCAAGACTCCAGAAACATGGAGACACAGGCATATTGATTGTTTCACTCAAGCCAATAGACGACCTCACCGGGTCAATAAATGCTCTTAACTAACTAACTAACTAACTGTTATAATATGTTTTGTTATTACGTTTAATGTCATTGTTCTCTGTGCCCACTGTTATGGACTCATTCATACAGGCAGACCAAGTATGGTACACAGGGGCTCAGCATCAGCATTTAGAATTGCCGAGCCAAGCACAGGACTAGAGAGCCAAAGACAACTGGAGAATTGAATAGTCAGCCTAAAGACAGACTAGTATATTTCTGTCTTCTGTCAGCACACTATCCTCTTTCCTTGTTGGGAGAATGAGAACTGTATGTAGGCATTGTGCTGTTCCTGTATTTTTGAAGGTGGGGTTTGAGTCCTTTCCTGTCCTTGTTTGGATCCAGAGAAGGAGCCTGCACATGGAGCAACCAGAATATAAGGATGGACCTACGGCCAACACTTTGAAGCTGCCGGGCGGAAGATTATGTCTTCCGTCCGGTGAAAATCCTTTCAGCGTGGCGACAAAAGATGGCAGACTGCGTTGGTCAAGACCCCCACATGGCTTGATAGAGTGTGTCATAAGCTTCCCGTCTGTAATACCATGTGAACCCATCAGTAAAGTCAGCTAGATAATCCTTTATACTTCTCGTGTAATCTTGTAACCGTCATATTGCATGCTGGGTGGGGATAATACCTTTTTTTTAATTATAATTATTTAAATTCAGGTTAATTAAAACGCCGCAATTGAAAAGAACACATTTCCAGAGAGCTAATGCCTCTTAAGGAAACACTAACTAACTAACTAACTAACTAACTAACTAACTAACTAACTAACTAACTAACTAACTAACTAACTAACTAACTGGCAAAAATGTTAGTGTTTATCAGCTCCATATTTGTAAGGGTTCAAGTGGTAAAGTTTGTTTTATTTTTCATTATTAAGTTGTTTTTTTTTATGAAGTATTCTCCCACCACCCTGGTCAGGATGAGGTGGGCTCAAAGTATTAAGGATTCTGTTGGTGAACTAAGGGTTTATACAGTGTGTTTGAAATGGTACAGAGCTACCATATGTCTGTTTGTTTACTTGTTTAACTGATAGATTCTCTTTATTGGTCATTTCCTCCTTAATAAATTCCTAAACAGACAATCGGGTGTCATCATTGTACTTTCTAAATAATATATGTGTTTCCATGGGTTTAGAGAGCAATGTAAAAACAAAGCAATTAGTAATGTGATTACTTCTTCCAGGAAATAATTGTGTTATAATTTGAGAGAAGTAATTAGTAATTTGTAATGGATTACTTTCTTTGAGTAACTACCCCATGTCTGCCTGCTAGTGTAAGCCAAGCTGAAAACCCATTAGTTTAGCAACACATACTCTTCCTAGAGCTGCTGGCATTGCTTTTTCATATTGCATTATTGCATTTTTAACTGTAATTTGATAATTATTGTGACCAGCTGTTGCGATATTAGATATGATTACACCAGGTAAAAGAATATACTGATGCCTAAAGCTAATTTGCTATATTCTTGTTTCTCATGATAGCAGAGAGCGGCAACATATTGCATGTTGGTTCATAAAGGTCAGAATTTGACTTTCTGTATTACTACTATTATTACTGCACACTTTTCTTATTTGCTTTCACTGTCATACAATGTCTCCTGTACTTAGTATGTCCTTAGTATTACTCTGAGCAAATTACTTATTCTGGCTTTGGGAAGAACCTCAGAGAAAATGGAAGCAAAGGTGACACCAGTGACAGACCCAACATTAGATCATTATATGATTCCACAAACATCACATTGAAGAACTCCTGCCTTGTAGAGTATGGAACAGGGGTTTGTGGAGGGGGTGGCTGGTGGTCCAAGCTCATTTAGATTTTGTTGTGCTCATTCTGGCCAGCCATGCCTTATAAGGCAGCTCCTTCACTACAAAGATGATTTCCACCACAGCAGAACCCAGATCCAAGAAATGAAAATGACACAACACCTCAGTATGCCTAAGAAGTAAACTCTGATATAATGCACAGCAGTAGTAAACAATATGGCCTCAGCCGTGAGAAACCAACCATGATTTGGATGAAAAAATAATAGCTGTATCAAAATGATGTCATGCATAAAAATTATGGGCAAATAAAATTCTGCCTAGTCAAAAACCCAACATTATGACAAAGAGGAGCCACTGCTGAATTAAGTCTTGAACCATGGAAGTTTGGTATGTCGACTAAGATCCTCGGCAACTTTTACAGCTGTATTGTTGAGAGCATCTTGACCAGCTGCATAACCGTGTGGTACGGCAACACTACTGAGAAGATCACCAGTTCCCCACTGACCTCTCTGCAGAGCATCTACAACTGCAGAGTCTGCAGGAGAACTGCCTCGATCCTCAGGGACCCCACCAACCCCCAACACGAACTGTTCACACTTCCACCCTCAGGCAGGAGGTATAGAAGTATGAAATGCAGGACTTCCAGGCTAAAGAACTCTTTCTTTCCCAAGGCCATTAGACTCCTAAATAACTGACTGGAGTTTATAACCATCGTTCACCTCATTCTGTCTACCTCACACAACTGTAACTGTATTTGACTTGTCCATCACACACCTACCTGCACATTACACTTTATACTTCATTTCTGTTTTTATACATTATGCTGCCTCTGTTACTTATTATCTATCTGCTACTTATTATTTACATTTATCTTTATATGTTGGTTTTGTCATTTGGTGTGGACAGCAAAGAAAGAATTTCATTGTACAGGGAAAAGTGTTTCCTTACTGTACACATGACAATAAATTTTGAACTTTGATATACTAAACTTAATAACTGATTGGAAAGCAAAAATCAAGTTTTTTGAATGCAGCTCAAGAGATGTGCTCCCTGTTTATTATCCCACTCCTTCTATTATTTTAGCACCTCATGGTTAGTACCATCTGTCAGGCCAAAGTGATGAGCAGGTCAGAGTCAAGTATCATGTAAAAGGAGGACAACTAATGGAGCTCAGGAGAACTGCAGACATCATGAAATATAGGCCTCTTTTTCTGTTTCACTGGAAGTTTGTTTTTTTAACTTCTACCACAATTTCAAATGACTTTACCTTAACTCACCTCATTTCAACTTTACGTGGCAAGACAACATATTATTAGGATGCAGTACAAGCTTTCACCAATATTTTTTGCAGTTGGGGCATGAGTAATGATATAGTGAGTCAGAAACTGGGATTGAGCAGGAATCCTTCTGGTTTGATGTTCAAGGCCATGCATTGCAAAATACAGGTAAAAACTCTGCAGCAGTTTATAGATGCAATATAGACAGACAGACATAAATCTAAAAGGCACAATATAATTAAAAATATGATAGATAGACAGACATGAAAGGTACTAGATAGATAGATAGATAGATAGATAGATAGATAGATAGATAGATAGATAGATAGATAGATAGATAGATAGATAGATAGATAGATAGATAGATAGATAGATAGATGTAATATACAAGATACAGTGCTATGCCCAAAACATAGTGAACATCTAATCTATATGCATTATACTGTATATTACAAGTTTTTTGAACTCTAGCATATTTTAAAATTTTTTAATACTTTTTGGAACTGTCCTATAGGGGAATATTCCTGATAAAATTAAATACGTAAATATGCAAATAAATAAATAAATCATAAAATTTGACAATAAATAGATAACAATACAATGATATATGAGCATAATTAATCACATGTGTAATTAAATGTTTTTGTTGCTTATTTATTTATGTTTATAAAGTATTTACAATTTTTTTCATTGATTTACCACACACACCACACTACACACATCATAAAATATGGCTTGAAATTAAAACTGTCATTTTCACCCATCAAAGTTGAGAGGGTGGGTTCTAGCGATTACTGTGTTTTGACTGGTGAATCGTCAGTAGAGGGGATACTCTCAGTCACAGATCTGCACATGCCTATGAGACACAGGATTCCCAAGGTAAGCAAAGCCCCTGTTCAGACTTGTGCATGGCGGTGGTGGAGATGAGCATGCATGAGATGTTCACAACAGCCTTTATGAAACTGGGTCCTGCCAAGCAAACGGCCAGGAAATAATGCCAACTATGCCAACTGTCACCATCACGGGGTGCTACAGCCTCCCAAACCTCAGAAACACAAGACGAAACACCACTCTGGTTCAATAAAAGAACTTTTATTCCATGCTGCTCTCAGCTCTTAAGAGGACAATTAGCACAGCCAATACACAATATAAATACTTACTCTTTGGTCTCTCTTTTCTCTCTGTCTCTCTCCATCCACCTCCATCCTGCCTTTCCTTGAGTGTTGCCTTCCTTCCTTCCAGCTCTGACTTACCCAGATGTGGCAGGGTGGTTCCTTTTATCTTGGACCCGGGAGTCCTTCCGGTGCCAGGGCATGGCCTGTTGGGAGCACCTCTGGGTCCATCAAAAGTCTTATCTATTAGGCAATGTTAACAATACAATACAATACAGTTTATTTTTGTATAGCCCAAAATCACACAGGAAGTGCCGCAATGGGCTTTAACAGGCCCTGCCTCTTGACAGCCCCCCAGCCTTGACTCTCTAAGAAGACAAGGAAAAACTCCCAAAAAAACCTAGTAGGGAAAAATGGAAGAAACCTTGGGAAAGGCAGTTCAGAGAGAGACCCCTTTCCAGGTAGATTGGGCGTGCAGTGGGTGTCAAAAGAAGGGGGTCAATACAATACAGTACAGTACACAGAACAATTTCTCAATATAGTAAGAAATAAATAAAAAAAAAAAATATATAAATTTTAGAAGTACAGAGCAGAATTTAACAGTAGATGATATATCCCATAATAAGATTTGTATTTGTATAGAGTCCTGGAGACCTCATCCTTCAAGCTGCCTCCCCCATTTGGCCATTCCACAGCTGAAACAGTGCTGGGCCAGCCAATCCGATGAAAGGACCCCTCTCTCCCACGATTCCTGCGATCCTCCATCTGGGATGACTTTTCCTTAGGCAGGCAAAACAACTTGGCAGGTGGGCCGTGGCACCAAGTGCCACATTTGAGTACCGAGAAGAAAAACAGAATAAGTGAGGGTTAGTATACAATTATAACTGTCATGTTACTTATGTTTAAGTGCTAATGACTAACAACAGAGATGCAGTCTGTACAGTTAATCAGCAGCTCTAGTCAGGATATGCTAAACTGAAGTAGTGAGTCTTCAGCCGGGATTTAAAAGCTGAGACCGAAGGGACATCTCTTATAGTAGCAGGCAGACCATTCCACAGTTTAGGGGCCCTGTAACTAAAAGCTCGACCCCCCACTGTTATTTTATTAATCCTTGGAATCATAAGCAGACCGGCATCTTGAGATCTTAATGTGCGCTCTGGTTTGTAAGTCATGATAAGTTCAGACAAGTAAGCCGGACCTCGACCATTTAATGATTTATATGTTAAAAGAAGGATTTTGAAATCTGCCCTGAACTTAACCGGGAGCCAGTGT
Source organism: Erpetoichthys calabaricus (assembly GCF_900747795.2). Classification (NCBI taxonomy): domain Eukaryota; kingdom Metazoa; phylum Chordata; class Cladistia; order Polypteriformes; family Polypteridae; genus Erpetoichthys; species Erpetoichthys calabaricus. The sequence goes on from NC_041397.2 coordinate 242,013,860, forward strand.
AAGGATTTAAGAACTGGAGTTATGTGTTCGTATTTTCTTGTTCTTGTAATAATTCTCGCAGCCGCATTTTGGATTAACTGGAGGCTGTATAAAGAACAGTTTGAACATCCAGTGAACACCGCATTGCAGTAGTCAATCCTACTAGAGATAAATGCATGAATTAGTTTCTCAGAATCCTGTTTATTAACCCCTTCAGCTGCTCCTGATGGCCATCATGAAAACTTACAGGGCTGCTCTTTGGCACTATAATTCCCAGCATTCCCTGTGGGAGTCCATGTGGAGATCCTGAGCCAAGGAGACCTAATGTATGGGGGAAGAAATTGTCTTGAACAAGTTGTCCTCCCCAGTATACTGTCCTCCCGACCAGGTAAGAATTCCTGTCCAGTCCTGGCATGTCATCTCTTACAAGTGAAAAAAACAATTGCCCAGAACTGCTACATGAAGCAGCTACCGTAATACCGTAAGAAGATCTGAATTCATTCTCCTCTCAGGAGCCTGCATGTGACGTGTGGTGTCTGCCTATAAATGTAGCACTTGATGACCAGAAATTTATGTGCACTCTACTGATGATTCACCAATCAAAACACAGTACTTGCTAGAGCCCAACCCTCAGTTTTAAAGGGTGAAAATGTCACCTTTAATTTCAAGACATATTTCATGCTGCATATGGTGTCACTGAAATAAATAAATGCATAAAAAAATAAACAACAAAAACATTTTAATGATTCACTTCATTATTTATATATATTATAAAATATATATATATTTATATACTAGTCATTTAGCCCGTTACAATAACGGGCGCTAGAACAGTAGTGCATAAACATTAGTAGGAACTGTCTATATTAAATGGCAAGGGACTTTGACCTCATTCTTTTTGTTGGTCGTATTTTTCTTTCTTTCAGCCTTTCTTTTGTTGATGTTTACTTGCTGAGCTGACCATTCTTCGTGTGCTGCCGCCGTATATTGTGTGTCTTTAATTTTCTGTGACAGTAATACTGTCTTGTACGGCTCTATTCAATAAGGGCGCGTAGATAATTTCATTCAAATGGCTGTGGAATATGTGAAGAGCAACAAGTGCAGATCTTTATTTACGCGCGCCTTTATTCGCTGCGCCCAATTGAGGTCGTCCTTTTGAGGCTCGCCTTTTTGTGCGCGCCCTTATTGAAGGATACCGTCTTGTACGTCCGCTGGCTTGTACATCCGTAATATACGTCCGTACGTCCGTAATATACCTTTAATTTTCTCTGGCGGTAATACAGGCATGCGCGTCAGTAATATGCCTTTAATCTCTACTGACAGTAATACTGGCTTGTATGTGGCTGTAATATGCGTCACTGTATTGTGTACCTTTAATTTCCTCTCGCAGTAATACTGGTTTGTATTTCCGTAAAACGCCTCTAACTTTCTCTGACAGTAATATCGCGCATCGCACCGTGCCCCGCGCATGCGCACTTCACCAGAAGACACCCACACACGGACACCTGGATGCACATAGGGATTTTATATACATAGATATTATAAAATATATATTATATATATTATATATTTGTAATTATTTATTTATATTCAGATACCATCACCTTTGTATATATTTATTGTTACATTTTTAAATGCATGTTTTTATTTGGGTATATATTTACTTAGTTAAGTTTGTCCAAAATATTCCCCCATGCTGTCTAATTGGAGATAAGGCTTTTAAAAATAAATTGAACAGAAATGAGTGGCCACTTCAATGAAAAGGCATCCCATTAGGGGACAGTATGAATGCACAAGACCAAACAAATGGGCAGACTGTTATCCTTATTAGTTATCCACTAAATATTGTATATTATAGAGAGAAATACATGTCTTACATATACTTGTTTTCCGGTACTCCGCTTGCTCAGCCTTCCATCCACAAATGTAGGGTATTTAATGTGATATTAGGTTTGTGAAGGACATTATGAGAAGGCACATGGGAACAAACAACAGACAGACAACAGTCCATTATGTTGAGCAGATACAAAAATCCACATTGTCTAATGAGAAGCTTACTGTATAAGAAGAAATTATGTTCAATTGGCCCTGAAATTTGTTCCTGTTTTAAGTTTGATGCTACTGGGATGGACTGTGGCTCCCATATCTCTTAGTTGGAGTAAGTGGGTGTAGGAATTAAATGAACAGACTGAATTGAAAAGGCAGGACGTAGGTGCAGTTTGGGTGTATTTTTTACTTTTAAATATTGTGTGTGTTCCACATAATAAAGCCTTACATGATTTTGAGGTAATAAATGGTTTATTTGCAGGTATTTTTGAATTGTATTGGTTTTGATCTGCACTTGCATGGCATATAGTGTCATAACATACAGTACATTTTATCATTTTATAATAGCCATCCATTCATCCATTCATCAATTTCTCAAGCTGCTTATCTCATTCAGCATTGTGGAGCTCACTTTATTTTAACTGTTTTTTGTACTCTATATTTTTTTCAGATTGTACGTGTTTTAATTCTAATTGTTTCTATCTATTAATTTGTGATTAGTTGGATAAAGATGTCTATTCAGTCACACAGTTCCATGCAGTTTAACAGGTCCAGGCTGATTCCCTTTTAATGTTCCATTTTTTATACCATACATGGTATATATACTGCGGTGGGTTGGCACCCTGCCCAGGATTGGTTCCTGCCTTGTGCCCTGTGTTGGCTGGGATTGGCTCCAGCAGACCCCCGTGACCCTGTGTTCGGATTCAGCGGGTTGGAAACTGGATGGATGGATGGTATATATATATGGTTTGCATTAAGCTCTCCCCCTCCAAATGCTGCCTCCTCATACTGTACATGGCAGTGATGCAAAGTCCTAGCAGGATAAGCTGCTCTGTCAACTTTATTAGTTATCTGTTGGTCTATCATATTATAGAGTGACATACATACATTCGACATTTCTGTTTTCCAGCATGCTGTTATAGTTCATCCATCTATCCATTAATTGATCCTGTCTAATCCAATTTTAGCAACATGAGGAGAGAAAGGCCAGACCCTTCCAGAGGAAGGCAGGAACTGGCCATAGCCAAGATGTCAATCTATTGCAGGGTACACTCGCACTCACACCCACTGAGATACATTGGAGCCACCAATTACCTTAACATGTTTGTTCCTCTCTGTTTTTCAAATTAGAGCTTTAGAATATTAGCCAGACTAGAGAAAAACTGAATATATGTTCTTTATTGAAACATATCAACCCACATATTCAGTGTACTGTCTTGTAATTGTGTCTATACTGTCTTAGGTTCAAGGAAATTCAGGAGAAATTTGTCATTATCTTCATTAAGGAAACCTTTTATAGTCCAGTGGGAAGACATGGCTCACTTTTGCTGGGCAATTCTGACACCAGCAGTAATGCATCTGCTTGTTAGGCACAAAACCATATAATCTGTAATGAAGCGCGCTTTGTTTCATAGCAAATTAGGAAGCACATAAGTGCCCAGCTCCTGCCAATAATGGTCTGGCGGCCTTCCCCTCTCTCACGCGGTTCCATTTCTCAGTCACAGCTGGAGCTTCTCATTAAGCCTCACTGGCAGATCATTTTTTCTTCCGAGTGTTTGTCTCAGCTCTCTGGCCTTCTTTGTGCCCATTCACTACATTGCAGTAGCTGACCCAGTTTGCACCCACCCATTTCCGTTCCTGCCTTTCAAAAAAATGGTGAGAAACTGTATTCCCAAAGGGATAAGCGGCACTATTCTTCAGGGATGGCCCCAGAGAGATGTGCCCCTCCACTACTAGAGTGGCCTACTGAGATGTCACTTTCTTGACTTACTGAAAAATGGATGCCATGGCGACATACTGGTAAGGGACTAGAGCACAGTCAAAGCATCCCTGTCCTCAGCAAGGCACTGCAACAGTGGGCACTCCGAGAGCTCTGGATCTGACCAGAAGAAACCCTGGCTTGTTCTTCTTTAATTTTCACCTGTCATTTATAGCAGTCAGATTCCAGATGAGCATCTGAAGCAATGCCTGCCTTGGGCCTCATGTATAAAACCTTGCTTAGATTCTATAGTAAAACTTTGCTTAAGCTAAAAAGGCAAAATTCTCATATGAACAAAAAGAAAATCAGATTCATAAAACTGAACATATGGTAGGTCCCATGCCAGGTCTGTTTATAAATCTCAAATTGATTTAAAACTATGCAATTATGCACATGATTTTAGCCGCTTTCTGCCACCTTCCACCAATTACACTGCACAACAATTTTTTTGAAAAGTCTTGCTTCCTGAAAAGTTTTTGCTGATTGTGACAGGTACCTACTGGGTATGCACAAATATAGTTTTACTTTTAAGCATCACGTAGGAACTCTGAGAAACAGACATTTATATGTTTACTGACAATAACTTATTTAGTCACGTTTATGTTTCACATAAGCTATTAAATTCAACAGAATTAAAATTGTTTTGCTCCTGGTTTTCTTTTGTATTCAATGTCTGGTGCATCACGTTGGAGTGTCCAACAGTAGTCAGCAGCATTGATGGAATCCAGTTGCCCTGGTATCGTTTCTCCATTGTGGCAATGTCCTGGTTGAAACCTTTCACCGTGTTCGCCACTGACAGCACTGAGATTTGCGGGGAAGAAGTCCAAGTGTGAGTGGAGGAAATGAATCTTGAGTGACGTGTTGCACTTCATTGTTTTGTATGCTTTGAGAAGTTTGTCTACCAGCTGAATGTAGTTTGAGGCTCTGTAATTGCCCAGAAAATTGTCAATAACGTCTTTGAAGGCTTTCCAGATCATTTTTTCCAGCCCAACTAATAGATCTTCAAACCATTTGTCACTCATAAAATGTCTGATCTGGGGGCCAATACAAAATGTCCTATTTGATCTTGGCATCAGTTATTCTTGGGAACCCCTGTCTTAAATAATGAAAACCTTTGCCTTCCTTGTTCACTGCTTTCAAGAAATTCTTCATGAGTCCCAGTTTTATGTGAAGAGGAGGCAAAAATATCTTTGCCAGGTCAACAAGCGATTCATATGCCACATTTTTCTGTCCTGGAACTAACTTTTTACGGAGTGGCCAGTTCTGTCGAGAATAGTGCGACTCTTTGGCACGGCTATCCCATTCACAGATGAAACAACAGTACTTTGTATAGCCGAGCTGCAGTCCTAGTAACAGAGCAAAGACTTTAAGATCTCCACAGGTATTCCAGTTGTATCTTCTATACTGGACGTGCTTCAGCAACAGTTCCATATTCTCATACGTTTCTTTCATGTGTGCTGCATAGCCAACAGGTACTGAAGGATAAATGTTGCCATTGTGTAGCAGAACAGCTTTCAGGCTTAACATTGACAAATCAATGAAGAGACGCCACTCTTCTGGTTTGTGATCACAACCCATGGCCGAGAACAAATCTTCAATATCACAACAGAAACAGAGAATGTCAACTTGTGCAAAAAATTTGATTATATCATGATGTCGGCCTCGAAACACAGAAATTTTCGTACCTGGTCACAGCAAACACCATTCCTACAGTCTCGAACCCAGCAGCTCAGCTTTTACTTTTGACAGACCCAAATCTCTGACCAAATCGTTCAACTTGGACTGTGTTATTAGATGTGGATCACCTGATGAGCATGGTTCAAAATCTGGGTCAATGTTATTGTCAGCACCCTGCATTGCAGTTTCTTCATCTGGTTCATCTAAGATCCAATCCTCTGGTCGTTTAGGAATTGGAAGACAGTCGTCATGTGGCACTGGTCTCATTACTGAAGGCAGGTTAGGATATTCAATTGACTTCTTGTTTTTGGCAGATAAACCAGACACATTAGTCAAACAGAAGTAACAGTCTGTCACATGGTCTTTCTGTTCTCGCCATATCATCAGAACAGTAAACGGCATCGTCTTTCGAGTGCCTCTGAGTCAGGCTCTCAGACTGACAGCACATGTCGCACAGCAAATGTGAGGTGCCCATTCCTTGTCTTGATCACCAATTTTGCAGCCGAAATATAGATGATAAGCTTTCTTCACAAGAGCAGTCATCCAACGTCTCTGAGGTGCAAGTGTATATTCGCCAAAGATATAGTAGAATGTATCGCGGCTGTTATAACATTGACGAGTCATATCGCCCAACACCAAAACATCTATAGCATCAAGCTTACTTATTGTTATATTGCTACTTCAACATCTGCAATAAGATGCTGCAGTTGTTTTATCAGACAGTTGTGGCAAGCGCCCTCTTCTACGCAGTGGTGTGCTGGGGAGGCAGCATTAAGAAGAAAGACATCTCACGCCTGGACAAACTGGTGAGGAAGGCAGGCTCTATTGTTGGCATGGAGCTGGACAGTTTAACATCTGTGGCAGAGCTAAGGGCGCTCAGCAGGCTCCTATCAATTATGGAGAATCCACTGCATCCACTAAACAGTATCATCTCCAGACAGAAGAGCAGCTTCAGCGACAGACTGCTGTCACTGTCCTGCTCCACTGACAGATTGAGGAGATCGTTCCTCTCCCAAACTATGCGACTCTTCAATTCCACCTGGGGGGGTAAACGTTAACATTTTAACATTATACAAAGTTATTGTCTGTTTTTCACCTGCATTATTATCAATCTTTAATTTAATATTATTTATTGTATCAGTATGCTGCTGCTGGAGAATATGAATTTCCCATTAGGATTAATAAAGTATCTATCTATCTATCTATCTATCTATCTATCTATCTATCTATCTATCTATCTATCTATCGATACTATAATTTACTATACTGATACTATACCTGTACATACACACTGACTATCTATATTAACCAAATGAGCAGGATCGGTGTATGCAAGCCACCTTTAAAGCATACTGAGACAGCGTCAGGCTCGTTCAGACCTGCCCAGGATGTCATCTTCCACAGAACAGCTTCCAACCTGGCCTGATTCCATGCCTGGACATGACCAGGCTGCACAAACTGTTATTGATAAGTCACTTAAAGGAGTGAAAATTTTTGGATATAAATATAAGAAAAAATCATAACAAAACTGAAGATTTCTCTGAAACAGTATGGACAACCGGAAGCACGCCTGGGTGGGAGATAAACAGAGCTGCCTGCCTCACAAAGATGAGCCAGAGTTGGGAGGAAGGTGGACAAAGCTTGCGAGGAGGAGGCAGAAAAAGACAGAGAAAGACAAAGAATTATTTTGTGCTATACGGCGCTTGTTGTAATTGTGGCTGTGGTGCTGAGAAACGCTTAAAAAAGAAGCATTTTCCCACAAATAAAGACTCTTTGGGCTTTTAACTTGTGTCCATGCCTGTTTGTGTCAGGTGATTGGGGTGCTGGAGTGCCCCCTGGTGGTCACACATGTAAGGCCTTAAAAAATCAATTTGAATATTCATGACCTATTCATGTTCATGAGTGATGCCTTTACTTTTCAAACCATGGGAAAACACAGAAAATTAAATGTCACTGCATGTGAACTTGAGTTTAAGAAGTGGCCAGTGGTACTTGCTCCCCACATACGTATGCACTATATTACTAAAATAAGCCTCAAGTAAAGGGTATTTTTTCCTCCATTTTTATGGCAATAGTTAATGTGAATATGCTAATCAATGAATTGAGTGCATGGTGATGCAGCAGTAGCGTGGCTGCTTTGTAGTAAGGACTCTGGGGGTCATGTCCAGGATGCTTGTCAGTCTAAAGAGATACAGCTGAACTGGCAATGCAAAATCATCTTCTGATATGTGTGTGTGTGTGTGTGTGTGTGTGTGCGTGTGTGTGTGTGTGTGTTTACCATGCAATGGGCTCTCCAGGAGTTGTTTCTGCCTACGTCTATTGCTTTCTAGGATAGGTATGAGCTGTCCCCTGCCCTGAAAAGTGCAAGCTCACTTATGGGATGCACTCTGGTCCCCTTGTAGGTAGTAACAAAGGAGGGAATTAAAACAGAACTGAGTGCCATTATGAACAATGCCGCACATCTTATCTCTAACACACTAACACGGGACTTTCAGCTAACGAATTGTTCAGCAGAAATGTGTCAAGAAACGCTATGGGGGCTTCTTAATGCCAACAGCAATACACCTGCATAATGCCTCACTGTGACTGAGACTGCCAAATCAGAACTTTTCTTTCTTTTTAATATTCTTTCTTTGCATTCATTCTGTTGTGAGTTCAAGGCCAAAGTGTGTGTGTGTTTATTTATTTATTAAAAGAGCTTCTGTAAAAAGCTACGTTTCCCCCTGGAGACAAAAAAGTTTCCTCTAATTCCAATCAAATCTAACCTAATCTAACCTAATCTAATCTAATCCGATCAAATCTAGTCTAAAAGGTAGGTTTAGATGGCGGATGTATCAACAAATACTGTAATCTGTCCTGTCCAAAGTAACTCTCACTTGCACATCTCCCAACCTTAAAACTGACAAAAAAATACTCCGTACAAATTCAATCACAGATTATTTCTCTGTTTCAGATTTAACTTGAAGAGGTTATTTTAACTTGAATATGTTGTATACAGTGTAAATAGTGGTGTCTCCATCACATTTCACACATACCCTGTTGCAAAATAAAAATATGATACTGTATCTGTCTCTTTGATGAAGCAAACAAGTAGCAGAAAACATTTCTAATTTTCATATCAGTTATGTAAATCACACCCGACTGATATCCTATGCATAGATTTTCTATCCATCCATCCATCCATTGTCTCCCGCTTATCCGAGGTCAGGTCGCGGGGGCAGCAGCTTGAGCACAGATGCCCAGACTTCCCTCTCCCCGGCCACTTCTTCTAGCTCTTCCGGGAGAATCCCAAGGCGTTCCCAGGCCAGCCGAGAGACATATTCCCTCCAACGTGTCCTGGGTCTTCCCCGGGGCCTCCTCCCGGTTAGACCTGCCCGGAACACCTCACCAGGGAGGCGTCCAGGAGGCATCCTGATCAGATGCCCGAGCCACCTCATCTGACTCCTCTCGATGCGGAGGAGCAGCGGCTCTACTCTGAGCCCCTCCCGGATGACTGAGCTTCTCACCCTATCTTTAAGGGAAAGCCCAGACACCCTGCGGAGGAAACTCATTTCAGCCGCTTGTATTCGCGATCTCGTTCTTTCGGTCACTACCCATAGCTCAAGACCATAGGTGAGGGTAGGAACATAGATCGACTGGTAAATTGAGAGCTTTGCCTTATGGCTCAGCTCCTTTTTCACCACGACAGACCGATGCAGAGCCCGCATTACTGCGGATGCCGCACCGATCCGCCTGTCGATCTCACGCTCCATTCTTCCCTCACTCGTGAACAAGACCCCGAGATACTTGAACTCCTCCACTTGGGGCAGGATCTCGCTACCAACCCTGAGAGGGCAGTCCACCCTTTTCCGGCTGAGGACCATGGTCTCGGATTTGGAGGTGCTGATTCCCATCCCAGCTGCTTCACACTCGGCTGCGAACCGATCCAGAGAGAGCTGGAGATCACGGCCTGATGAAGCAAACAGGACAACATCATCTGGAAAAAGCAGTGACCCAATCCTGAGCCCACCAAACCGGACCCCCTCAACGCCCTGGCTGCGCCTAGAAATTCTGTCCATAAAAGTTATGAACAGAATCGGTGACAAAGGGCAGCCCTGGCGGAGTCCAACTCTCACTGGAAACGGGTTCGACTTACTGCCGGCAATGCGGACCAAGCTCTGGCACCGATCGTATAGGGACCGAACAGCCCTTATCGGGGGGCCGGTACCCCATACTCTCGAAGTACCCCCCACAGGATTCCCCGAGGGACACGGTCGAATGCCTTTTCCAAGTCCACAAAACACATGTAGACTGGTTGGGCAAACTCCCATGCACCCTCCAGGACCCTGCTAAGGGTATAGAGCTGGTCCACTGTTCTGTGACCAGGACGAAAACCACACTGTTCCTCCTGAATCCGAGGCTCGACTATCCGACAGACCCTCCTCTCCAGGACCCCTGAATAGACTTTTCCAGATTTTCTAACTTCTTAAAATAAGACAGTGCTTATTTTACCACCATTGAAATACATTGACAAACAAATTTAAAAGCTCAACTTTTTCTGTCATTTAAATGTTGGTAATTTGTGTCCTTTTTCATGACTAGCTTATAAGCCGATTTAGATGTTTTAGATGTTTTAGAGACATCCTCTTGGATTTGTGCGATGAATTGGAGCCTACATTATAGAGACCATCATGCAATCTCTTTTCCGTTACAGGTTTAGAATAACAGGGTTTGCAAAACGGATGGATAGGTGGATGGACATCAGAATGAAATAAGACTTTCTGCTTATTTCATTGTCTTGCTGTCTGGCTTTGCTACAATGTTAAAACCAAAAAAGTTTCTGTAGGACTTTCAGACGGTCAAAACTTTCCGGAACTTTCCACCAAGTTCCATGTCAAGTTTATTATTTTATAAATCCTGGCTTTTGTGTATGAAATGGCTTATGCACGTTTCTGAGTGTAAGCAAGTCTTGTGAAACTCTCAGATCTGATTTTTTGAATAAATGTCCACACATGACAATGATATGTGAGGACGGGGGACCACCCGGCTGCCTGTGCCTTTGAACAGAAAGTATGCACTGTCCCTAAATGATGTGCATATTTAACAATGAAGGTAATGGTGTGTTTCTACAGACATATCTGTTTCTGGAATGGGGTCTATCTTTGAGGACATCCCAGTTAAGTGTAGCTTGAGTTTATTCAGTAAAGCACTTTGTAATAAAAATATTGATTGGGGTGAGGAACCGCTCTGTGGGTGGCTCTGAGTGATAATCTATCCTGAAGCCCCTCAGGTCTCATTTCCTTCAATCAGTTTTGGTACTTGCCATTTAAAAGAAATAATATTTTCAAAAATGTAGACATCTGCTAAAGCAATGGAAATGTTTACTACACTGTTGATAGATTCAGATCACTCAGAGCAACAATGAGGCAGAAGAGAAGTCAGATGCACAAATTAAAAAGCCATTTGCGCAGACTTGTCTACCAGGCTTGACAAACAGACCCCCATGATTTATTATGGAGATGCAAAGTGCATGTTTCCTGTGAATTTGCTATTCTGAGTGTGGTTGTGGGTTTCTCTTAGGCCCCACCATGTCCATTAGCATCTTGTCACCTTAAGTCTAGAGCTCATCTTCATTGTCATATTTAGGTTGTCGTTCAGATGTGCTAGATTGCCAATAGCATATCTAATCTGTCAAGCAAAGGTGCATCAGGCCAGTTCTCCTGTTTAGTGCCATTCTTTGAGTAACTCATGCCAAGTTTATGCATTGCATGTGTAGATTTGTTGTCTAGGTTAATTTCTGATGGCACTGATCATAAAACATTCCATGTGAGATATGTATACAGTATCATCAGCTTTATTGTGATTCATGCTGCCACTTCACAACTCCAGCATCCTAGGTTTGAATCCTGCTCACAATCATTGTCTGTGAGGAGTTGCAGGTTGTATCCCTGTCTTAGTTGATACACCAGTTTCCCTCCTGCATCTTGAAGGATGTACTGTATGTGTTAGGTCAATTGTGGGCTCTATTCTGACCCTGCTGGAGTGTACATGAGTGTGTCCTGTGATGCACTAACATGCCATACAAACTTGGATGCTGTCTTGCACCTAGTCAATTGTGAAGGTTGAGTGTCTTTATTTTTTTATAGTTTCATTATTGTCAATGTTGGATCTAAGAGCAGTTCAAAACTGAGCAACATAAATGGAACACAACAATATCTATTAACAATATCATTGAACTAGGGCCTATTGAGAATGGAGGAAAGGACAATAAACACTCCAGTCAGTAGCATCCCTGGAGAAAAATACATCTGTTGAGGGTCCAAGGTTAGTTTCTCATATAACACAAAGATCCAATCCTGCAGATGTAGGACAACTGGTCATCCACCCCTCCTGAAAAACTCTGTAAACTCTGTGGTGAGCTGACTAATATGACAACAGAATCTTTCCATCTGAATATTCCAAGACTTCCAGAGTCTGAAATGTCATTCCATAGGCAGGAAAACATTTTGGAAGTAGAGCAGTGGCACCAAAAGCCACAGCAAGACACAGACGAGAGAAACAGAATAGAGGAAAATTAGTAATTGTTCAAAATTATAGTATTGCTTATATTTTTACACAAAAATAATCTGCTGCTAATCAGCAGCTCTAATCAGGGTGTACTATACTAAAGTAGTGAGTCTTCAGCCGGAATATAAAAGCTGAGACTGAAAGCATCTCTTATATATAGTAAACAGGCAGAGCATTACATACCTTTGGCACCCTTTTGCTAAAAATTCAGCCTCTATTTTTATTTTATTAATCTTTGGACTCTTTAGTACTTTAGTAGGTCAGCATTTTGAGATCTTAATAGGTGCTCCTTGTAAGTAATGGTAAGTTCAAAAAGTAAGCAGGGTCTTGGCTATTTAATGCTTCAAATCTAAGAAAAAGGATTTTGAAATTAGCCTCAAGCTTAACTGGAAGCCAGTGTCATAAGTTCAGAACTGGAGTGATGTGGTCTAACTTTCTTTTTTGTAATGATTCTTGCAGCAGTATTTTGAATTAACTGAAAGCAGCATATAGGACAGTTTGAATAGCCTGCAGTGGTCAGTCCTACTAGAAATAAATGTATGAATTAATTTTTCCAGCACCGTCTATAATTAAACCCATCATACTTTTCCAATATTTTTAGCTGGATAAAACAGGTTTTAGGTAGTTTTGTTGCACTCTGATTCAGTAAAACTAATGTTTAGGCCAACTGAGTTAAAAAATGACAGAATATTGTTGTGTTCTGCATCACTCCTGCAAATAACTAATGTCTTTGTTTTTATCTATATTCAGAGTCAAGTATTTCTTGTCTATCCACTCTTTTAACTTACTGACAGAGTTAATTAAGAATACTATCATAGAAATGTCATTTGGTCTAATAAAAAAGGTATATTAGAGTATTGTCTGCATTAGAGTGAAGATAAATTTAATTTTTTCTAATAATAGAAGCATGTAAGGTGAAATCAGTAAGGATCTGAGAACTGAGCCCTGCGAGACACCATATTTCACTTCTAAATGTAATGACTGAGTAGGTCAGCACATTTCTATACATAGTAAAATTAATTTCATAAATCTAACAATATAATTATTGCTGAATTTCCTTTATCAGAGGATATTAGAATGTCATTTACAGCGCAAGATTTTTTTTTTTCAGTTTTGTTGCCTCCACCTACACTTGAGGTTTAAGGCTTTCCAATTTAAGGGGGTGAGTAGTCTCATTAAACCAAGCTTCTAAATGTGTTAATCACTTTTGTTTAAGCAGGACGACCGTATCCAAGGTATCTATCCAAGTCATAATTAGATGTCAGCTGACATAGGTACTTTTACATAATTAAGTTTGAGTTTCTTAAAATATCTGTACATTTTAAATGCACAGTTACAATCTAGATGTTGCACTGACCTTCCTTTAATATGTGATTGTATTGGTAAGGGCAAAAGCAAATCAAACACAATAAAGTAGTGATCAGATACAAATTAATTTATTGGAGTAATATTTAAACTCTGTAAGTATTAATTAGATCTAATATATAATTATGACAATGAGTTGGGACACTGTGCCGCTTGTTAAACCTTACTTTATTTAATGTATCAATAAAAACATTTTTCTAAAAAAAATGCCTCCAATTATGTAAATGTGCCTAAATTTTAGAAGGTGGTTTACAGTTCTTTAAAAAAAATTCCTGTGGCCACCTCTTTGACCAATATCTCGTGATTTAAGAAGAAATCTAAATCCATTTGGTGCTGACTAAGCTAATGGAATGCTGTCAGATTTACTAAGTCAGGTTTCAGTAAGAAAACGCAAATCAGATTTTTACTTAATATAATATCTTTTACCTAAACAAATGTAAAGCTCACAGCATTTTACTGAGCTGGTATTATTCTTTTGTTTTACTTTGAATTTAGTTATGAATTTTGGTACCCCAGTGGAGGATCTGATTTTAACTTTAGGTCTAATTATGCTGTTTATGGTTATTAATTGATTTAGATTTTGCTTAATGATCAAATTTATAAAATGCCCCACAACAAAATTCTGGGTAAAAGCTACAGATTAATAACAAATAGGATATAAAACAGCCAAGATGGTGCTCTGATTAGTCAGCCAAACATTTGTCCTGCCATATTTTTGGATAAAATCAAAGATCTCCTCCAGTTAGGGTGAAGACCACATCTCTTAAAAAATCCAGCCCTTTCCCTAAAATCATCCCAATTATTGCTAAATGATGTGCTTTTATTTGCACCCCAGGGGCCTCATGCATAACACCGTGCGTAGAATTCGCACTATAACATGATGTAAGCACAAAAGCCGAAATGTGCTTACATACAGAAAAATCCAGATGCAGGAATCTGTGCGTACGCAAACTTCCACGTTTTTCCGCTACATAAATCCCAATCAGTGTGAAAAGTAACGCTCGTGCACACGCTTGCTGTCCCGCCCCAACTCCTCCCAGAATTACGCCTCTTTGAATATGCAAAGCAATATAAATAGCCCTTAAGCTCAGCGTTCTGTGAAAAGGCAATGGCAAAAGTACGAGGAAAAATAGAGGAATTTCAGCGAATACCAAATGGAGGCAAAGAAAAACATACTATTTGTTGGTTTAAACAGTGATATGAACAACAAAAGGAAGTTGATCGAGTGACAGAGTGTGTTGGAGAAACTCAAAAGCTCAAGTTCACAAAGTCGCACAGTGCCCGAAATAAAAAAGAAGTTGTCACATATCAAAGTTGCCGTGAAAAGGCGACTCGTAGCCCACCGTCTGAGTGTCATATGAAAGCTTATTAGGGTACAGAGAAAAAAAAAGGCACAGTGTGAAAAAAGCACGAAATGTCAACTTTAATCTCGAAATTTCCACTTTAATCATGTAGTTTATTTTGTCATTAAAGTAGAACATCATAAACTTCATCTTAAAATCGTTTAATTTATTAGTTTCTCAAATCCCATCATAACTAAAGTAGCACGTTAAATGCTTTGTTGTGTATTTGATCTTATATGTGCTCTATGTGCATGCATCACTATGTGCTCTTCCTCCGACAGGACACAGAATCCATTACATTCATAATATTACAGCTCTCTGAATAATTAAAATACTGAGAAGTATACGTGATATTATTTTCATGATGATATGAGTTAAAGCATGTTATTAAACATGGGAACACGGTGGCACAGTGATTGTTCATGTCTTACGCAAGATGCTTGCTGCTTTATTACAGAAGTACTGTCTCTTTCAAACATACTACCCCCCAATTCCTGTCCTTACTTTTCTTTCTCCAAATACCCAATCGCCACACAATCAGCTCTGTAATAGACGTTAAGCCATCTGTAAGCTTAGAACGCTGATTCTTCAAAACTTTTAAGGAACATTGAAATATATTCATAATGTTTAATTATTCTATCCATCTATCCTTCCAGTGTCGCGACAGCCACAGCATGAATACAGCACGAGGCAGGAACAAACGATGAACGAAGCTCAAGCTCACTAACGCTGCGGCACTGTGTAGTTAAAGTTAAAGTTTTATCTGTATAATATAATAAACATATTTTGCTGCATTTCATCTTAAAAATGATATCATCATCATATGTAAATATGCACTTTATAAAGTGGCTCAGGTTGTGCAATATTATAACTGTATCATAAGAATAATTACCTCACAGTAACTTGCAAGTACAAACAGTTCTACAAGGAGCACTTGATGGACTGATTGAGTGCGTGTATAGTTCTTGGGATGAAACTGTTTGTGAACCGCGGAAAGGCTCTGAAGCGTTGGTTGGATGAGAGCAATTCAAAAAGCGAATGGCTGAGGCAGCGTGTACTTGATGCTATATACCGATAATTCTCTTTCCGATCGCTGTAGATCTGTGATTCACACTCAGATACAGTGATATAAATACTCCGAGTGGTGCAATGAGAGTAGTATTGAAAAAGATGATCCGCTGTGGCAACCCCTAACGGGAGCAGCTGGCAGAAGAAGAAGAAGGTGCAGTGAGAGTAACAAAGCTAAAGCAGTTATGGTATTTGGAATAGTTTGACCATTCTGTGGACCATTATATTGTTACAGATTAATTACAATCAGATGCATTAAACTTATAAACAATATGCGGTTAATTTCAGTGTATTTATAAAGCTGCATCAGGGATGTGGATCTAAAAAAGAAAGGGAAACCACACAGGAACAGTAGCACTGCTTTGACGCTGGGTGCCGCCAGTCTTCATAACCAAGCAGAGAACTTGCGTACGACAGGGTATGAGCTACTGTGGAAATGTGTGTGGCTTTACGTCAAGTTTAGGTTTTATACATCGCGATTTGAACGTGGAAACTTTCTTACGCAACATTTCTGTGCGTACGCACCATTTATACATGAGACCCCAGGTCTCTAACCAGCTGTTTAATAGAACACGTTCCCCTCTTTACAGTTTGGTAAGGGGCCAGACACTGTTACATTCTGACAGAAGGATGGGATTCATTTTTAACTGTCCTGGCTAAAGTCTGTGTTCCAAAGAATTTCAGACCCATTAACCCAACCTCAGGAAGGACTACGATGTATCTTACTGGCTAAACAAAAATATACCAGCTCTGAACACTGTATATGCAGCAATACATCTTTATAATGCCTCACTGTGAATGTTCTTTTAACTTGGGCCAAGTTGCCTTCTTTTTTGTATTTCTTGTGTGTACCTGAGGGGTGATTGTTGTACGTAAAGTTAAAACTATTGTCCACATCTTCATGAGTATGTCAAGAACATGAAGTATTTATTCATATTCTTGATGTGTAAACAGGTAAATGACAGATGCAGTGATACAGTTAATGGCAAATCAACACCATGATGGATGTAGCCACGTCAGTGCCATGATAGGTTTATAGGTGTCCACTGTGGCAAACCAAAATCATTTGGGTGTTGCAATGCTTTTCAAAGTAAGGCATATATACATGTACATATCCATGGGGGTAAATAAAGACTGAGATCATTGCTGTATCCATTCTTGTGGTAAATGAAGGCAACAACAGGTGTGACCTGTGTGTCAACCAGTGATGGGGAAAATTGCTTTTAAAAGTAATTTAGTTGAATTACTCATTACTTACAAAAAAGTAACTAAATATGTAATATAGTTACTTATTATAAAATGTAATGAATTACTTTTGCATTACTTTTTTTTCCTTTGTATAAAAAACTGCACATTGCACTGGCCAGAATTTGTGATTAAGTCCCAAGCCCACAAATGAAATTTACCAAAAACACAGTCAAATTTGATAGTTGTCTTCATTTTATAAATCTGTTCTTGTTGCCTGATTGCACACCACATCTCAGCTTAGCCTCTTCCTCACAAGCTGCCAACACTTGATTGTACAGGTGCACAATGGTTATACAGGACAGAAAGCTAAGACTTTATGAAAAAATTCAGTGAAATAATGCATTCTTTTGTTTGGAATGGTGGGAATAAGCTTTTGTAATAATGCAGTAACAGAGATTTTTTTTTTTTAAGTAACGCAGATATTTTTATTTCAATAAAATAAGTATTGTGTTAGATTATTTGTTACTTTAAAAAGTAATTTGACTTTTGTCACACACATGCGCATGGGAATCAGCTAAAGGGTCTAAATGAGAGTAATTCCACGCCAGACCAAGAGGTGGTGGAATGCACTGACCTTTTTTCTCTCTTTCCTGCAGACTGTTCATGGGAAATTCCACCTGGCCCTGATGACATCACTAACAGGTTCTGGGCCTTCTAATGATGCCACTTCCGGTGTAGAAGCCATGGACGAAGAACCTTCTGGTTCCGGCCCTTTTGATGACGTCATATCCGAGTCCAAGTCTATGGAAGAGGACCCTTCCGCTTCCGCCCTTGATGACTTCACTTCCCTTTCTGGCCTTTAAAGCTGCCATATTCTACAAAACTCATCAGTTCTGTTTTGGACTCGGTTCTGAGCACATCAGTGATATCAATTTACCCTTTTTGTAGCCAGGGAATATTATATGGGTGCTGCCCCAAACCTTGCATCTAATTATTGTGATGCTATATAATGCACATTACTTTTAATGCATTACCCCCAACATTAGTGCCAACCTTGCTGGAACAAAATGAAACAGGTAAAGTTCATTATCTAAAATAAATGACTTTTTCAACCAAAAATTAACCCATAACAGAAAAAAAAAGTCCTACCTGTCAAAGTAACTCTTATTAAGGGCTTTGGACTCTTTATACCAAGTAAGTCTGTTCATCACTCAAACAGTTTCTCCCATACATATGCAAACCTCCCTACCCATTACTGCCTCTGAACTCTGGCTGCACTACTACCGTCTAAGTCCTGGCCTAACCCTTAGTTTTAAGGTGCTTTGGCAAAGGGTGACCTTACAGGAGCTGCAGTACCTCTGTGGTATTTTCCAAGAGCAGGAACACCTTAAGAACATCCTTTGGCCTTCTCCTATGGCCTTTCTCAGACAGTACTGGTTTCCCTACATTTCTGATCTTCACAACTCTGCCCTGTACAATGTAGTAGGATCTCACCTGTTCAATACCACTGCTACCTTCTAATGGTTTAGTGGACTCTCCTGGTGTTCTTCCCACCCATAAAATCTATTTAACAGTCTAACACCTGCAGAGTGATTACTGCTAGGACTTTCCTCGAATTGATGGAGATCCAGGATGTCTTGCCTGAGGATCCCTCTTTTTTAGAGTTATCTAATCTTCTAATGGCTATCAAAATACTCATAGCTGCTATTGTGAGCTTGCTTAATGAATGACCCAACATCCATTTTCTCCCCACTTTCTAACCCTTTTAATCCTGCGACTGCCTTGCCAGGCTGGCGACAAGCTACACCATGTCTTTTGAGGTAAATCAAGACTGTCATGTGTATCTGTTATGAATTGGGTCTTGTTTTGATCTTTTCTTCCTTTCCCCTGTACTCTTTTTGAACATTTTTGCACTTTGTTAATATTTTGTAGGTCATAGAAAACCTTTCACTTGTTTCTAGCTTTGATTCAATTTTTTAATAATAAAAGTTACTTCATGTAATTTCATGATACATTTTTGTTTTCTTATAGATGTCTCCATTTTGGGGTCATTTGCTACAATGTTGCTTATGTAAGCATATCTGAGATTGTAGATTCAAGCAAACTCCTAGCATATGATCATTGTCATTTGATTTTTTGGTTCACTCTGAATTTCCACTTTTGTCATTTTGCTTAGTGTTTTAGCACTGATGACTGGTTATTTTGACTTCACGGCCCAGTAGATTGACTACATCTCATCTTCTGGTCTTTTCTTTCTATTCCTATGCAACATCATTTTGCAGAACTGTATTCATATTCCAAGTAGCAAATGAGGTCTGTGATGGATGTTGCCATGTCTTTTGAGATAAGTCACGATCATGATGCTGTCACCTTTGGATTAATTCTAGGGTGTTAAAGGAAAAACCTTGACAGTATTAAGTCTAATGAAAATGGTATTATGATAAAAGCTAAATAATCTGAAGAGTTAACATGCAGTTATACTACAGAGAAAAGTAAAGTTGTCAAGATCACAGTGTGCACATTATTTTTTCCCCTTGCAGTTCTATGTGTTATTAATTTTTCTCTTCATTTGTTTATATTTTCTGACAACCATTTTAGAGAAGTCATTGCATTGCCTTTTTTGTGTGTCTGTGAGCACCGCCATTTTTGTGTGTCTGGTGACTATGATACTGTGTGGTTGGTGGGCACTCGACACACATGCTGTGTGACCCATGACACCACGGTGACCAGGATAGATGTGATGACTGCTCACGCTGAACAAGTATCTGAACTTTTCAATCTCTAAAGGAGCAACTTTCTAAAAGACTTGTCTTGACCAATATACATATTTTAAGCAGATTTTTGGTTGTGATTTTGTGTTGACTTCATCTTTATTCTTCCCTTCAGAACTCTGGCAATAGTTTCTTAATCTGTGCTGGCTATTGCTCTCATTTATGACCAGGTATTATTTAGAAAAATCCCTCCATTTCTGTTGTCTTTTGTGTTCTCTGCCACTTTGTTAATAATCTAAAAGTTCACAAGAGTGGTAGTCTGACACACACCCGTGCACTATATGTGTACATGAGTTTCCAGAAAGCATTGTACTGCTAAGAACTTTGCAAACTGCATCTTAAGATAAATCATTAATTTAGAAGTGTTCTCGAAAACCCATCCCAACTAAGCTAGCACACTCAGTCCTTCATAATCTACGCGTCCCCAAACCCGCTCATCAATCACGAAGGGTGTCTTAATTTGGCAATCTCAGAGAGAGCAGATTAAATTCACATCATGACAGTCCCCTTAACTTTTACAATACTAAGATTTATACTTGACTAGATTATATCATTTTCTTGAAGAAATGCGGCAATATGTTATTTACAGTAAGTGAAATCATTGGGCTATAGCTGATATCAATTTTTTTGCCTGCCTCTCACTTAAAGCCTAGTTACACCTGCCATAAAACGTTCTGTGCATTGAATACACAGCTGATTTGCAATCACCAAGGACTAGTTGTGGGAAAGATGCCTGGTAGTCCCAAAAATGTGTTCACCTGGGCCATCTTGCAAAGTGATGGAAAGAAAAAAAATGGCAACTGGGTGGTGGTGGATGGCAAATTCTTGATGACAGGTATTCCCACGTGTGCAAACCTGTTGACAATTGTAACTAAACTCAGCCAATGGCTGTAGAACAATAGAACACTTCAGTGAACATGCAGCATGGGGGAAGGCAGTTTAGGTATATAGAAAATGGTCAGAAGCTCCAATTTTCAGCTCACCAGTGTGGCTCTGTGGTGTTTATGTATGCAGTGCACAGAGAATGACTGGTAGGGAAGACGCACTCCTGCATAACAAAGATAGGGAGAAAGGAATAGAGGTTGAAAACGAGCAGAGGATGTCCACCAGGCTGCAGTGGAGGCAAGGCAGGCCATCATCACTACTAGTCTTACATAATTATTGCATTTGGTTCATTGGTTTCTAAATGAAAGACGTTGTTTGCACTTGGTTGTCCTTGAATTATTTCCCATTTACAACATATTTCAGAATAAACACAGTCAGTAGGGGTGTGGGAATTTTTAAAACATAATGGAATGTATTTACTTATATTCTTTTAAGAAGTATAGAAAAATAACTGAATATATGAATTAAATATATACAGAAACCAGAGGTGTTTATGTGTCAGAAAAGAGAACAAAGCCAGGCTGTGATGTGCAGGCACTGATTCTTTTTGCTATTTCATCCTACTTTTGCTTCTTCTTGCTGTTGGAAAGGCTGACTTACTAAAAACAGCACTTTATTGCTGCCGTACTTACTGCATAGTACTTTTCAAAACAACATCATTTATTGAAGGAATTGTCAATCAATTAGTTGTCAACCGACTTGTGATGCTTGAGGGATGCAGGCTAATAGAGTTCAGCAAAGGGGTTAACAAAGATTGACAAAGAAGTACTTTACTCACTCTTGGAACTAGAAGTTTATGGTATGTGTATGCATCGGGACCTAGCTTGTTAATCTCTCCTTTTTGGGAAACTCATCCCTGATCAGTGCTGTTGATGAGAGTGGCCAAATGTTATAAACAACAACAACATTTATTTATATAGCACATTTTCATACAAAAAGTAGCTCAAAGTGCTTTACATAATGAAGAAAATAAAAATAAAAGACAAAATAAGAAATTAAAATAAGGCAACATTAGTTAACATAGAAAAGGAGTAAGGTCCGATGGCCAGGGTGGACAGAAAAAAAAAAAAAAAAAACTCCAGAAAGCTGGAGAAAAAAATAAAATCTGCAGGGGTTCCAGGCCACAAGACCGCCCAGTCCCCTCTGGGCATTCTACCTAATATAAATGAAATAGTCCTCTTTGTAGTTAGGGTTCTCACAGAGTCACTTGATGCTGATGGTCATACAGACTTCTGGCTTTTAATCCATCCATCATTTTTGGAACATCATGGTACTTAGAGTAGACCACCAAAAGGACACCTGAAAAGGAAACAGAAGAGAGAGTAGGGGTTAGTACAGATTTTAGAGCCACCATGAATAGTTATTATAATGAATTGGATATACAGAGTATCAGGATTAAATTACAGTGAAGTTATGAGAAGGTCATGTTAAAGTAATGTGTTTTCAGCAGTTTTTTAAAGAGGGACCTTGGTAGACTACTGTATATCATGCCATAAATTTATGTTCCAGACAGGTGTTGTGAACCCATTTGTTCATCATTGCTTTCCTTTTTGATTTATAATTTTAAGTTTAAAAGAAAATTTCTTACAATCATTAACCTTTAGTGTTATTTTGTTTATGGCATTGCATTGCCATTTGTTTCATGATTATGTGACTGACATTATCGACTGGTTTTGTGATTTGATATTGGCCCTGTTTGTGATGTTATCAAGGCAATGCTATTTAAGATGGTGGCCTGCTGTATAGATAAAAAAATGCAAGATTAGTGCTTAGTTAGGAACAGATTTATTTATTAAGGTTTGAACCTTTTTACATTGTTTATTTGTACTTTTGATTATCATTTAGTTTTATTAGATCTTCAGGGATCTGTCCTGGCATAGCTCTTAAACTACTCTTGCATTAATTTGTTGAAGATCTTCATGTCCTAGTCTTTTGTTAAATATTATTTTTATCCTTTTGGACATCCCATATTTCATCTTGGCTACAATTACAGGTTTGTTGTGAGACTTTGTTTTTCCATTTTCAGTATGAAAGATCAGGACCCACATAAGGTACCAAGGGTGTGACCTCTTCTTTACTATCTAAGGTGTACTGTGAGTGATATTGTTGAATCTACAGTACCAATAGTGTGCCTGTATTTATAAAATTTGGAGTGAGACTTCCTCAAGAGAATCACGGTGTGGCCTACTTGTCTGTTTCTCAGAGTTGCTCGTCCACTTAGAATATAGCAAGTGTTATGCCGTCTTTAGTAACAGGACTGCAGCATAACCCCAGCTGTTTATGGCACAATTAAAGTGCAGCCTTAGGTGAAGTATTAGGGCTGGATCTCTGCCTTCACAATTCATTTATGACTGGAGTCACTGAAGCCATTATCACGTAGGACTTCAGTTGTTTTGATCTAAAGTCTCTGTGGTTCACTTCTACTTAGTGCTGGTGCTAGGTTATTTTGTGCCCTAGGCCAAGCTTATAAGTGCATGTAGCTAACCCATGTGGCTGAGTTTCCCCACCCCCCCTTATGATTTGCGCTCTAGGTGAATGCCTAATTCTCCTTAATGATGGCGCTAGCCCTGATTCTACCAATTATGCTATAGGTATAGTTCAGTTAACACTTTCAAGGGTGAGGACTGAAAAAGAGTTGGATCTTATTAAAAACTAGGGGGCTCCGCCCCCTGCTCGCTTCGCTCGCCCACCCCCGGATTTGGTTTACCAGATATACAATTTAAAGAGATTGTTATTTTCATGGGAATTGTTACATATGCATTATTTTCACTTTTACTTTAAAACTTTTGTAAAAACAATACTTGTCCTTTATTTCTGGCCCCGGGCGTGGTTACATCTCTTTCTCGCAGGACGTATAACGCTGCTCGCGTTGTAAAGTGGGCTGGCTGAATGCACGCTAAGGAGATGCCATTGGATCAGCCGCTGTCTTTCTACTGCTGCTGCTGGTGAGCTGCGTGTTCTGTTTGTTGTGCTTTGCATTGATTATTTAAAAGCCTGTACAGCAGCTGTCCTTTAGCCATTTCGCATCTCTGCCGCCCACGTTGTGAAGCGGGGCTTAACACACGCTAAGGAGAAGCAATCAGATCATCTGCTGGCTTGCTGCTGCTGGTGAGCAGCATGTTCTACTTTCCGTTTTTGTTGTTTTAAGAGCTGGGAGCACATGAAGTGTGTCTGCCAAAAGCAGTACAACAACTGCTATGTTAGATGTCCGTGAACTTGTTTTAAATGTTGTCTCACTGCCTTGTCTTGCGTGATGTCAAATTGTCTTCTGAGAAGATCATGTTTCATCTCCCTGGTCTCCATCCCAAGATTTATTTATTTTTATAATAGAGAGACAGGAAAATTTAAAAATTCAGATCTCGATCAGACACAACTTTGTAACATTAAGCATAAACAGTTGTGAGCCGCAGTTGATTGATGTGATGCAGAAGTACTTAATTTGTCTCAGATTATAAACACTACTGAGCGGATTAAGCATTGGGTTACATGTTACACTGCTGCTGGTTCAGCCTCCACAACTTTACTATGTAATTGTGAGTGAGTTATTTAACCTGGCAGAATTCTGGTAATGAAATCTGCAGTAGATGTAAACTATTAAAACAAGTCATGTAAGTGAGTGAAAACTAAATCAGTATGCATATTCCAGCTTGTTTCAATTTCACTTTGTACTGATATGAGCAACTAAGCACACACAACCTTGGAAAATAACAGCAAGTTAAAGAGACAGTAGCACAACAGTAAAACTGAACTATAAGGTCCATCATTTTTCAAGTGTGATTAACACAATTCAGTGTCACCCTTTAGAGCAGTATCAGATCCACTGTCGGGCAGGGTGATAGTCCATCACAGGACGACATGACATAGGCTCATTGTAGGCAGCAGGGAAGTTTAATCAAAATACAATACTTCACTGTGCTCTGTTTCTTCTTTAAGCTCATATACTGCACATAATCTGGTGCACTGGTGAGGCCTACTCTGGAGTACTTTGTACAGTTTTGGTCTCCAGGCCACAAGCAATACAAAGCAGTGATCGAAAATTCTGTAATATAAGCTATGTATAGAATGATTATTTGTGTTATGATTTTTGTTGGTTGTAACTTTGTCATTGTTGTGTCTTTGAGGAGCTTTTGTCCCAGTAATGCACATAGTCAATTGGTGGAGCTAACATTTCCTGCAGGACTCACACATATTTACTAATACAGGATTAATTTAGGCTTTCCAAAAAATACACAAGAATGTCATACGGATGTGTAGGTGACACCCACACAGGCATGTGGAGAACATGCAGGCTGCACAGCTTGGATTTGAACCCAGGACTCTGGAGCTGTGAGACAGGAGCTGTGCCACCCCACATTGTATACAGCACACAAGTAGTAAGAAGTGGAGCTTGCTGTGTACAGTGGTCTGAAATGTCTTTGTAAGACTGAAGATGGCTCATTGATGACTAGGACTGGTGTTTGCCGCTTTGTTTTCAATTACTAGTAAAGTTCCAAAATCAGAACACTTTATCACAATTTATCTAATTGCATCATTTCCAGAATGAAGAATTTCCAAAAATCTACAATGATGTTCTAAATTACCAGGGGTCAATGAGTTTGATGTCTTTAATTTGAATGGCTTTAGTGAAGACGTCTGCCTTTGCATACAGTAATACTCAGATATTTAAAGCAGAGTAGACTAGCGCCTCCTTTATGTCTCCTGTACGCCCCAAATCAATTCATTCTACCTTGTTTTGCTGTGAGGGACAGCAGGAGAAGCAGTACATTTTTCTAAAAAATGGGATTACAATAACAAATAAAAGGCGGGGGGTGAGGGCTCTCAGCAGTGAGCAGGAATTGCTCTTACAGTGTGGAGAAAAGTGAGCACAGATGCTTTTATGGCTTTATCCGAAAATTAAATAAGCATTGTTGTCAGCGGGTGAGTTTCTTGGTAAGATAATCCTGAACCAACCTTTTGTCACAACTGCTGCGGCATCAAAACGTAGGTCAAAAAGAACAAAAACAAATCCATGAAGGAATTAAAACAGTTAAAAGTGTAACTTGTCTGAAGTAAAGTGACAACATGTAGAATTCACTAGTTTGATTGTGGGAGCAAAACCTCTTTAAGGTATCATAATATTGACTTTACTTGCTTTGTCATCATCATCATCAGACTAATAGCCATTTCCAGGTTTGATCAGGATGTCCCTTGGATCTTTTTCCTACACTTCTTGTGGTCCTGGGTATTCTTTAAGGAGATACCCACTCTTCACACATCATCAGACACCAACCCTTCACCTTAGCCCTCCTTCTTGGACTCGTCCTCTCCACCTTCATCTTTATGCATTTCTTCAACCATTCATAAATCTGTTAAGGTTTGGAAGAAATTCTTCAAATTGTGCCTTGTTAATGGAGTTGGAAAATAAACTCTTAAGTGCTTCAATGGGGTCATATCTAGTGCTTATCAGGCCATGCCAAGTGAATAGGAGGGCAATTCTCATGAAGGACACCCTGATGGTTGATAACATCCCTCAGTTGCATTAACTGGTGCTTAATTCTGACTTGGTTTCTTGGAGAACGGGAGAATCTTCAATATTTAAGAAGAATCCACAACACACAACTTTACAGAAGTAACAATGCACACTGCCTGGCTGAGATCAACCACTCTGACAGAACTGGCTCCATTTTGAGAGTCCTACACATGAATAGTTGTCTGTTTGTGGAGAACATGGATTCTAACAAATCTTCTCAGTTCCTCTTCTGCTTTGTGGTCAATTGCCTTCATGCTTTGTAATGAGGGTTCTGAGTCCACTGTATCCTTCTCCAAGAGCTCAGCTCTTGATGAAACTGGTAGATTCAATTTAGCAATAAGTTGATTGAAGTTCATTCGATTATTTAGTTTTGCACCTTGATCTAGACAGCAGTATTAATGAATGTGTGCTTCACACCAGCTCAAGCTCCATGTAGTACCCCTGTAGTGTCAGTCTGAAGGATTCTTCAGACAAAAAGGACCATCTCCTGGCCAGGACAGTTTTAATGGCAAAGGCAAACAAACACACTCTTTGCACAGAAGGCATGTTGTGTACATCAGCACTTTGCAAAATCACCAAAGGCAACAAAACCATCAGTGATTGTTCAGATGAAAGAACTGTACATGGAATTTCCAAAACGGGAGCTCTGTTTGCCTATCATTTTTAGAAATGAACAAGCTGGGATGGCTATTGTTTCATTAGCTTTGGAACTCCTCTCATGGAAGTGTCTATTTCACAGCACTGATCCAAGAAACTGAAATTGAGAATATTGAGTATACAGATATTTACAGATTTATGATCATGAAGACATTGTAACCTGTGTTTAAAAAGAAGAAAACATTCTGCAGTTATCAAAACTTTTCAGATTTCTTGGACTGTCTGAACTGTTTGGAAGCACCACCAATGTTAACTTGGTGCTGTAGTGACTGCATGGGGCAGCAATCAGTTTGAATTGAGATAAATCAGAAGTTTGGATTGAAATTATAATCTAGCCAAAATAAGATTTAGTAAACACAGCCCAGGAAATGAGACAAGAATCAAAGGTGGGGAAGGGTAGAGAGAGTGGCAGAAGCTAAAGCAGTGAATAAAATCTAAGCCAAAATGTTAGAAGCAAATCTTGGTCGAAAAGACTTTAAAACCACATATCTTTTTTGAAATGCTCAAACAATAATGCTAGGCATTTAAGGAAAATCATAGAATTAGAAAATGCAGGGTACTAATCTTTATAAAGTCGCAGTAATGACATCATAATTTGTTCACACCTGTTCATTCTGCCAAGCAGCCTGCGACAATCAAGCAAACGCAATTTACAAAATGGCATTGCCCCTAGCAAAAACAAGACAAGCTGCCATGTTATGGACATGTAAAGATTATTGCGATCACAACAAAACCAGAAGATACTTAAAGTATCAATAAACAATGATGGGGTAGCACGGTGGCGCAGTGGTAGCACAGCTGCTTCGCAGTAAGGAGACCCGGGTTCGCTTCCCAGGTCCTCCCTGTGTGGAGTTTGCATGTTCTCCCCGTGTCTGCGTGATTTTCCTCTGGGTGCTCCGGTTTCCTCCCACAGTCCAAAGACATGCAGGTTAGGTGCATTGGCGATTCTAAATTGGCCCTAGTGTGTGCTTGATGTGTGGGTGTATGTGTGTGTGTGTGTGTGTGCGCTCCCTGCAGTGGGCTGGCGCCCTACCCGGGGTTTGTTTCCTGCCTTGCGCCCTGTGTTGGCTGGGATTGGCTCCAGCAGACCCCCGTGACCCTGTAGTTAGGATATAGCGGGTTGGATAATGCATGGATGGAATAAACAATGATCAGAACAAATAAGGGTCACAAAACCAAGAAAGCCAACTGAAACTGAGAAACGAGAACTTGAAGGGGCAAAATGAAATCAAAAGTCAAATGCGGAAAAGAGA
Organism: Erpetoichthys calabaricus; assembly: GCF_900747795.2. Lineage (NCBI taxonomy): Eukaryota > Metazoa > Chordata > Cladistia > Polypteriformes > Polypteridae > Erpetoichthys > Erpetoichthys calabaricus. The sequence goes on from NC_041397.2 coordinate 242,041,906, forward strand.
CCACAATCAGATCACAAACCCTAGAGCTAGGGCCTAACAAACACTATAAAAAATGAAAGGTTTAATATCCACCAGGGAATAAGGCAGTGCGTACTCGACACCATATTTATATTGTCACTCCTTGTGATGTCATTAGACTGACAAACACAGTAACACGAACAACTCACCAGGTATCACATAAGTAAAGAAACGCAAGAGAGCAACAAAAATACACTCTTTTATTTCCAGACCAATCATAAATTAACACGGGAATAGGATTCTTCATAAATCAAAACCCCTAAGCAGACAAAAAAACACATATGAATCAGATTAATACTTCATGCGGGAAATCACGATTCATTTTTAACACCATTAAAAATACATCTCAGTCTAAAACCAATGTGACGACCACCCTTTTTGACCTCTAAAACCTACAAAATGAAATTTTAATCATTTCCAGAGGCCAAGGGGAAACTTTAAATTAATAAAAATAAACAGCATTTGATGACAGATGCAGAAAAATCAGAAAAAAGGAATTTAAAGCCAGTATTTCATTTTTTAGATGTATTAAGCCCTTTCATATTCCAACAAAAAAGCCACCTTTGTTCAAGAAGAACATAGAAAATTGGACTGTAACTCTCTGTTTTCGACTTCATGTAATCTCACTAGCTTCAGGTTTTGAGTTCACTCCAGTTCCAGCATTTCGTCACCACCAACCTTCTTGCTGGGCAGTTGTGGAAGACAGGAGGCACTTTTGAGCTGTCTCCTAACCCAGAACCAACACTGAGGAGTTTTAAAAAGGGAGTCATTTTTAGTGATATAAAGCAAGGTGATGAACACAAAGAATGACAAAATAAACACAGGTCTTGAAAAACTTAGTGTTGGAATCTCTGGCAAACTTATGACAAAATAACCAGGCCGCCCTTTCTTGTCTTCCATGCTTTTCTCACTGTGCTCTAATTTTCCAGTGCACACATCTCCATTCCAGATTAATTGAATTATAGTGTGTGATTTGTACATCTTATTATTTTTTTGTGCATTTCACATTCTTCAGTGATCTATCCATCTAAACAGTGATTTGTTTTTTACCCAGGGAATCCCATTTTTATATTAGTTTTTCTCTTTCTTACTCCCTTTAAAACTTAATAATTTTATTGTCTTCCCATGGTACCATTTTTGATTGCTCACAGGCACCAGTAATTTGTGGTGGGAGCATCAGTTGTTGCTTAGACAATGCTCCCAGAGTTCCCTGGGAGTGCGTGTCATCATATATATGACCTTTATGTTCTGACTTGGGCCATTCTCATTTACCAGTGTTTTAGATAAATACATTTTATGTGCAATTCTATGTGTCTTTCTTTTCTCAGTGTTTTGACTTTCTTTTCTTTCAATGGTTTCTGATACTTGTCTTACATTTCTAGGTTAGCAAAAGATCAGTTTGTGTTTTTGTTTTCAACCCTTCTTTTATATTTTATCTCCTGATCCTTTTAATAAAACTTTCTTGTTGAGACACAGCATACAGACTTAATGGAGCTCCAGCCAGGATTCACTTTCAGGGTAACTGCATGTGTTGTTCCCACCTTGTGCCTGATGACTGCTGGGATAGGTGACACTGTCCTGGATAAGAGGGCTTGGAAGATCAATGGATGAATGGATAGTTGGTAATCCCACAAATCACTTTCAGGCACAGGCTTTGGAGACTATATTCCATTAATGTAGGCAGTGGCATCCTTCACATTTTCTATAACTTTGTGATGTCCAGTGAGATTTTTCTACATCGTGGTGTGCTGGACTTCTAACATTACTTCAAGAGAAGCCCACAGCATCAACAAGCTGATTAGAAAGGCCGCCTCATTTGTGGGACAGAATCTGGACCCTCTGGTGGTTGTCATAAATGAGAGAATGAACACAAAACTGAGATGGATAATATGATGCTGTCATGGAAAAGGCGCACTGTTGGCAAAGAGGGTTCACCCAGCATGTTGGGTACATCAGTGCTTTCCAAAATCACAACAACAACAAAAAAAGAACTTGGAACATATACATGGAATTTCCCAACTTGGAGTACTATTTGCCTACTATTGTAATAAATGAACAAGCTGCGGTAGATATTACTTCATTAGCTTTGGAACTTGTCCTCCCATAGAAGTATCTATTTTGTATACCCCCTGGTGGTATTTAATTTATCCTCTTGGCATTCCCACTGTTTTCTGCTAGTAGTAAGGGTGCTATTTAATTATTTGACTTTTATTACATTTATGCTGCTATTTCAGGCCTTGTAATTGTTTTGCTGTGTAATAACCAAAATCATGGCATTCTCACATATCGACTCTACTACATCCTGTTGTGTTGGAATACGACACTTACATATAATTTTCATAATTATGTTGTACCAGTGATGAGAATGCCTTTGAGCAGTTTTAGAGTAATGGGATTTATACTGTTGGAGGTGTAAAGTGATTTTTGTTTCAGAAAAGATTAGCATTTTATGCTTAGGTAGTAATTGATACAGCCATTTTGGCGTCCAAATAGATTTCCACTAATCTGTATTGGCATGTTTTTCTAACCACACTTAGGTTCACAATTGTCAACTTTTGTTTCCTCTGTTTCTTGGAAGTTGACAACGTGACAAGTTTTACAATACATGTAGGCTATGCCAGGTTGGATGTGGCATGTGGATCAATGTGAACTTAGATACTCTGAACTGGTTGCACTTGTCCTCATTTCAAGCATACTGGGAACAAGTCTTGTAAAAGATTACACTTGGCCTCATCATAAAGAAATGGAGCCCATTAACTTCAGTGTTAAAGTAGTCTTTAGTCGCGCAGATATCAATCTATTTATTAGTGTCCAAGTCTTGAAAAAAGAAAATCTGCTGCTTTGTGCTGGCAGCTCTTTAAAGTGACAGCTTCTCACATATTAGGAACCATCTGTACAACATAAGCATGACACAGCTTTGGAGCTCACCAACTCATGCCACTTGGGAAGCACCATAATTAATGGCTGGTCTGATCTCTTCATCCCTCTTCTGCTTCAGTTAGTGAGTATGGCACCTGAGAAAGCCGGAACACTTCCTGTGCAAGTATCACACTATCCTCTCTATAAAGCTCTGTTGACCTCTCGATCGCCACCACTGCTTTCCTCACCAGAGTAAAAAAGCTGTGAGCCAAGTGCCAGGAAACAGTAACTCAAATGTGAAGACTTGAAAGGACAATGTGATTATGAAGTGTGACCTCACATGTGAGGAGCAATGGACTGATTGACAGTTTTCCTGTCTCTTTTTCCATCTTTGAAAGCTTTGCCAGCTTGGTTAAGTGTTGTTCCCATTTCATTGACTCTCACTTTCCTGAGTAATGTTTTTATCAAGTCGGCTGATGCCTCCAGGCTACAGGTTCTGGCCCTGTTATCAGCTCTGCTGTGGTCAGCCTCACTGTGTTAATGCTGCGTCATTTTCCGCTATTGGAGCCACAGAAGCTGTGAAGAGCTGCTAATTCTCTGGAGCAGTAACGGTCGGGTTCAGACTGTGAGCTCCCCCGACTCTGTTTAATCTCTGGCATGCTAGGTGATGTAGCTGCTTCCCTTGCCTTTCTCTTCTTCTTCTCTCTTTTTCTGGCCCTGATCGGTACTCACTGCAGAGTGCTAAATTGCTAATTATGTGAAAAGGGTACCAGGAATTTTCCTCAGCAATTCCCAGGATGCATTTCTTTTTATTCCGCTCCCACCTCTTTTCTCTCTCTCACTCCTTTCTTTGTGCAGCTCACTACATCACGCCAGTGTTGCCATGGAGATGCAGCAGAGCAGCTGGCTGCGTTGACAGTCAAGATATGGAAGATGAAAGAGGCAGGAAAGAAACAGTCTGGCAAGGTGTGTAGAGCATTAGGGACACACATTTGCCCCCCTTGGGGCAGCTTTCTTTCATTTAGTTCTGTAAAAAATCAATAAAATCGCATTTTCATTTATAACATGAAACGTCGTAAATTTGACTAGAGGCTTACCTCAGTCTCCCAAAGTAGTAGATGTCCAGTCCATTGCCCCTTAACATGAAGCTTAAGGGAATCAAAAGCTCTGCTGTCTTGCTATTGCTCAGAAATTAGTCTCTTCCGATTGGCTAGAAAATCCTGTTGCAGTGAAGGCCACTGGGAGTGCATCATTATTAACCATTTACTATCAATCCCCTTACCTTTGTGTCTCCACTTCAACTTGCACAACCCCAAGTAGTCTGCTACTCAGAATCTTTAAAGGCACCATATTATTCCCAACAGTGAAATCACAAAACTGTGGATGTCCACTTCCTTGCAAAGAGGTGTACTTGAAAGCATAACTTGTTTGTTATGGCAACCAACACTCCAGCAGAGGTTGCCTTCTGAGAGCAAAAAAACAACAAGGTTTATAGTTTCAGTTTATCTAAGGAGTACAGAGCCTTGGGATACAGAAAAACGTTATCCAGTTTAATGAAACCCAGCTCCTGCTGATATGTGGTAGTGGAAGGATGAGGATATGGTGAAAATCCTACGAATCCATAGATCCATTCGGCCAGGTGTCAATGCTGCTAGTTGGTGGGGTGGTGTAATGGTGGGTAAATCATGTACATGGAACACGTCAGGGCAAATTACAGATATGTGGTCATCATATAAGAAATGCCTGAATTAGATACTTGGACAAGTTAGGTACTAGCCAACCAAATATGCAAGAAGGACTGAATGCATCTCTTTGGGTATCTAAACTCAATTTTCTATATCATTTTGCCAAGCAGGTGTTCTGTCACTGAAGAGTTGCCAGAATTTATTTTTTAATAAGAGACCAGATGAAGAGACATGAATCAAAAGGGAAGCAAAGTATCATAACTGAGAAATCAAATGTACACTTTTTATGCATGCGCATCAGAAGATCACCTTTCGGACTTATATGAGGTGAGCAATACCACCCCAGGGCAAGACGGGGCACTGTTGCTAATAGAATTGCATATTTTTTACCCACATCAAAGAGCCTCTATGCCTGGTTAGTGTTTAGGGAGTGGATGTGGAGGTGGTGCACTGCTACAAGTACTTGGGGGGGTCCACATTAATGACAGGCTCGAGTAAGCAGAAGAACATGGAGAGACTATGAGGTGAGATACAAAAATAACCAGACTGGGCTTGGGGCTTTCCTGGAAAACCATCTGGAGGTCAGCCGGACGTGAATCATAGAACTATATCCCCTCCTACACGCCCTCTCAAACTGCCGACTGGCTAGGTATATCTTGTGAATCGCTACACGAGTTGCCGCGTCAATGGCGGGTGAAAAAAATCGAACAGCGAATCAATATCACATTTCTCGTGAATTTTCTCTTTTTCTGCAAAGACAGTTTTTGACTGACAAAAACATTCCTGTCCTTCGCTCATCCTCCCAATTCGCCCGATTTAGCTCCTTGTGATTTTTACTTGTTCCTGAAAATCAAAGTGACCTGAAGGGAGCACATTTTTCTTCAATGGATGAAGTGAAGAATGGCAAGAGTATTGAAGAGCCTCAAGCAAGAAGACTTCCAACACTGTTTCAATCAATGGAAGACATGTATGGAGCGGTGTAGAGATCGGGAGGGGGAGTATATAGAAGGTGACAATGTTTAGAATGCTGTAATTCAGCAATACATTTTTTTTACCAATCTGGTTATTTTTGTGTCTCACGTCGTATATAATGTACTAATGTATAATGTATATATTAACATTCTTTAATATAGTTAGTGATATCCTTCACTTATTTTATAACTCTGTGATGGCCAGTGTGATTTTCCTACGCTGTGGTGTGCTGGACCAGACACATCACTTCAAGAGAGGCCCACAGCTTAAACAAGCTGATTATATCTATCTATCTATCTATCTATCTATCTAAAAAGGCAGCCTTATTTGTGGGAAACACTATGGACCCCCTCTGGAGATTGCGGTGGAGGGGAGAATGAAAACAAATCTGAGTACCATTATGAACCATGCTGCACGCCTTCTCTCTGACACAGTGCCATTAACTCATTAAGGATTTTTAGCAAACAAAATCATCAGCAGAAGTGTGTCAAGAAATGCTACTGAGGTTCTTTTGACTACACGTTTATCATCAGCCAAGTCAAAAGTTTTTTTTTGTTTTTTGTAGTCATTTTGTGTATTTGAGGGGTATGGGGTTATTGTTGTTTATTCAAACATTCTTTGAGTTTCTGTAAAAAGCTCAATTTTACTCTTAGAACAAATAAAGTACTATCTCTCTATCTGTCTATTGAATTTCTGGGGTAATGAAGAACTCTGTCCTTATAGTTCCTGCCTTGTACCCAATGCTTCCATTATAGACACTGGCACCTATAATGCTAATCACAATTAAAGGGGCACAAAAAGAATGAAGGAGCACTGATCAATTGATTGTATACAAGTTGCAGAGGCAGAATTCTGAGCAGTTAACATAAAAATACATTCAGTTGGTGCCCAATTTGACCAGGAGATACCTCTAAGCTGCCATCATTACAATTAGCTGTGAAAGTTCAACAGTGTAGAAAAATGGGCTCTTATGATTAGGCACTGTTGTATTTTTTCTATGTTCTTTCTTGGTAGGAGTTTGTTTCTTTTATTTTTTATGGTGTAGAATTTGTTTCTGTTGGTTATTTTTACATTTGGCTTCATCTTCAAGGAGTAAAAAATGTTCACATCTCCCTGAAACACTATAATTTTTATGGGTGCCACCTTTTTGTGTTTAGATCTCTAGCAGTTGCTACCATGTTATTATGAGAGGACAAGAAGAATTGAATGTCCAAGATTGTGGATACAACATAAATTACAGTGTGTGTGTTTTGACGGTTCATCAGTTTTTAATTTATAGATGTTGCTTTCTTTTTTCTTTTTTTTTAACATTTTATTGAATTTATTAAAAGCAAGTAAAGTCCATACAAGCCAGTCAAACTTGACAAAACTAAATCGCTTTCTGAGTATGATTTTTGATTAACAGTGTTGGTTCAGTGACTCGCTGGTTCTTGACTTTTGGTCTGGTATTTTTGACTAACACTTATCTCCTGGTCACTGCCCAGGTGACCTGCCATATCTTTGACAGTCTGTGGCAGGACATTGACATTAATGCAGTGTAGCTCTTTCATTGTTCTTGTTCTTAATCAAGTTCTAAATAAAAACATCAGAGAAATCAGCTTGGGTAGACTGCTGCTTTATATTTAGACAAGCAATGTCACCCTGAATATGATTAAGTAGGTTTGAGAATATAATGTTATGAATAAGCAACACAAAATTTGATGATATGCAGAATCAGCCATTCACTATTCACATAGCACTTTTCCTAGAATGTGTCTTTTATTTGTGTTTATCATACCAAGTGAAGTCATGGTCAGTTTGCATCAAAGCTAATGTTACACACAAATGGTTGTGCATACAAGTTTAATATTGTTTAATGTCACACTTTAATATATTTTCTGATCACATCACTGAACAGGAGCTTCCACCACACATTGTCTATAGAGGACATAAAAGGACAAAAAAAAAATAATCGGTCTGATTGGAGCTGTCTGTGGTCCTGAACAGCAGACTGAGCAATAGGCGGAGCAGAAAAAGGAGTTACTGAAATTGAACAGGTAGTGAACGATGAAGCAGGTGAGCAGGTCTAAAAAGAGAGAATATGATGAGAGAGAAGGACAGAACAAGCTTCCTGACACCTTCCTGTTTCGGTGATGTCCTCCAACTTGTAGAGTCTGTAGGGTGTGATGATGCAGGAAGAGAAATTTAAAATTAAAGTGTCCTCAGGCATTTTTCTGTAAAACCCAGTTTGTTGTGTGTCATAACCATTTCTGTAAGAAAGAGATAGTCAGACAGGATTAAAGCCCAGCCTGTCACGGTGCATGAGTTGGTACTGTGTAATGTCTTTGTACCTTTGTACCTACTGTCACTGTTCACTGTACATATTCCTGCCAGGTAACTTGGGAGCACAGGGAAAATACTGAAGAGGGGTTTAAGAGCTCTAGATGTCCCCCAAGTCTGTTCATGTTTCTCCTCAAGAAGGAGCCAGAAGCCAAAGGTCTAAGGCATGTCTCAGGAAAAATAAATGAAAAGCGGGATGACTTAACAAGGGTTTTCTAATTAAGTTTGTGAGCAGGTCTATATAAAATTAGTTGTTTTTTCCAACTGAATCTGAAATGAATGGGAATTCTGCGTAAGAGACTACTCTGGATTGTCACACTTTCATGTAAAAATAAAAATATTACTATGCACAAAACATGCTGCTGAGTCATCCAATTTTTTTTTGCTGTGATAGAAACAAAAAAAGAATGGAGAACCTAGTGTGAAAAAGCTCTACAGCTAATCAGAAAAAAGGAGCTGATCATGAAGGCATTAAATCAGGTTAGTAAGGGCTGGCCTATCTGCAAACATTAACTAGCCCTGAAAGGGCATGACTGCCACAATGCCAACACAAAAACAAGGCAACAAATTAAACTGCTCAAATTTAGAAAAAAAAAAACAATGCACAAATTACTGTACAAATGGAAAATATAATTTAAATGATTTATCAAAAGTGATGAAAGACACAATACAGTTCAGAGAAGATCAGAAAGGATATCCTCTTAAAAGGGGGAGATCATGGCAAACCATGTCATAGCTACACAGAACCAAAGGCAAGCCGTGTGACAGTAATTGTGCTGACTTTACCCAGTGCAGTGCTGGCAGTTCTGAGTCAAACAGATGCCATACAAAAATGTAACAATGATGCCACTATGCACCTAAAACAGTGGTGAGCCATGCCCCCTTCATATTATAATGCTAAAGCCATTTTGGATCTCAGAAGTCAATAGAAGATTGCCAGCCAGATAACACAATATGAAAAATCACAAAACAAGATACAAAGTGCACATTCAATCTGACACATACTACCTGGACACTCTAGAATATAACACAAAGGCTTAAATCCCCAGTAGTAGTACCCACATCTATAAATAAGCTTTAGCTTAGCCTTGCTTTCATATTATGCCTGATGTCCTGTCTATTGGTTTTTCTGAGTGCCACCAAAGGCAATTAATTAATGTCTTTATTACAATGACTGAATCATTTAATTGGCTATGTCTAATTAATAACAAGCTGACTCCACGTTTGCCATTAAAAGAGAAGGAATTCATCAAAGTATGAACTTAAAATGTCAAGGGGTGAGCATGGTGATGATCCAGAGTAGTAGTGGACCTCTACTAACCCAGACACAGGGGATGCACAAACCAGTGTGTTTCTTTGTGCCGGTCCCAAGCCCGGATAAATGGGGAAATTACGTCAGGAAGGGCATCCGGTGTAAAATTTTGCCAAATCAATATGTGGACAATAATACAAGTTTCCATACCGGATCGGTCGAGCCCCGGGTTAACAATGACCGCCACCAGTACTGTTAGTCAAAAGGGTGCTGGCGGAAATTGGGCTACTGTTGGTCGAAGAAGAAGAAGGAGACAAAAAGGGGGGAGACGTGTCCGGAGGCAGGAGGAGAGGAGGAAAGTGAAGAAAGTGGAACTGAGGGTAGGAACTTTGAATGTTGGCAGTATGACTGGTAAGGGGAGAGAGTTTGCAAATATGATGGAGAGAAGGAAGGTTGATATATTGTGTGTGCAAGAGACTAAATGGAAAGGGAGTAAGGCCAGGTGGATCGGAGGTGGATTCAAATTGTTCTATCATGGTGTGGATAGGAGGAGAAATGGACTAGGGGTTATTCTGAAGGAACAGTATATCAAGAGTGTTTTGGATGTGAAAAGAGTGTCAGGCAGAGTAATGATTATGAAGCTGGAAATTGGAGGTGTGATGATGAATGTTGTTAGTGCATATGCACTGCAAGTTGGGTGTGAAATGGGTGAGAAAGAAGATTTTTGGAGTGAGGTGGATGAAGTGATGAACAGTGTACCCAAGGGACAGAAAATGGTGATTGGAGCGGAATTCAATGGGCATGTTGGTGAAGGGAACAGTGGATACGAGGAGGTGATGGGTAGGTATGGTGTCAAGGAGAGGAATGAAGAAGGTCAGAAGATAGTGGATTTTGCCAAAAGGCAAAAGGCTGTGGTGAATACATATTTTTAAGAAAAGGGAGGAACATAGGGTGACGTACAAGAGTGGATTAAGATACACACAGGTAGATTGCATCCTATGCAGAAGAGTCAATCTGAAGGAGATTGAAGACTGCAAAAGTGGTGGCAGGGGAAAGTGTATTTAAGCAGCATAGGATCGTGGTCTGTAGGATGATGTTGGAGATCAAGAAGAGGAAGAGAGTGAGGGCACAGCCAAGGATCAAATGGTGGAAGTTGAAAAAAGAAGACTGCAAGGTTGAGTTAGGGAGAAGGTGAGATAGGCACTGGGTAGTAGTGAAGAATACAGCAGATGTAGTAAGGGTGACAGCAAGAAGGGTGCTTGGTGTGACATCTGGACAGAGGAAGGAGGAAAAGGAAACCTGGTGGTGGAATGGGGAAGTACAGGAGAGTATACAGAGGAAGAGGATGGCAAAGAAGAAGTGGGATAGTCAGAGAGATGCAGAAAGTAAACAAGAGTACAAGGAGATAAGGGGCAAGGTGAAGAGAGAGGTTGTGAAGGCTAAAGAAAAGGCATATGATGAGTTGTATGAGAGGCTGGACAATAAGAAGGGAGAAAAGGACCTGTACCGATTGGCTAGACAGAGGGACCGAGCAGGGAAAGATGTGCAGCAGGTTAGGGTGACAAAGGATAAAGATGGAAATGTACTCACAAGCGAGGAAAGTGTGTTGAGCAGATGGAAAGAGTACTTTGAGAGACTGATGAATGAAGAGAACAAGAGGGAGAAGAGGTTGGATGATGTGGAGATAGTGAATCAGGAAGTGCAACGGATTAGCAAGGAGGAAGTAAGGACAGCTATGAAGAGGATGAAGGATGGAAAAGTCACTGGTCCAGATGGCATACCTATGGAAGCATGGAGGTGTTTAGGAGAGATGGCAGTGGAGTTTTTAACCAGATTGTTTAATGGAATCTTGGAAAGTGAGAGGATGCCTAAGGAGTGGAGAAGAAGTGTACTGGTGCCGATATTTAAGAATAAGGGGGATGTGCAGGACTGTAATAACTACAGGGGAATAAAATTGATGAGCCACAGCATGAAGTTTTGGGAAAGAGTAGTGGAAGCTAGTTTAAGAAGTGAGGTGATGATTAGTGAGCAGCAGTATGGTTTCATGCCAAGAAAGAGCACCACAGATGCGATGTTTGCTCTGAGGGTGTTGATGGAGAAGTATAGAGAAGGCCAGAAGGAGTTGCATTGCGTCTTTGTGGACCTGGAGAAAGCATATGACAGGGTGCCTCGAGAGGAGTTGTGGTTTTGTATGAGGAAGTCGGGAGTGGCAGAGAAGTCTGTAAGAGTTGTACAAGATATGTACGAGGGAAGTGTGCCCACGGTGAGGTCTGCAGTAGAAGTGACGGATGCATTCAAGGTGGAGGTGGGATTACATCAGGGGTCGACTCTGAGCCCTTTCTTATTTGCAATGGTGATGGACAGGTTGACAGACGAGATTAGACAGGAGTCCCCGTGGACTATGATGTTTGCTGATGACTTTGTGATCTGTAGCAATAATAGGGAGCAGGTTGAGGAGACCCTGGAGAGGTGGAGATATGCTCTAGAGAAGAGAGGAATGAAGGTCAGTAGGAACAAGACAGAATATATGTGTGTAAATGAGAGGGAGGTCAGTGGAATGGTGAGGATATAAGGAGTAGAGTTGGTGAAGGTGGATGAGTTTAAATACTTGGTATCAACAGTACAGAGTAATAGGGATTGTGGAAGAGAGGTGAAAAAGAGAGTGCAGGCAGGGTGGAATGGGTGGAGAAGAGTGTCAGGAGTGATTTGTGACAGACAAATATCAGCAAGAATGAAAGGAAAGGTCTACAGGATGGTAGTGAGACCAGCTAAGTTATATGGGTTGGAGAAGGTGGTACTGACCAGAAAGCAGGAGACAGAGCTGGAGGTAGCAGAGTTAAAGATGCTAAGATTTGCATTGGGTGTGACTAGCACACTAAGGATAGAGCTGCCAGGCAAGAGAAAAAGACGAAGGCCTAAGAGAAAGTTTATGGATGTAGTGAGAGAGGACATGCAGGTCATGGGTCTAACAGAACAAGATGCAGAGGACAGAAAGATATGGAAGAAGATGAACTGCTGTGGCAACCCCCAATGGGAGCAACCGAAAGAAGAAGAAGTAGTGGACCTCTACTTCAAACTCCAGTGTTCAGCTCATGTCAAACTATTTAGTGATCACTTCACTGGTGAAGCCATTATATTAAAATAAATCTACTGTAATTTTATTGGATCTTTTTCAGGTCATCCCCTCAGATGGACAAACTGCTTGCCTTGAAATGATACAACTGATGGCTAACAATGAAGAAATTCTATGTTAAATAGTAGTATTGCTCTAATCGTACCAGAGGATGCAATGATTGATGTTGACTGGCTGCTCAAAACATTCTTTATAGAGCTTTCAGTTAATTCAAAATGCTGCTGCAAGAATTATTACAAGAGTAAGAAAGTAGGAACACATAACTGCTGTTTTGAAGTCCTTACATTGTAACCCAGTTACATTTAGGGCAGATTTCAAACTTCTCTTTTAACATATAAAGCTTTAAATGACCAACACCCTGCTTACCTATCCAAAATACTTACTTTTAAACCTGAGCACACATTAACATCTCAAGATGCCGGCCTGCTTATGATTCCAAAGATTGATTAACTAACAGTGGGAGGTCGAGTTTTTAATTACAGTACCCCAAAGCTGTGGAATGGTCTGACTACTATTATAAGAGGCGGTCCTTCACTCTCAGCTTTTAAATCCAGGCTGAAAACTCACTACTACAGTTTAGCATGCCATGACTAGAGCTGCTGATTAGCTCTGCAAACTTCATCTCTATGGTTAGTCATTAGTACTAAAATATAAATAATATATTTCTAAAATATTACTAACCCTCCTCTGTTCTGTTGCTGTTCTTGGTATCCTCTTGGCTTGGCTCTACTGCCAAATTGTATGCTTGCCATAGAAAAGTCATCTCAGATAAAGGAGCACTGGGCTTATCCAGTAGAGGGGTCCTGTCATCAGATTGGCCGGCACAGCAATAACTCAGATGTAAAATGGCCAATGGGGGGAGGCGGCTTGTTGGCCAAGGTCTCCAGGACTCTGACTGCGTCTGGCTTGTCTCAGACTCCTCAGATTAGCTGATGAACAGATAGTGTTATTTTTCATTTATCTTAATTAGTTTCTACTATAGTTTTGATATATTGAACAAATCTATATCCTCATATCTGATGGCTCTGTACTAAGTGAGTGGTATAATCTATTCTTACGTTTTGCATTGAGAGTTGTCATGATGCTCTGCGCCTGCACTTGGTGAGGAGCTCTGTGCAAGAACAAAGTAGTTTGTCCTCGTGTAGTGTATATCTGAAGTGGCAATGACAGATCAGCCATCTAGCTCTGTGAAGAGAATTACTTGTGTTCTGTTTTGTGTGTTGCATTTACAACATTTTTTGACACCCATTGCACGCCCAAACTACCTGCATGGAGGTCTCTCTCTGAATTGCCTTTCCCAAGCTTTAGTTTTTGGGAGTTTTTTCTTGTCTTCTTGGGGAGTCAAGTCTGAGAGAACTGTCAAAAAACAAGGCCTGTTAAAGGACATTGAGGTGTAATTTTGTGCTATTCAAGAAATAAGTTGTTTTCGTTGTTGTTGTTGTTGATGTGAAAACACAACCCATGTGATTAAACCTGCCAGTCCTAGTCTGCACTGTTGACTCCCAGCAGGACAAATCCTCAGATTTTACCTTGGATCCACAGGATACAAATTTCATCTAGTTGTTTTTTCATTTTCATGTTTTTGGGCTCATTAACCTTCTGTTGCCAGAGCGTCTTGTTAATCTTTGAGACAAGTGGGATTCATTTGAATTACCTGCAGCTCTATCCCATCTAGGAGAAGATCCAATAAGTAGTGCATTGTGTTATTCCTTTTGTGGCACCAGTATTACACCGCTTAGGTGACTGACTGCAGCTTGTCTGCTACTTTGCACGATTTATCATTCATTAATTTTTCTGACCACAGGGCAGGCATTGGTTGGATGTTTTTTTGGGTGGCTGCCATTCTTGATACATCTGTTATCAGTGAAAACCTCAGCAGGATTCCTCTTTCCATCACACCAATGCCAGCATGTCTGGCGTCCACTAGCATGTTGCTGTCAAAGCCACTTAGTCTTGCTCATTCTCCCTTTAAATTTCACACACACACACACACAAACATAACCTATCACTACACTTCTACCTTCTTTAAATAGCAATGTGTGCACATATGCTGTTATCACTGATTGAGCAGGCAGTTAGGCGGCAGGGCAGGTGTCCCATATAAAGTGACCACTCAGTGGATTACTCTATTGGTCTCCTGTTGGCTTCCAATCTGTCAACTTTGTTTTGTTTTTTTTTTTCATTCAATAATTATTTAATAATTAGTTTCATTTAAAAACCAGGACCATTTAGTGTGCTTTCTGGGTCTTGTTTAATGGTCCATAGGTAGTTGTTTTAAAATACGCTCACTGTTGGAGCAGCTTGAACTCTTCATGCCAGGTCCTGCACTGACACACTGAAGATTTTCAGGATGATCTGGTGAGAACATGGCATTCCCAAAAGCTGGACTGTGAGCACCCAAGACACCAAAGGAGTTTAAGGCGGGGGGTATAAGGTATAAATGAACATATAAATGGCTTATGCATAAATTTGATCATACAGTTGGTTTGTTAATGAGGACTTATCTATTTCATACTTTTTTCCTGCTACTCTTGTCTTACATTCCTGTATGTGGAATATCTGTATTTTTTACCCTACATTGGGTACTATGTCATGGCTGGAATTTGCAAATGTCAGATAAAAAGGAAAAGAAAAAAAAAAATCAGTTTCTTTTTCCTCTCTTTGAGTTTAAATAGGGGTTGCCTCTTATTGCAGGGCTTCCCTTCCAGCTTCATATTCTGCACCCTGCTGTCAGCTAATGAAGCATTAAAGCTAACAGACAACAAATATTCACTTTAAGAAGGGAAATCACAATCCTGCTATTCTTATCTTCTGGCTATAAAAAAGACAAATAAAACACACCTGATATGTTTCAGCTACTCATTCCTTACAGAAGAGGAAGCCTTGTGATAAATTAGAATGACAGTTTGATTGAAGTAATTTCATTTAGTGCCAATTAAACTGAGAGCAGTACATTTTGATTGTAAATGCAACCATCCACCAACCAACTCAGTATTAAAGGCAATAGCATGGATTCAATGAAGGGCAGACAGTGAGGGCAAACCCTGACCAGAAGGTGGTGGGATTGCATTTCTGCCACAGGAAAAAAAAAATCATGGCATGTCTTTCAGGGTCAGGACTTTGGTGGGCTGGAGAACTTAAAGCTAAAGAGCCAAGTGCTGGTTGAATTATCCAAAGCATACTGGTGTAAGAAGAAGTGGAAGAGAATAAAAAACAATCCAAAAACAGACTCTATATAAATTAAAAGGCTGCTATTGTAACAGGTGTATAAAATGAAAAGTTTAGTTGTTTGGAGCTTCACCAAATCCTGATAACATTCATTGTGTTGTATGTTTTCTGTAGTGGTCCTGTTATATTTCCCTACAATGTTTGTTGTGTTATGTTACATCATCAGTGTGCATCTCTCCCAGTATTCGTTGTGTTACTGTGAGAGGAGGTAAGCACGCTGTTATTTTCTGTATGGTAAAATTAAATAAATTATTTTAAATTGTTTTGAGTCCATTTTTTTTTGTATATGACAGTAATTGTAATATGAATTTTGTTGTACACAGTTGTTGTTTTGAAATGTTCTGAATGCTTTTCTATTAATTTTGGTTATGTGTTAACATGAGCGTTCAACAGCCTTTCCACGTGGTTTTCTTTTGTTAATAGGAGGAATCACAGAGCTTGAATTGTCACTTTTTATGTTCTCAGTTTAATATTTCAGGTATGTTATTTTTTTTATTTGTATATTGAGCTATGCATGGTTATGTATGTCATTGCAATTTAGATTGCCCATTATTCGTTGTGTTACCGTGAGAGGAGGAGGAATCACAGAGCTTGAATTGTCACTTTTTATGTTCTCTGTTTAATATTTCAGACCATTAATAAAAAAAAGAAAACATCAAGCACTAAAGGGTGTTTGCAGTATTCTTTCGTGGCGGTTTGTACGGCATGTTGCATATAAATCACAACGCAGAAGCTTTAAGGGTTAACCGAATCCAAAGGCCAGGACGCAGCAGTACGGTGTGTGCGGTGGAGGCCGGTTACACTATAATGTGGGTTTTCTCCCTCAAGAAACAGAAAGATGGTCTGATGTGATGCCATGTTGGATCGCAGGGACGTTGGAGACACATGTCATCCATTTTCTTAACATATTTAAGCCAGAGCAGACCCTGAGACCAAGGCAGGCAGGAACCCACCCTGGAAGGTTCACTAGTCTAAGTAAGTTGCATACACCCACACTCACTCACTCGTACCAGGCCAGCATGGAGTCCTCAGACAGGTGAGTGTGCACGTCTAAAGAGGCAGGGGCTGAGCCAGGCTATGAGCCACTGGACTTACGCATGGTGAGGAAAGGGTAGCCTGCTACCTTGTGCACCAAGGAGACTAGCAAGGTACTTGCTTTTGATCTGATTATAGAGTTTAATACTTTAATCCAAAGAAACTCAGCAACTTTAACTGCAATGCAATAGAAATATATCAGAAAAATACAGAATTGAACAATGCATGTGCTTTCAAGTCCCACACTAATTTCAGTTAAAGAATATGCAGCTCTGTGTAGCAGCAGCACTGTAGCATTTCCTAATATTTTAACCTCATTATCTGTGTGACGGGCGGCTGGGTCCCATGCCTGGCCGGGACGCCCCTTCACACTGGATCCAGGGAAGCAGCCATGGGATGCACTCTATGTCCCCCGGAAACGCAAGGTGGCAGCCATCCTGGGTTACATCGGGGCCACAGGTGTGGGACTTCAGGACTCAGACCTATTGGGCTCCGTGGCCACCACCCGAAGGAGCTGCATGACTTAACGAGCCTCTGTGGGCTGGAATGCAGCCACACTTGGAAGTGCAGCCTAATTAGGCCAATTGCCACCTGGAGCACTTCCGGGAGGGCTACAACAAGAGCCTGCAGCAGTACTCAAGGGGCCAGAGTCGGGAGGAGTGGTGGTGCCAGAAGGACGTGTTTGTGTTATTGCTTATTAATAGTGCTTGAGTTGGGACTGTGTATTGCCTGTGGGTCATGGGGAAGACATGTGCTCACAGGTGAAGAAAAATAAAACAGTTTATTTTATTTTATACGTGCCTCCAAGTGTAATCTGTACCGGGTCGGGCGCTATATAGTGCTATTGTTACTCCTGCATGATTACAACAGAAAAAGAAATAAACTAAACATCTCCCTTATGAAAGGCACAATATACAAAAATGATTCCAGCACACTACATTAAGAACGGAATTACTCCCCTCTCTTTTTATAAGATAAAAAGTGCCATGTATGCAATGTTATGGTTCATTATGTTATTAAATGTGCCATTGTTGTAAAGCTCCTAGTTCCCAGAATACCCACCAAGCCTTAATCCCTGTCCAGTAAAGCGTTCAAATTGTGAAGCTTCAGTCATTTCCTTCTCACAAATGAAAGTAGCACCTTCATTTGTATTTGTTAGCTTTCACTAACTTAGACATTTCCTATAACTTTCTTGCATTCCAATAGTTTGAAAATAAAAGTATATATAGCCATCAAAGATTAGTTAAAGATCTCTTATTAAGATTATATGTTGCTGTATTCTGAGGGTTTAAATTGTTTCAACACGCTTTTGTGCCTTTCGAGTATTTACTATTTATTTTTGTGCTAACTGGAATAATTTACCATTTTATCTGTGATGTTTTTGTCATCAACATTTTGTTTTATCGTGTCTTGATGTTTTGCATGCATTTAAATGCCTGCCACCACTGTGTTTGTGGTCAATACACTCCATTGTAAGGCACATGACTGCCATGTTCATGCCATGTGACTTCACCGTGTGTTTTCTATTGAAAGATGGAGGAGTTGACAGACATTCTTTTATTAGATTGAACACTCTTTTAATTAAAGTTTGTTAGTCAAAATTGGGGTAAATAAAACTCACTGTTGTGATTGTACTGTTGTCTCAGCTATGATTCTGGTTTTGAATTTTGGCCCTTATGTGCGGCATTATTGAGCTCTGGG
This sequence comes from Erpetoichthys calabaricus, assembly GCF_900747795.2. Taxonomy (NCBI): domain Eukaryota; kingdom Metazoa; phylum Chordata; class Cladistia; order Polypteriformes; family Polypteridae; genus Erpetoichthys; species Erpetoichthys calabaricus. The sequence continues at coordinate 242,060,108 of NC_041397.2, forward strand.
AGTTTTTGGAGTTACCACTTGGGACATTTCACCCTCCTACTTCATTGTGTTCATGTGAATTTCCAAGTGGATCTTTGGAATACCGTATATGCTCACATATAAGTCAGGTCTTTAAACCAGAAAAATCGATCATAAAATAAGACCCTGACTTATACGCCTATTCAAAAATGCGACACTTAATTTTTATTTTTTACATCTTCTTGCTTCCTCCAATCTCGCATTAGTTTCTCACATGGAATTTTATTGCAGCAGTGCAGTTACTGATTTCTTTCTCCACTTCAACGACTTTTAATTTAAAACCAGCTTTATATTTTCTTCTGATCGAACACTCCATTGTAGATAAGGGTTGCTCTTACGATAAAGGTGTATGAGGGTGTGAGATACAAAAAACACAAATCAGTGCAAATGTTGCTTTGGAATAGTTTGGGTATTACCGTGTGATCACGTAGGCACAATACATAGAAAAAAACTCAGTGTGCTCTGTCGTTACTCTTTCAGGCGGGCGTTAATCTATAATAATAAAAGGCAAAGCCCTCACTGACTGACTGACTGACTCACTCACTGACTGACTCATCACTAATTCTCCAACTTCCCATGTAGGTGGAAGGCTGAAATTTGGCAGGCTCATTCCTTACAGCTTACTTACAAAAGTTAGGCAGGTTTCATTTCGAAATTCAAAGCGTGATGGTCATAACTGGAGCATATTTTTTGTCCATACACTGTAATGGAGGAGGCGGAGTCACGTATCGCGTCATCACGCCTCCTACGTAATCACGTGAACTAAAAACAAGGAACAGATTTACAGCACGAGTCACACGCGGGAACGAAGGTAAATGACGTTAATTTTTGACTGTCTTTTAATACTGTGTAAGCATACATATTAACACATGTGCAATTAAACGTGTGCATTTACGGGGTGATTTCTCAGGCTTAAAAGCTCACCTTTTATCAAACGCGGGAACAAAGGTAACTGACGTTGTTCACTGTCTTTTAATACTGTGTAACCATACATATTAACACATGTCCAATTAAACGTGTGCATTTACGGGGTGATTTCTCAGGCTTAAAAGCTCGCCTTTTACTAAAAAGGTAAATGCAAAACTATTTTCAATCAGTTTATTGAAACGCTCCCGTTAAGGATTGCAATAACATATTCGCGAGATAAAAGAACGAAGTAGGGGGAAATGGAGGAAGAGCCGCAAACAGCGAAGAGCAAAAAATTAATTAAACAATTGAGAACGGAGCGAGTTAAGCATACAAGCATGTTCATAAGGGAAACAAAGCACGGTGTAAAACGTAAGTTTAAATTAAGTTTATAGAAACGCTCCCGCTGCGGATTGCAATAACATATTCGCGAGATAAAAGTTTAATGAGAAGACACTACGTATAAACGAACCACACGCCGTGGCGCAACGTTAGGGGGCAACAGTTTCAACCATTCTATGATCTGCTTCTCGCAACTGAAAGACGGCACATGGCGGATGTAGCCGACTTGCTGACCGCAAACGTTAGGGGCTTCAACTATGGCGCTGACGCCACATCTCAATGCCAACACTTTGCAGACTCTACTTAAAAGACACGCCCTTCTCACTGGACAGTTAAAAACACCAATCAAACTAACGATGACATCAAGTATTACCCAATCAAAAGTAGGAAAAGGAGGCATCTTCATAAAATGCGTGTGGGATGATTTGCATGAGACGCTGCTTTAAAAAAAAAAATGATAAAAAAAATACGGGATAAATCCCGTCCAGTATTGATTCAAAACGGGACGCGCAATTTCATTCTCAAACGCGGCACGATTCCGTATTTTAAAGGACTGGTGGCAACCCTACAGTCCCAGGTAACCACCCATACAATCAGATTGTGATTCAGACTAGGAATGCAATGAATGTAATTACCCCGATCTACATACAAGGCGAAAGTCTTGCAACATTCAAAGATGATGGTTTGGGATAAGTACACCATACAACATAAAAGAGCTTATGAAGCCTTGAACCGAAAAAAGCAAGATCTCAGAGATCGTAAAAAAAAAAAATAGGAGGTAATGTCGTTTTACTCGCTGTAGATTTTAGTCAAACATTACCACTTATTCCACGAGGGAGACCAGCAGATGAACTCAACGCGTGTTTAAAATCCATGCTTCTCCCATGCTCGGTTATATGTCGCGTGTTCTCGGGTAGGTACACCAAAAAATGTATACATTTAAGCATGTAATGGGCAAACAAAAAATGAGGTATACCCGAAGGCACTGCAGTAGTACTTAATGTAACTTTACTTCTTAAATGTTAATGTTTTACTGTTTTAATAATTTATACGCTTCTTATATGTTGTTCAAATTCTTTTATCAAAATACCACTGACAGCGCAATGCACGATAACATGGAGTGAATACACCATACGCATCCGCCCACGGCTGCCCTGCTGTGCGCAGATAGGAGTTGATTCTACAATAAAATAAAATAAACATAAAAAGAGTAAAACAATCATCACCCATAAAGCGTGTGTGTGTGTATATATGTGTATATATATGTTGATATGTGGATGTGTATATGTATATATATATATATATATAATATATGTAGATATGTATATATATGTGTATATGTATATGTATATATATGTTTATATGTGTGTGTGTGTATTTTATATATATAAAACACAGCAACACTCATTACAATGACAACACAATTACATTGACAATCATGTTACGTTATTTTTAAAATGTTTCCTTTTTTTTTCATAACCTCTTTAACACACTACTTCTCCGCTGCGAAGCGCGGGTATTTTGCTAGTATATCATAATCTCTTGGACCGATAACGTGAGTTTTCCGCATTCGGCTTACTGTATATGATCAATATTATAAAATACCAGAAATTATACGGTAAAATCAAGTCCCGACTTATCCGCCGGAAAACTTATCCACAAGTATATATGGTAAATACAAAGTCACTGTTGATTTACTAGTTGGTCCGCAAAGAAAGCAATTAAAGATAAGCCGTAGTTTATTCATGAATATATAAAGCAAGTAAAACAAATTAACCATGTATTGTATCACTATAAATACAATTTGACCATAAAATTGAAATATCTGACTGAGCAGGTTATTTTTTGTTTCATATTATTGACTTAGATGAAAGGTCACAATCTGATGAGTTCATGTAGTTCATCTCGAGATTGCTTCCTTTCCTGATCTTGCTGAGATCATAATAGAGGTGATGCAGTTTACAGTAGATTGTGTTGTCTAACTTGTTGGTTGGGGCCTGGTGTGTATATATAAAAGCTTTTGTAAGTAAATGGGGACAATCTGTGGAAATAGCTAGGGATTTTTTAAAAAAGAGAACCTCCACCTTACCACAACCTTAAAAACTCTGAAAACTTCTTTGTGAAGTCAAGTATAAAGTAAAAAAATGTAGTGCACTCAAATCTAAATCGTTAGATAATACTCAAAGTCAAAAAATGTTTGTTGCAACCTTAAAATCAAAATGGGAACAACAAAGCAGTCACATTTTAATGTTTTATCAGAGTATTGGACAATCTGGAAGTGAACAACGCTGGCCTTTATGCCACTGCAACAAAGACATCACACTGTCAGTTGTCATATGATAGCAACCAGGGTAGTAACCATACACAAAAATGGTCAAAATAGTGATGCTTGAAAAAACAAAATAAATAAAGTATAACATTAAATAATGCTAACTTTGTTGAAACTAAATGAAAAGTAAAAGATAATAGCTGAATTGAATTCTCCATATAACAACAATACATAACAACCATCAGACTTGAATAAAAACAGTGCTCAGTCATACCACCGATACAGTAAGTACACCAAATACTCTGCGGCTTTGTGACATTAAACTCCAGGTCATATGTCATCTCATGGATAGTTTTTGTCTCTGTATATCCCTCAATTCTAGTTAAATATTATCCAAAAAGTTGGCTTATGTCACAGCTTCAAAATAACTTTATATAAGCTCAAAGCTCCATAGATTATAATCAGTCCTTAATGTAACATCAGATCTTCTGCCATAGTATTCTGTATTATAATTTGTTTCATATAAAAGCTGAGCTTCAAATTCATGTTCAAGTTTTAATGGCCTCAATAATACTACTAATAATAAAATGTTTTATTTATATAGCACCTTTCCCTTGTTTTTTTAGTACAACGAAATTCTTCAATACAAAGACTCATACAAAGCCATCATCGGTACAGCAGACTCTTTAAAATGTTTTAAAGCTTTCAGGGTTTGTGCCTTTCACCTTTTTGCTGAGTGGGTTTAGGGCCGGGTACTCTGGTTTTCCTCCCACATCACCCAAGACTTACAGGTCAGTCTCTTGTCAAATTCAATCTAAGTGTGAGCATGTGTCTTTGGGTGAGAGCGCCCTCTAGAAGCCTGTTTCCTGCCCTGAGTTCCCACAATGCAGACTTGAGTTGGAGTAAGCTGATTTGCATCTGTAATGATAATGTTGCTTAGACATTCACTCATTTTGTTATGGTCAAAAGATCATAACAAAGATCACTGGAATGTAAGAGCCAGGGGTAATAAACAAAGGAAAGGCAAAAAAAAATTAAACAGACAGAGGTCTGGGCCAAAAAGGTCTTCTAGAACCAGCAAACAAAGCCAAAAATGTAAAACATACACAAATACAGACGATGAAGTATTTAACTAAATGTATTTTCCCTAAGCAAAACACACCACCACAGATATGTATAGAATTTCCAAAAGCTTGGATGTCTGCTGTACTGCTACGGAGGAAAAAAGGCACAAAAATCAATAAGTGTCAGAAAGAAGAACTAGCAGTTCAGCTGAGTGACAGCATAGGCGAAGCCCACCTGCTTTTTTAAACCCAAACTTCACTGCTACAAAAACAATCTGGCAAAATGGGATGAGGCGATGTATCGCAACCTTAAATGTAGCAAAAGTCAAAACCAGAAGTTCAAAAGAACTAACTTTTACAAGTAGCAAAAATTTACGAAGGATGTTACAGGCTCAAAGCAAATGTATGTTTTTTATTATATAATAGTAATAATGACAGCAGTTCACTACTCATAATGGTAAATGAGAGGGAAGACCTGGGATTGAACCCACAACCTCTTGATTTAGACGCAGCTGTTCTTACCTCTACACCAGCCATGCAATTGATATTTGGGCTTTGGTTTATACATATTGACAGCAACATGTAAACTGAATAATTTCTTGAATAAAAATGCACTTGTTTTGTTATACCTTTTGTGAAAGTGTTTATTTGATATTTGGACTTCAGCCTTCACACATTATACACTTCACGTCAGCCTTCTGTCATTACTATAACATGAAAAAGTTTCTGTTTTAGTTATGTGTTCAACATTTCTTGCCTCACATTTCCATCCATCCATCCATTTTCCAACCCGCTGAATCCGAACACAGGGTCACGGGGGTCTGCTGGAGCCAATTCCAGCCAACACAGGGCACAAAGCAGGGAACCAATCCCGGGCAGGGTGCCAACCCACCGCAGGCCTCACATTTCCTGTCCTACATTTACATAGATCGTTATAGACACGGAACACACATGAAACGTATGTATTCCAAAGAACGATATATTATTCACCTTATACAATTCCATATCATACTCAGATAAACAGACTTGAGCTCTCACAATTTAGCGTCTCACTTCAACTGCGTTGATTGGGAATGAGTGAGCAGGCTGCTTGCTGCTTGTGCTGATTGACACATTTGCAAAATAAAAACACTGATGAGGAGGTGCAAAGAAATTTAAGGTGGCCTGGCATTACGACTTTTTTCGTAGCCTTCAGGGATTCTAGTATTAATGATTTTCTTTGAGTAAATTTATGTGCAGCTCCTATCAGTCTCTATAGGGATTATATGCTTTTCAGAGGAATTCAAATAGGACGTTTGATTTTGTCTAGGAGCTATTTTGAGAACGTTTATTATTCACAACACCATTTTAGTTTCCCATTTAGGCGTCACTTTGTTAAGTTTCAGCTTCTGCCATCTCCATAGGGATATTGTCTAGATTTCCCCAGGGTGATGATACAAAAGACACCCCAAGCATTTCTAGAGTATCCCAAGCTTGATGGATACACCTTGTTTCAGTGAATATGAAGATCATTATTTAGTCTTTCTGGTTTTTCAAATCCACATTATTTTTTTTCACTCAGAATTTTCCATTGCATTTTGGCTTTGACAAAAGATTCCCCTGACTGCTGGTTTTGACCTTTAGCCCGTTCTTTGACATACAATTCTCCTGGTCGTTTTCATTTCCTTTCTGCTGCCTCTTGCGAGTCAGTATATAATCTTGATGGGCATTATTTGAATATTCTCATAATACAGAAATTGATGGCCTCAGCAAGAATGTTTAATTCGTGCTTAACAATGAGGGGTTTTGAAATTCTGACACACTGTAATAAAACCTGTTTATCACTCATAGGATAACAAGTCAAATATTTAGTCTTTATGACATGATATAATGTCACTTTTTAATTAATGTTGATATGCCCCTGCCCTTTCTAGTAACTGCGGGTCTAGCCACAACAGTGTGAGAGCCGTCCAACAACACACATCATAATTCATTCATAGTGTGAGGAGCTCAAATTGATCTTTTAGAGCAGTGTAGTCTGTATCATCTTACAAGTTTTAGCCTTTGAAGTGGGCTTGAACCAGTGATATTAACCATCAGAATAGCATACTCATGCAACATCCTCATTTAAATTAGAATGCCAGAAATTAGAATAAAGACAGAAAACACCTAAATTACCTAAAGTCTAACAATCAATGTAAGCGTAAATAATCTTCAAAAAAACTGTTACTTTGTCCGGCCCAAATAGTATTCCAAACACAACATAAACATCCTATGTATTTTATTTAGAAAAATAAATAAAATAAATGTTATATTTCAGGCTTTTCTTTTGTTTCTGGCTGTCACCTTGTACCTTTTCTGTGGCTAGGGAGTGTGACTAGGGGGTGCGGCTAGGGGGTGTGTCCCCCAAGGGTGTGACCTACAGGTGATTATAGCAAAGAGGTTTAAAGGTCTCACAATTCAGTGTGTTCTCATCCGAGCTGCAGATAACAAACCCGGCTTTGTGCCTTCCTAAAGAACATTTATTTTTTGATCTTTGGTTTTCTGACTTTAGCTACGTTCATAGACTCAGATATTTAATTTTGGTTTTGGTGCTTCGGTTTTCTCGATCTCTCAGTTCTGACCCTTTTTCTGTCTGTTGCCTTTTTCAAATGTGTTGGCTTGCTGACATAACAATGACAAACTGCGATGTAAAACTTCCTCTTACTTGATCACTTGCTTTCACACTTGCTCATTCTGCTTTTGCTTTCCTGGTGTTATGAATTCATTATCTATTTTTTTCCTTGCAAGTTCTTGGTTACTAATAGAAACATTTTGATTTTATTTTTGGGGTTGTTTAAAAATAGACAATTGTAATTTGTAATTTACTACCTTTATACTTACTGTACTATAGATTATAAAGTGACGCCATTTTGTTTTCATGGGCACCACAATTTTGTGACCTTCTGTTTATGGTTGCTGCCTTAGCTGTAGCTATGTGACAAAAACAAATGTGCAACGTGTGATGTCATTATTACCACAGTATAAAAGTCAGAGTTATGCACTTCCTGATTGTCAGACTTTGTGGTTATTTGAAATTGCTGTGACAGTTGAGTGTGTTTTCGTCAGATTACTTAAGGCAAAGACTTTAGTTTTGAAGTTAGACTTCCAACTTCTGGTTTTATCATTAAGGATATGGTGCACAGTCATTTGTGTTGCTGGTGTTACTGCCTGCTTTATTTATCAATATTGTTTCAGTCCTTTCATCTCCCAGTCCTTTCTTTTCAACAAACAACAAACAAAAAGAATCACGTATAGGTTGTGGTGGCAAAAGACCATATTTGGACAGACCAGGTCACCTTGTCTTTGGTAAAGTCGCCACCACACACTGAGTCTGTTTAGTAACCTCATTTTGTTTTTAGTTAATTACGCCATTATCCAGAGCTTGTGACTCTAGTAAATGCAAATCTAGACCGACCAGTAAATCAAAGCTTCTTTTGATGATTTACTGTAGTTCTTGTTTCACAATGAAGGTCTGGTAATATGTTCATAAAACTGCCACCATTTTACAAATTTATTAATCAAGCTCACAAACATCTCCACCTTCAGTCATAAGCAAAAACACAAAGTACTTGAACTGCACTTGAGGAAGATGCCTATCTGGTAGAGTGCAAGCCAATGTTTTCAAATGGAGAAGTAGAACCTCAGATTTGTAGGTTCTAATTCTCATCCCAGCTTTGACTCACGGCCACAAATGCCAGGGCATAGCTGACATCATGATGAACATCATGAAACATTATTCATAACCAGCAGAGGTGCAGGCATCAAATCCCTCCAGAAAGTCAAGGTGACATGGTAGTTTTATACTTTGATCATCTTAATTACAAAACATGGCACACATCTGTAAAGGTGAGCTTGTTTACAAGCCTACAGGGTGCATCTTGGGAAGGACAGTAAATAACTTCATTAACGAAAGCTGATAAGAGACAAGCTTGCCCAAGTAAGTAGATTATAAAGAGGAAGATCTACTGAATGTGTCTTGCTTCTCAAAGATTTATACTATGAACAGGCTTATTCTTGCCTGGATGTAGCTGCACGTATTCTTCTGAAATACCAACACAAACCCTGCTTTGCAAATGCAGTCACTGAATGGCACGTGCCTGTGATTCCAGAACCTCAAACTTTTGTGGCATTTTCAATAATAAACCCTTAGGGTCATAAGCTTACATTGTGACATTGTGATCTGTAGCAAGAGTAGAGAGCAGGTTGAGGAGACACTCGAGAGGTGGAGATATGCCCTAGAGAGGAGAAGAATGAATGTCAGTAGGATCAAGAGAGAATACATGTGTGTAAATGAGAGGGAGGTCAGTGGAATGGAGAGGATGCAGAGGGTAGAGACTGGCGAAGGTGGATGAGCTTAAATACTTGGGATCAACAGTACAGAGTAATGGGGATTGTGGAAGAGAGATGAAAAATAGAGTGCAGGCAGGGTGGAATGGGTGGAGAAGAGTGTCAGGAGTGATTTGTGACAGACAGATATCAGCAAGAGTGAAAGGGAAGGTCTACAGGACGGTGGTGAGACCAGCTATGTTATATGGGTTGGAGATGGTGGCACTGACCAGAAAGCAGCAGACAGAGCTGGACGTAGCAGAGTTAAAGATGCCAAGATTTGCATTGGGTGTGACTAGCATTCACAACAGACAGGGGAAACCTGAATTACACCTCTAGGGTGATTCAGTTACAGACTAAACATTCAATTTTGACAGACTAGTATAGACTGTTGGCAAGTTATTCAAAACAACCCCATATCATCCAATAATTTTAACAGACAAATAAGCATAAAATAGCAAGAGACAGGGGGTTGGAACAGAGTACTAATGCCTTTTTTTCTTCTTCCAACAGACCAACAGAAGACTAATTCCAATTTTCTCACCACAGTCCCACACAACAATATCACTTTCGGCTTCCCGTGATGATGTCACTTCCAGTCCCTCATTGATGATGTCACTTCCGGTCCCCTTCTGATGACGTCACTTCTGGCTCCTCATGATGACATCATCTCCAACCCACAGTGATGAAGTCACTTCCTTCAAGAACACTACTGTTTCCTTTCTGATCCTAATTTCCTTCCTGCCATCATACTATAAAAGACCTGTGAAAGAATTGCTTGATTGTCAAATGTATTTTTTACAGTTTTGACCGTTGAATCAATCTTTTTTGATTATTTGGACCACCGACATTAAATGGGGAATTCCCCCAGCCCTTCTTTTGTTGTTTATCTGTCTTTATGCTTCACACTATCTATCTATCTATCTATCTATCTATCTATCTATCTATCTATCTATCTATCTATCTATCTATCTATCTATCTATCTATCTATCTATCTATCTATCTATCTATCTATCATAATTAGCACTTTCCTTAAACTTCTCAAGTATTCCCCCAGTTGTTTCAGGCTTCCCTTAGTGTAATGAGCCCAGAAAGTGGTTGAAGCCCTGCCCTTGTTCCCTCCTTCTGGATGTCATTTTGCTTGAGCCCGTCCTATTTGTGGGTGTTGATAAGCTACACCCATTATGAAGCCATTATATGATGGGAGTGGTGGAGATAAAACTGAATGGTTCTTCTGTCAAGCATTGTGCAATGTTGTGCCTCTTTAGCAGCCCTCATTCTTTGAGTTCTCTGGACTCTGTTGTTCTATTGCTTTTGGTAACTTTTAACCTTTTTTGATTTGTTTTCTGATTAATGATTTTATTGAGTGTTTTGCATATCTCAGCTGTGTATGCCTATTTTTGAGTCCAGCTTTTTGTTTCAAATTTCAGTAGCTTTGTCTAATTCAGCCTGATTTTGTGTCTATGACCTCCTGCTGCTCCTAGTTTAGCTAATTACTCTTAAGGCACGATTTCCAGGTGTGCCCATCAGGTTTGCCAGGGTTCCTGTGATGACAGTTGCTCAATAGTGTACTCTGACTCAAGAGCAGTCCTTGAGACCGTAACCTTGCCAAAGTATAAAATATGTATCATGGGTACCAAGGGATCTACTGTAGAGTCTTCAAACCACCGCACTTCATGGTACTCACCATCCTCCACTTGAACTGGATTAGGAGCAGCTCTCAGTCTATAATGTGGGCTGTTATAAACCAGTTTCATATATGACACATGAAATGTAGGATATATCTTGAAATGTGCCAGAAGCTCTAAATGATACAACACTGGAGCCACCTTTGTCTGCATCTCAGAAGGTCCGATATATCTGGGAACTAATTTCTGGGATGGCACTCTCAAGGTCATGACCACATAGGAAATCACACCGTCTCTCTCACCCTAAACTCTGAGGCCATCCTACCTTTTTGATCTGCAAGCTGCTTGACAGACGTTAGTGTCTTTTTTTAAGACCACCCTGCCCAACCATATCAAATTGTTCCCAACTTGACTTTAGTAGTTGCAGTTGTTCCAACTCACTTGAGACCAATGGAGCCAAGGAAGTGGATTTGAAGAGTGTAATTAAGACTCTGGACTTCAAACCCTGAGGTTGTGGGTTCAAATCCCACTATTGACGCTGTGTGAACACAAGCAAGTCACTTGACCTTTCTGTGCTCCAATTGGAAAACCTAAAGAAATGTAACCAGTTGTATCATAAATGTTGTAAGTCGGCTTGGATAAATGCGTCAGTCAAACAAATAAATGTAAATGGACAAACTTGTCTAGTACCCATACAGGCATTCAAAAGGAGGTATTTTTAGTCATGAATGATGAAGCACATTCCATATAAATGCAGCCAGTCAGGCTGACAAAAATAAATGGCACATCAAAGAAACTTCTCTATGTTCTGATTCGCTCTCTCCATTTGGCCTTAAATTCACCTTGAGACCCACCTTTTCACAAAAGCAACGGCAAAAGGGAGATATAAAACCAGTAATTATCGAAGAAGAAAAACCATGTAACCCGTCTACCTCCCTAATGAATACTCTATATTAGTGTGATCCCTTGCTGAAGGGAGTTTCTTTAATGGGATGAAGTGGGCACACTATGAGAAAAAGCAAAACATTTTTGTGAGATTCGGCCATTTTAAAAGGAGACTGGCTGTGTGCTTCACCTTGCTGATCGTCTGACTTTGCAGTAACCTTTTACCCACAAGGATGCGGGTTCACTTCAAAAGTCACCTCCAAGTGTTGCTGCTGGTGGTGTTGAATGTTGATTTCTAGATATGAATTGCCGTCTCTACTTGTCATGGTTGTTACACCAGTGAGCCATTTAACAAGGGGTTTCATGTATGTTCTGAAGACTTGTTCTGTTTTGAATTAAGAATAATGTTGTTGATTTAACTAAAGTTCATGCCACCATTCTCTACCTTTGCATAATTCTTCTTTCACCGCCATTTCTTGTAAAGTTAATTTGGCTCTAACTCATTTCCATGGGGACTGTCACGTGGTGTTCATGTGCAGCTCATTTTGATGGTGTCATCCATAGCTTATTTACTGCAATGGCTCGAAGCCATCATCCAAGCTTGTGAGCAAATCTATTGAATACTTTCCACGTTCTTCTTAATGCTAAATGAAAAATTTCCTAGCTTTTCATATTTTTGCAATCATTCTTTTGATTATAAGTTTTGTGTAACATTTTGTCCTTGCCTCCTTTGTTGGCCGTTTTTTTCTAAAGACTGCACTTTGGTTCACTTTAGGTGTTTGGCTCTATGTCTGGGTCTTTCTGAAGCCTCACTGAGTCTGTTTTCACAAGAGCAGTACACAATTATGTAGACAACTGGATAATAATCACTGAAAAAATGTCACACTAATAATCACAACTCATAATTACGTCATCATATTATGGGCTTCAGAACCCCATCACCTCCATTGTAAAATGCAGGTGAACGCTAGGAGATTTTATTTTTTAATTTATGAAAAAGGCTTCATGCTACAACACAAGTTTATGTGGAGAACTAGTATGTACCATGACTGCAAAGAAATAATTTCAACATCAGAAATACCACACTTATCCTTTGAAATTTGTATTGAGATGGATGTGTTTGAAATATTAAAAAATAGCTCACTTTCAAGGGAGTCCCACATGCCCTCCTACTCCTTTAACACTTTAAAATGAAACAGACGCTGTTGTGTGGGAAAATCAGTCCATACAGAAGATGAGGCACTGCTACAAGCATCACCCTGCTTGTGGGGCTTTGGGGGCCTCTACCCTTTTCCAATACTGCCCTACTGTTTGTATGGGATGCCCATTTTAAGTTGTGGAATCAACTATCATGGAGGTGGCAGTTTGATCAATGCTTGATTCAAGCTAGCCATACCTTAATAGCGCCACCATCAGGCTGTGCAGGTAACACTCTCTATGATCTTCTCAGTCACTGCCATCAAATTCATTTGCTTTATTTCCATTAGTGCCTGTCAGACACAGAAGAGCAATAAAGACATCACTTAAGGCCTTCCGGTTTAATTGAGCAAATTGAAACCAATGAAAGAATGGAGATAACAGTGGAGGAGAAAATCTGTCCTGTGTATATCACATCTGGTGCAAACCTTAGGCATTGTCTGGCTTGAAATGCAACTTAGCCCTTAAAGAGTAAGTAAAATCTTTATTAACATATTCAAGAATTGTGTTTGACAGCTGACAACCTCTGGCAACCTCAGACAGGAGTGTCTTTATCATTCTACTTAGGAGACAAGCAGTGGGCACAACTGGCACACACTTACAGGAAAAAACAAAAGGCGTTCAATTAGAAGACTGTTTAATACTCCAAAAAAAGAAACACACACACACACAAACACACCAAAAAAAACCTCAATAAATTCATTCCTTTAAACACCATATAGGTCATCAAATTTAATTGTGTTAACATCTGGAAGATTTTTATCTGGTGCCTCAGGGGAAGGGAATCTGACTGACACAATGAAAAAAGAGGCGAGGCCGCAATGATAAATCTGTCCCTGTTATTCACATGTACATTTGTTTCGCTCATTTTACCTTATTTAGTAATATACATGAATAATTTAAAACTCACTTATGTATTATGATATTAAATTCATTCTGTAATGTCATGGGCTGGGAGCCACTACACTGGATGAAAGTCAGTATATTTAAATAATGGCAGATGTGAGCTGCCTATTGAGAACATGTCTCCTTCTGTATCACTATACTGCTCAAGCAATTCTTTCTGGATTATAAATATTGGCGAAAGCAGGGTGACGTAATAATACCAGAGGTAGTGGTGGTTCATTATAGTGTATGCACCCTAGGGTGTCCTATGTGTGCAGTTTGAATGACCTACCTGTGTCATTGGGGTCTTCTTCGGGTTTGTCGCCATTCCAATGACGTGGTGACTGTCATAATTATTAAGTGATTGGATGAGTGTAGGAGGACATGCAAGTGTGCACTGTGATGGACAGGCACACCAGTCAGGCTTGTGCGCAATGGGATAGACACCAGATCTACATGGCCCTGAACTGGATAAGCAGGTTACCAAATGGATGGATGGATAAAAATGTAACAGGGTGATTTAACCTTTCATTCACCTACACAAAACCCTAGTGCTTGCTAAGCCAGAGCAGCCTTGGTGTTCTTGTGCCAAGTACTCCTACTTCACAAAACTCATGGATTCCCTCATTGCTCTAAACTACCTAGAAATTCCATTCTACACCAAAACCAAAAGCCTTCATAACATCATATTTCTTAAAAGTGCATTGGTTTGAATGACAACGCAAAACAGATCAGATTCTTCCATAGGACCTATTGTATTGGCTACCTGATATACTATGGAAATTAAAAACAATGCCAATGTGACTATTTTAAGCAACTTTCTTCAGGTCTCAGAAGGTGGCACAGTTGACTATTGAACTCCCATTCCCTGGTTCATTTAGAAATATCCAGATACCCAGAACTGTTCTGGGGTGATTGCCTTCCACCATAAAAAGTAAATAATGTATCACTTAACGCAAAGGGCATAAGCATGTGGTCACTGGGGCATATCCCTTAATCTGATGCCCCAGAGAATTCTCCACTGTCATAGAGTATGTACCTCAGTAATGGACCCAAAACTATTTCTGATAAAACCTACAATTAAACACAGAGCAACAGTGTGAGGAGGCAACGTCTTTTTAGCTATGTTAAGCCTCTTTTTGGGCACAAATGATATGGAAAGTGGGGTAAAGTGTACAACCACTAGGCTGGGTGTGTATTCAATTTAAAAAATAATGCATTTTTGTATTCATGCCAACATAGAGTGACAATGTGTTGGTCAGACATGGACGTAAGAATTTAACTGTACTCTGCACACATGACAATACTCCTAGTGGACTTGGAGCCCACTTCTTTGAAAGAGCTTTTTCCAATCTGAGAAGACTTGCTTCAAAGATGTGATAGAATATTGAGGAGGAAGTGGTTCTTTATCTAAGCGTGATGTTCCATTGTTATTTTATTTTGCACTCATCCTTGTGTGTTTTCACGTGTTACTATTCCATTTAGGGGTTTTGTTTGATTACTGTTGTTTGTATTTACTTTTGGTTTCATATTGGGACAGCTGTTTTTGATGTCATTTTGTATCCTGGAGGCCCCACATTCCTGTGAAGTTTGCAGTTGCCGCTTTGGTTTCCACCGCATGATTACAGGAAGAGTGTAATATGTGATGTCATGATTGCTCCAGTATAAAGGTCAGCAACTTCCAACTTGTCCAAAATTGTGGATTCCTGGTTTGTGAGTTAATGTGCTTCTTTAAAGTATTTAGGGAAACGTAATTCTGGCTGTGAATAGAGACTTTCATTTAGGTTAGCATTTTGAACTGTGACAAAAGATTTCTGATCACCTGGTTTTAACCTTATCCTGTCTTACATTAACATTTCTCATGTTGTTACCCTGATCACCTCTGCCTGTTGCTTCAGAAACCAAAGTAGTCAAGGAAGTATGGAAAGGGCTGTGTGCCATGTTGTGAAAGGCTGGACGAAAGTCTAGGGGTCAAACAGACTTGGCAGCCAAAATGACTTCTTTTTGTTTAGGAGATGTATGTCCTTAGACAGAAGACTGGGTGAACTTTGTCTATGACTTTGTGCTATAAGTGACTGGGGACACCTCAGAGGTTTATTCTCTCTAGAAATTCTGCTGATTGGAGTTTTTCTTTTCCTCTGACCCACTGCCAACTGGTCGTAGTTCAGCAACAATGTTATTGGACAAATATTGGTAGGACCCATTTAGGTTAATGAACTGGTCATGTTTATGTGTTTATTTAATTCTGTATTTTGCGGTGTATACATCAGGTAATTTGTTAAAGATCTCATTTGAATTTTAGCTTTAAGTTTATTACATTGTTCTGAACTTGTACTTGTTGTAATGTTATGGTCTGAAAACTGCTAAATATGATTCTTTTATTATTTTTTTAATTTTTGGTTTCATCCATCCATCCATTTACTAACCCGCTGAATCCGAACACAGGGGTCTGCTGGAGCCAATCCCAGCCAACACAGGGCAGGAAACAATCCTGGGCAGGGTGCCAACCCACCGCAGGACACACACAAACACACCCACACACCAAGCACACACTAGGGCCAATTTAGAATTGCCAATCCACCTAACCTGCATGTCTTTGAACTGTGGGAGGAAACCGGAGCGCCCTGAGGAAACCCACGCAGACACGGGGAGAACATGCAAACTCCACGCAGGGAGGACCCAGAAAGCGAACCCGGGTCTCCTAACTGCGAGGCAGCAGCGCTACCACTGCACCACCATGCCGCCCTTTTTGGTTTCATTTTGAACTTTTTTGTTTATTTTTCAAATCTGCTTTTTTAAAGCCAAAATTTTGTGCATTCTGTTTTTGTAAAATGCACCTCGATGGTCTGCAGTTTGTCAGGGTAACGATAGCCATTGCCATCATGTGACTTCCAGAAGATGTTGCATATTACATCAGCAGATTGCCAGTAAAAATGGTGACAGACTGTTTACAGTTGTCTTAGTTTGCTCGTTTCTTTCAAAGATTTTTCATTTTAAAGATTTCTTGGCTAGGTTTTTCAGACTGTTTCTCGGTTACATTTTGGGTTTGGTCACATAGTTGTTAGTCATTTTGGTATTCACCCCTGCTATTCTTTCTTTGGTTCACCTTGTTAACCTAATGTTTGCCTTTCTGGTAGTACAATACAAAACACTATACAAATTTAAAATGAATTGAATTGAGCTGTCTCTCAAATGGATATTCTGAAATGGTCAGGAGGTGAATCCTATGGCTGATTGACATGTACAAGGACAGTGTTGTAAGCAGAATTTTTTAACTTTAATCCCTTACATGTATAGTGAGACACCACTTTTTAAAATTTTTGTGTGTTTTGCAAAGTATCTTGTGTTGGTGTGCTCTGTGAAAGCTGCTGCATAATCACTTAAGGATGGATTGGGGGCAAAGGCAATAAACATTATTGATTCATTCATCTGGAGTTGGATAGGAATATCAACAACAAGCTGGTTAAGTTTGCAGATGATACCAAGCTATGTGAACAGACAGATAATCTGGAATCCATTGAATCATCACAGTGGGACTTGGACAGCATACAGTCCTGGGCAGATTGGTGGCAGATGAAATTTAATGTAAGTAAATGTAATACACATCCATCCATCCATCCATTGTCCACCGCTTATCCGAAGGTGGGTCGTGGGGGCAGCAGCCTAAGCAGGAAAGCCCAGACCTCCCTCTCCCTGGCCAACTCCTCGAGGCATTTCCAGGCCAGCCGGGAGATATAATCCATCCAGCGTGTCCTGGGTCTGCCCTGTGGCCTTCTCCCAGTGGGACATGCCCGGAACACCCCCTAGAGAGGCGTCCAGGGGGCATCCTGACCAGATGCCCGAACCACCTCAACTGACTCCTCTCAATGCGGAGGAGCAGTGACTCTACTCCGAGTCTCTCCTGGATAACTGAACTCCTCACCCTATCTCTAAGGGAAAGTCCAGCCACCCTGCGTAGAAAATTCATTTCGGCCGCTTGTATCCACGATCTTGCTCTTTCGGTCACTACCCAAAAAGCTCATGGCCATAGGTGAGGGTAGGAATGTAGATCGACTGGTAAATCGACAGTCTCGCCTTTTGGTTCAGCTCTCTCTTCACCACGACTGACTGTTGCAGAGCCCGCATTACTGCTGATGTCACACCGATCCGTCTGTCAGCCTCCCGCTCCATTCTTCCCTCACTCATGAACAAGAGCCCAAAATACTTGAACTCCTCCACTTGAGGCAGTAATGTGTTCCCAACCCAGAGAGAGTATTCCACCCTTATCTGGCAGAGAACCATGGCCTCGGATTTAGAGGTGCTGACTCTCATCCCCGCCACTTCACACTCAGCTGCGAACCGCTCCAGTGAGAGCTGGAGGTCACTGTTTGATGAAGCCAACAGAACCACGTCATCTGCAATGTAATACACATAGGAAGTAAAAATGTTAGATCTGAATACACTATGGAAAGTCTGAAAATCAAAAATACACCTTATAAGAAGGATTTAGGAGTTGTAGTGGACTCTACATTATCAACTCTGATACAGTGTTTAGAAGTGATTAAGAAGGCTAACAGAATGTTAGGTTATATAGCACTATGTGTGGAGTACAAGTCCAAGGAGGTTATGCTCAACCTTTATAATGCACAGGTGAGGCCTCATCTGGAGTACTGTCTGCAGTTTTGGTCTTCAGGCTACAAAAAGAACATAGCAATGCTAGTAAAAGTCCAGAGAAGAGCAACTAGGCTGATTCTGGGGCTACAGGGGATGAATTATGAAGAAAGATTAATAGAGCTGAGCCTTTTCAGTTTAAGCAAAAGAAGATTAAGAGGAGACATTACTAAAGTTTTTTAAATTATGAAGGGAATTAATACAGTGGATCGAGACTGTTATTTTATCATGAACATGGGGAGACATTTGGAAACTTGTTAAGAGTTCCCTTTACACAAACATTAGGAGGTATTTTTCACATATAGCCAAACAGTGTAAGGAACCATGTAGTGTGGTAGACAGTAGGACTTCAGGAACTTTTATAACGCGATTTGATGTTATTTTGGAGGAACTCAGTGGATAGAACCAGTGAGCTTTGTTGGGCTGAATGGCCTGTGCTAGTCAAATTATTTCTAATTTTCTAATGTTCTAATATGTAATGACTGTGACTTTTGGGGGTTCAGCATGAGACAGTTAGTGTCATAATGTAAAATCATGATATGCTTGCATAGCATTTTTATAGATACTTTGAAAAGCTGACAATGAACTCTATTCAACATTCCATTCCCATCTTCTGTTTTCCATGCATTCTTACTGGTGCTCTGCTTTGCAGGATGCATGATGGGCTATAAAAATAGCATCACTTCTGAAACAGAACACAGAGAATTCTCACAAGGATTTCAAAATGAAGTCTTCAGACTTAGGCACACCTTAAAATTACTGTCATCCAGCATGGGTGAAAGTTAGCAAACTGACAATCTACAAAGTTGTATTTGGCTGAGCAGGGGTGAGGAGTGGATTGACAAGGTGACCTGGCCTGTTGTGAGCTTGAAGTCAGTGAGCCGAATCACCAGGCACAGCCTTTTATAGTTGGTGTGGTCTGGCATTACACCCTTGTTATATGTCCAGAGAGATCTCTGAATATGACAAAACAAGAATTCTACTAACATAATAGAGCATTCTCCGACCAGTTTATTCAGTTTGGCTCATGGGCCCAGAGCCTATTATTTGAGAGGCAGTGTGATAAATGGTCCATAGCAGTGGGAAAATTTTAACTAAATAAAAATGACGGTGGTGGGCGCAAATGCGCTTCACTCTGGGGATGGTTGGGGTACCTGGCTGATTGCATGTGCACATGTGAATACGAGCGTCGGTCAGGTGCCTCATTACTGCCACAGGAGGGAGCGGTGCTTTACACCTGCACCCAATTAGGACGGCTTAGTATAAGGTGAGACCACACAGCAGAGAGGGGAGAAAGTAGAAAAGAAAACATCAAATGGAAAAAATGGAGATTAAGTGGGGAAGACAAAGGCAGAAATGGGAGAGAGCCAGTGTGGGGGAAAGAAAGCAGGCAGCCGAGAGGAGATCCCCTTAGAGCAGCGTACGGATGACGCTCAGGGGAATGAAGAGGATCGCTCCAGCTGAGTGTGTGTACAGAGCTGGAGTGACACATTGGTTAGGTGACTCTTCCACATAAGACCGAGGAGCGGCAGCACGAGTCGAGGTGGCTTGGCGCAACATTCTGCCGGGTCCACAGACAGCAGCAGGGACTTGACCCTAGGAGAAATGAGGTTGGACGCAGAGCCCTGCTGGAAGCCATGGACAGCAGGGACCTAAACCTGGGAGAGAAGGTTGGCCATTCCTGTCGGCAGGACGTCTCCTCTGTTTGTAGGGTAAGCAGAGGAGATGTCGGTTTTAAAGGGATCCACTGGTGACTGAGTTTTAGGAGACTGCATCCTCCCTAGTGATTTTAACCTCAATTATAATGTCTATTTATTTATTATGATTTTTTTTAACCTCTACAATCACTTTGACTTTTATCGGATTATGTCTTTATTGAACTTTAACACTGCACTTTAGGAGCACTGTTTGTTCTTGGGATTGATTTTAATACAAGCACCAAAACTTGTCTGGATGTATGTGTCCTCATTTGCCTAGCTCATCTCGTTTATGACTATCGACAGTGGCAGGTTCAAGAGGGTTCCAAACAGAAGTGGGAGCATGGAGCCTACCCGCAACTGTCACAGGCAGCACCAGTCTATCTCAGGGCTGGTAATGTACCTGACCACAAAGAATGAATTTGCAATTAATAGTCCACCTAGCACACATATCTTAAGATGTATGATGAAAAACACAATCCAGGGAAAACCACACAGTCTCTCCACGCACAATTACCAGACCAAAGGACAAGAGATTCAAACTCAGGGACCTGGATTTGTGAGGCAGCAGCACTAACCACTGTAGCACTGGGCTACCTAAGATTTGAATAAATTCGATCAAATGCATTGATAGAATGTTAAAGGGTACAGTACAGTATATTGTATTTTCACATGCACTCCAATACATGTTAGCTAAAGATAGGATTAAATAAAACGCTTGCTTAACCCTCTCTCACTGAAGCAGAACTGGCCAAGCTGGAGTGTGCACCCTGCAAGTACGCCTTGTGTGGAATTCACTCTCTTGCATGCTGCATTTACCATACATCTGAACTGTGAATACTGCTGTAAATGCACACTCTGGACAGACCTGGTGGACTACTGCACTGAGTGCTATGTTCAGCCTGTACCTCCGGTGATGAGTGAGTCCACACCCATGTCTAATGGGGTCCGTATTTTACCGTAACTAGTCTATCCTCCATACAACATGCAGCCTAGGGCATGCTGCATCTCTCTAGGGACTAATATCTCAGTCTGCTGACCTGATAGCCCCTCCATTATTTCAAAATGACTTTAGAGAATGACAGAAAAAGCCCCTTCATGTCAGAGCTGAGCAGCCCCCCATCTGGGTGTTGGTGCCACTTTCTGCTTGTAAGGTATTGATTTGTTTCTGCAAGGCGTTATAGCTGATTTACTGGCAATGCGTCATATCCTCACCGAATTATGGAAAAAGAATGAGCAATCTGAAGGACTTACTGTAAGAAGTGTGGCCAGGCCTGGGGCTTGTGGCTGACATCACCCTGTTTTTAGTATCTTAAATGGCACCTCACTGGCTTGACCCCATGTCGATCTAAACAGCTCCACTGTTACAGGACACATTAAATTTGTGTTCTGTGAGGGGGTGGGCTACTATTGATTTCTAAAGAGCTTGGTGACCATTCATTTGCAGCAGTAATGGACCTCAGCATTATGTTTGACAATCTGAGAGTCTCCAGTCCTCATTCTTGCTTACCGTTTCAAAAATCAAGTTTAATTTGGTGTGTGGGGTAGTAGCAATGAAATGTTCAGTCACACCTAATGGTTTACATTTCACATCTTATCTGATGTTTAGATTCCCCAGGTGGCACTGAAATTTGGTAATGGGGAAAGGGAAGCCTGGCCTACCATTCTCAGGCCATAGGCAGATTAAAAAGGGATGGATGGTTAGCAGACAGTTGAACTCTGGGTGGGCTTGTTCAGATATGGAGCCTCCTAGACGCCAGAGGGATGTGAATGTGTGAGAGGAATGTGAAGATTTGATCTTAGGACTGGTCCTTTGACACCCATCCCCCCCGCTGCTTCCTGGCCAAGCCTCTGTATACATTTATTTCGTCTGGTTTTGTTTTTTTGGTGTTTAAATTTTGCATATTCTGATGACAAATGTGCAGCATAAGGAATTTAACACTCTGCAATAGATTTCCTGTAAAAACAAATCAACTGGTTTGTTACGAGCCATCAATTTTCCAATAATAAACTTTCCCTGTGCGCTGCTTTACCTTGAAAGAAACATAGAATACTTGAAAGATCTATGGGCTCAGCAAGAAGAAAATCGACCTAATAATTCAGGGTACAGTAACAAGTCTACTGTATACTGACTGATCGCTTAGAAAGTGATACTTATTCCAATGGAGCCCACTGTGGTACTAAAGCAGAACATCATTGGGATCAATTAGCAGGCAGCCCAGGGAGTTCTAGCAGAATGACATGGGATTCATGGAAGCTACTTGCCTCTACAAATCAAATGATCTGAATTAGGTTAGTCAGCTAATTTTTAGTTCATGTCACACTTACTTGGTGGCCTTGTCCAAGTGTAATACTCAGTGACACTTAAGGTGTAATGAAGGTCAGCACAGTGGTTAGTGCAGCTGTTTCACAGATTGAGAGTCCCGAGTTGTATCCCACAGCCTATTTTTTGTCAAGGTGCAGCTGGCAGGTTCTAATCTTTTTCTGCAAAGGGTTTACTCTGGACTTCCTCCTGCATCCTCAGAGATGCGCAGGAATGGTTTATTAACAACTCCATATTGGCCCAGGTTTCGGTGCATATGTGCATGGTCCTAAGATGGACTGGCGGCTAGTCTAGAGTTGGTACCTGTCTTGCATCTAGTACTGCTAAGATAAGCTCCATCTCCCTATGATCCTTAACTGGATTAAGCAGATGTGAAAATAAATGAATGAATGAACAAGCAAAGATAAGAGTGGGATGTGAAAAAAAGTACAGGGTTGAGGCCAGACAATCAATTCTAGTTCAAAAATGATAACTAATTAATCAAAGTCAGGACTAGCTATGAGCTGAAAGCCAAATAATACCTTCAAAAAACAGCACACCACAAAGAGAGCTTTGTTTAAATTATGTGCAGTCTTAGTGTGGTGATTTGAAAATCCCAAAATGGGGCCTGCAAAGTAGTCCAACAATCTGTTGTGAAAAGCTCCACAAGAGGAAAGGTCACTGTCAGCCTTCGACTTGTATCACTAAATGGGCAAACAAAGAATCTTTGTAGAATAAAAGATCTGTTTCAGAAATGCTCTGTAGCACAAGAAGCTCTCGGGAGCACAAAAGGCCAAGAAGCAGTTTGCTTTCACAAAATAGGCAATCCAGTGGCAAACAAGCAAAGAGAGATCGAAAACATAACAGATAAATCAAAAATCTAGTAATACAAGAAAAACACAGCAATAATGGATGAGAACTCACCAACACCTAACACATACAACTGTGTGTTCCCTCTGCCTTTATAAGGCTGAGGGCGGTCCCTTGATGGTGATGGACAGATAGCCCCACCTCTTAGTGAACCACCCACAAAACAGAAGGAAAATGGAAGTATGGGCACATAGAAATCAAATATTATACAAAGCTAATTAAGACACAGAAAAATTCAAATAATAAACAAAATTAACAATATTAACACAACAAAAGAATCAAACATGAATAAAACAAGACATAATAAAGGAATCTGAACACAAGCTAGGGGAGAAACCTTGGCTGAAAAATAACACTTGGATGATCAGGAAGTGAACGGCATTGACCTTATAAACGGTTGTGTTGATGACACCACAAGCCATTCACTCCTATTTGTCAAAAATCCATAGCAACTGTAAAGAAGCTGAATGATTGATGGCAACACTCATAATAAACAATCATGGCATTGTGATAAAACATAAAATATTTCAAAAAAAGCCTACACAAAAGAGGTAAAGCCTTAAAGGAAGAGGGGAACATTAAATACCCTGGGCCCAAAACTCAATGACATACTGTAGATCCTTAATATAAAGAGAGTTAAAAAAAAAGCAAAACAGAATCATAAAGACATGTCTAAAAGGTAGGCCTTAAGTACACAAGGCAGTCTGAGATCCCAAAATGTAAATCCCTTAAACAAAGTCCATTGAGCAGAAAATCAAAAATTGAAAAATACACAAAAGTTGAAAGTTACAAGTCACAAGACCTCTGAAACAGTAGAAATCACATGTGGGCCAGGGAATTACTAGTTATAGTAGAATCAAAGAACAGGAAGAAACCACAACTGGAAAAGAGGTCAGTCCATCAGAGGACACATTCAGGGCACACACATCCTTGTGCATAGTGGTCCAACTGACCTAACATCACATTTTTACAATCTAATAGGAAACCATAAAAGTCCAGAATTAAACTGAAGATTTAGGGAGAAGGAGTCCATTTATCTGTAGCTGTCAGACTCTAGCTCTAATCACTTTAATCCAGAGCTTTTTGAGTTAGACCACAGCATATATTACATATATTTTCAGGATGTTGACTTCTCATCTTATATATTAACAATATGTCCTAACTGATAAGAGCAAATATGTCAAATGGGCACCGGGTCCAAAGGCTCCCAGATGGGGAAGGTCAAGACTCATGAATGAATACTGAAAAATAAAAGCGAGGAATCCAGCTACTTAATGGAATTCTGAGCTGGAGAAAGGCGCTCAGGGGTGGCATGGTGGCGCAGTAGTAGCGCTGCTGCCTCACAGTAAGGAGACCTGGGTTCGCTTCCCGGGTTTGCATGTTCTCCCTGTGTCTGCGTCGGTTTCCTCCAGGTGCTCTGGTTTCCTCCCACAGTCCAAAGACATGCAGGTTAGGTGCATTGGCGATCCTAAATTGTCCTTCGTGCGTGTGTGTGTGTGTGTGTTCTGCAGTGGGATGGTGCCCTGCCTGGGATTTGTTCCTGCCTTGCACCCTGTGTTGGCTGGGATTGGCTCCCATGACCCTGTGTTAGGATATAGCGGGTTGGATAATGACTGACTGACTGACTGACTGACTGACTGACTGACTGAGAAAGGCGCTCAAGTAGCCCACAGCCCCCGTTGTCTGTCCTAAATTGGATGTCACTAAGTGGTAATAACACAACAGGATTTACCCATTTAACTAAAGTGCAGGCCACCTGCAGTAGACTACGCTAGCAGCTATGCCCCATGCTTTAGACCCATCCTGGTAGGGTCAGTGCCTTAGGAATAAAGCCAAGTGGGAATCAGCAGCACACTGGTGTCTCTGTAGTCTGATGTTGGAAGTGAGAAAATTGATTTTGACATTTGGAAAGAATTTGGTGCGAAATTCAATTGTTGCCAGCCCTGAGGAGGTATACTGCTTTGATGTTGGTTTGGTGGGTAATTTAGCACCTGTGGTCCTGGTGCTTCAACCAGTGAAACACAATTAGTATTGACTGCGGCAGGATCCTGATACTGTGGGGAGCGAGGTTGTGATCCTACTAAATCCTGTACTGTAGGGACACTGCCTAGCAGCTGTAAAAAAACTAGACACTTACTGATCATAAACTGAGAGGTGAGGCAGTCCAATCTGAAAATCTAAAATGTATAACTCTGATACAGAGCCTATCTGTATATTTGTAATATCCACACAAAAGAGGCCAGAAATTTCCTTTAAATTACAGTTATGATTTGTTTTCCTTCTTGTTAATTTAAACATCTGTCCATTAACATACCATGAATTATTTTATCAAGTAATCCATTAACTGTATTGTGCATGCATGACTTACTGTTAGTGATTATATATTAATATCTATTCTTTGGTGTAGAATCAGTTCTGTTATCAGCATGTGCCAAACTTCTTAACACTCCATGATGAATGTATGCTGCAGGGGACACACACTCCCAGTAAAATTAATTCTTTTATGTCTTAGTTTAATTCTAAACCAAAAACCTACCAACAAACATATCAAACCAGGTGGTGGAGATCAAAATACTCAAACATTATACAAGAATAGTCAAGTCAAGTGAGCTGAGAAAAACACAAGACATTCAATAAATTAAAAGTGTACTTAGCATGGCATATTTATATATGAGTGTGTGTGTATGTATATCTATATATATATATATATATATATATTGTGAGTGATTGCCAGCCATATATTCCGGCCAACAACTCCAAGCCACCGGATGGAGCCCTGCCTGCAACATAGAGATGCCTCGAGTTTCAGCAGGGCATCATGGACAATGGAGTTTTTCATCACAGCCCTGCTGGATACCATGGGGGCTTCCAGGGGTCGCTGCAGGAAGGCCTAGAGACTATTACGTGCCCTATAACCCGGAACTACGTCTTAGTCACAGCGACAGGGGGAATGACGTGCTTCCGGGATGAAAAAGAGAACTTTTGGATCTGACCCGGAAGTGCTAAGAAGTCACATGGACTGAGGGCAAAACACTTCCGGTCACGGATTATAAAAGGACCATGGGAAATCCCAGACAGCGAGCTGAGCAGGGTGGAAGTGTGGCAACACGTCTGGGAGTGGAGGATTGGTTATTGTAGTGATTATTGTGTAGTTATTGTTTATTATATGAGTAGTGTGGAGTGTAGAGTGCTTGGTGCACATTATTATTATAAAATAAAGTAATATTAGACTTTTATTTGGTGTCTGGTGTCTCGAACAAGGGTTCAAGGGAGCGATAGCGCCCACTATCTATTACAATATATATATATATATATATATATATATATATATATATATATATACAGTACTGTGCAAAAGTTTTAGGCAGGTGTTAAAAAATGCTGTAAACAAAGAATGCTTTCAGAAATATAAATAATGATTGTTTATTGTTATCAATTTACAAAATGCAAAGTGAGCGAACAAAAGAAAAGTCTAAATCAAATCAATATTTGGTGTTACTACCTTTTGCCTTCAAACCAGCATCAATTCTTATATGTACACTTGCACAAAGTCAGGGATTTTGAAGGATTATAGTCAGGTGTATGATCAACCAATTATACCAAACAGGTGCTAATGATCATCAATGTCACACGTAGGTTGAAACACAGTCATTAACTGAAACAGAAACAGCCATGTAGGAAGCTTAAAACTGGGTGAGGAACAGCCAAACTCTGCTACCAAGGTGAGGTTGTGGAAGACAGTTTCATGTCATGGCAAGATTGAGCACAGCAACAAGACACAAGGTAGTTATACTGCATCAGCAAGGTCTCTCCCAGACAAAGATTTCAAAGCAGACTGGGGGTTTCAAGATGTGCTGTTCAAGCTCTTTTGAAGAAGCACAAAGAAACGGGCAATGTTGAGGATCGTAGATGCAGTGGTCGGCCAAGGAAACTTGATGTGAAAGACACATCAAGCTTATTACCCTTCGAAATCGGAAGATGTCCAGCAGTGCCATCAGCTCAGAACTGGCAGAAATCAGTGGGACCCAGATACACCCATCTACTGTCCTGAGAAGTCTGGACAGAAGTGGTCTTCATGGAAGAGTTGCAGTCAAAAAGCCATACCTCCGACATGGAAACAAGGCCAAGTGACTCAAGTTTGCACAAAAACATAGGAACTGGGGTGCAGAAAAAATGGCAGCAGGTGCTCTGGACTGATGAGGCAAAATTTGAAATATTTGGCTGTAGCAGAAGGCAGTTTGTTTGTCGAAGGGCTGGAGAGCGGTACAATAATGAGTGTCTGCAGGCAACAGTGAAGCATGGTGGAGGTTCCTTGAATGTTTGGGGCTGCATTTCTGCAAATGGAGTTGGAGATTTGGTCAGGATAAATGGTGTTCTCAATGCTGAGAAATACAGGCAGATACTTATCCATCATGCAATACCATCAGGGAGGCGTATGATTGGCCCCAAATTTATTCTGCAGCAGGACAACCACCCCAAACATGCAGCCAAAGTCATTAAGAACTATCTTCAGCGTAAAGAAGAACAAGAAGTCCTGGAAGTGATGGTATGGCCTCCACAGAGCCCTGATCTCAACATCATCGAGTGTGTCTGGGATTACATGAAGAGACAGAAGGATGTGAGGAAGCCTACATCCACAGAAGATCTGTGGTTAGTTCTCCAAGATGTTTGGAACAACCTACCAGCCGAGTTCCTTC